>NW_027207256.1:728464-1092696 GCF_963455315.2 Globicephala melas
GTTAGGGTTAGGGTTCGTGCTAGGGTTAGGGTTAGGGGACGGGGACGGTTTAGGGTCCAGGTGAGGGTACGACAACGCTTTAGGGGGAGCGTACGTGTGAGCGCGCGGTTTAGTGTAAGCGTACGGGTTAGGATTAGGGGACGGGTGAGGGTCAGGCTTCGGGGAAGTTTTAGGGTTAGGGTTCGGGCTAGGGTTATGGTTAGGGGACGGGGACGGTTTAGGGTCCAGGTGAGGGTACGAGAACGCTTTAGGGGGAGCGTACGTGTGAGGGCGCGGGTTAGTGTCCGCGTACGGGTTAGGATTAGGGGACGTGTGAGGGTCAGGCTTCGGGGATGGGTTAGGGCTAAGGTTCGGGCTAGGGTTAGGGTTAGGGGACTGGGATGGTTTAGCGTCCAGGTGAGGGTACGACAACGTTTTAGGGGGAGCGTACGTGTGAGGGCGCGGGTTAGCGTTAGCGTTCTGGTTAGGAATAGGGGACGGGTGAAGGTCAGGCTTCGGGGAAGGGTTAGGGTTAGGGTTCGGGCTAGGGTTAGGGTTTGGGGACGGGGACGGTTTAGGGTCCAGATGAGGGTACGACAACGCTTTAGGGGGAGCGTACGTGTGAGGGCGCGGGTTAGCGTTAGCGTACGGGTTAGGATTAGGGGAAGGGTGAGGGTCAGGCTTCGGGGAAGGGTTAGGGTTCGAGTTCGGGCTAGGGTTAGGGTTAGGGTACGGGTTGGTTTAGGGTCCAGGTGAGGGTACGACAACGCTTTAGGGGGAGCGTACGTGTGAAGGCGCGGGTTAGTGTTAGCGTACGGGTAGGATTAGGGGACGGGTGAGTGTCAGGCTTCGGAGAAGGGTTAGGGTTAGGGTTCGGGCTAGGGTTAGAGTTAGGGGACGGGGACGGTTTAGGGTCCAGGTGAGGGTACGACAACGCTTTAGGGGGAGCGTACGTGTGAGGGCGCGGGTTAGCGTCAGCGTAAGGGTTAGGATTAGGGGACGGGTGAGGGTCAGGCTTCGGGGAACGGTTAGGGTTAGGGTTCGGGCTAGGGTTAGGGTTAGGGGACGGGGACGGTTTAGGGTCCAGGTGAGGGTACGACAGCGCTTTGGGGGAGCGTACGTGTGAGGGCGTGGGTTAGTGTCAGCGTACGGGTTAGGATTAGGGGACGGGTGAGGGTCAGGCTTCGGGGAAGGGTTAGGGTTAGGGTTCGGGCTAGGGTTAGGGTTAGGGGACGGGGACGGTTTAGGGTCCAGGTGAGGGTACGACAACGCTTTAGGGGGAGCGTACGTGTGAGGGCGCGGGTTAGTGTCAGCGTACGGGTTAGGATTAGGGGACGGGTGAGGGTCAGGCTTCGGGGAAGGGTTAGGGCTAGGGTTCGGGCTAGGGTTAGGGTTAGGGGACGGGGACGGTTTAGGGTCCAGGTGAGGGTACGACAACGCTTTAGGGGGAGCATACGTGTGAGGGCGCGGGTTAGCGTCAGCGTACGGGTTAGGATTAGGGGACGGGTGAGGGTCAGGCTTCGGTGAAGCGTTAAGGTTAGGGTTCGGGCTAGGGTTAGGGTTAGGGTACGGGGACGGTTTAGGGTCCAGGTGAAGGTACGACAACGCTTTCGGGGGAGCGTACGTGTGAGGGCGCGGGTTAGTGTCAGCGTACGGGTTAGGATTAGGGGACGGGTGAGGGTCAGGCTTCGGGGAAGGGTTAGGGTTAGGGTTCGGGCTAGGGTTAGGGTTATGGGACGGGAAAGGTTTAGGGTCCAGGTGAGGGTACGACAGCGCTTTAGGGGGAGCGTACGTGTGAGGGCGCGGGTTAGCGTCAGCGTACGGGTTAGGATTAGGGGACGGGTGAGGGTCAGGCTTCGGGGAAGGGTTAAGGTTAGGGTTCGGGCTAGGGTTAGGGTTAGGGGACGGGGACGGTTTAGGGTCGAGGGGAGGGTACGACAACGCTTTAGGGGGAGCGTACGTGTGAGGGCGCGGGTTAGTGTCAGCGTACGGGTTAGGATTAGGGGACGGGTGAGGGTCAGGCTTCGGGAAAGGGTTAGGGTTAGGGTTCGGGCTAGGGTTAGGGTTAGGGGACGGGGACGGTTTAGGGTCCAGGTGAGGGTACGACAACGCTTTAGGGGGAGCGTACGTGTGAGGGCGCGGGTTAGTGTCAGCGTACGGGTTAGGATTAGGGGACGGGTGAGGGTCAGGCTTCGGGGAAGTGTTAGGGTTAGGGTTCGGGCTAGGGTTAGGGTTAGGGGACGGGGACGGTTTAGGGTCCAGGTGAGTGTACGACAACGTTTTAGGGGGATCGTACCTGTGAGGGCGCGGGTTAGTGTCAGCGTACAGGTTAGGATTAGGGGACGGGTGAGGGTCAGGCTTCGGGTAAGGTTTAGGGTTAGGGTTCGGGCTAGGGTTAGGGTTAGGGGACGGGGACGGTTTAGGGTCCAGGTGAGGGTACGACAACACTTTAGGGGGAGCGTACGTGTGAGGGCGCGTGTTAGTCTCAGCGTACGGGTTAGGATTGGGGACGGGTGAGTGTCAGGGTTCGGGGAAGGGTTAGGGTTAGGGTTCGGGCTAGGGTTAGGGTTAGGGGACGGGGACGGTTTAGGGTCCAGGTGAGGGTACGACAACGCTTTAGGGGGAGCGTACGTGTGAGGGCGCGGGTTAGTGTCAGCGTACGGGTTAGGATTGGGGGACGGGTGAGGGTCAGGCTTCGGGGAAGTGTTAGGGTTCGGGTTCGGGCTAGGGTTAGGGTTAGGGGACGGGGACGGTTTAGGGTCCAGGTGAGGGTACCGCAGCGCTTTAGGGGGAGCGTACGTGTGAGGGTGCGGGTTAGTGTCAGCGTACGGGTTAGGATTAGGGGACGGGTGAGGGTCAGGCTTCGGGGAAGGGTTAGGGTTAGGGTTCGGGCTAGGGTTAGGGTTAGGGGACGGGGACGGTTTAGGGTCCAGGTGAGGGTACGACAACGCTTTAGGGGGAGCGTACGTGTGAGGGCGCGGGTTAGTGTCAGCGTACGGGTTAGGATTAGGGGACGGTGAGGGTCAGGCTTCGGGGAAGGGTTAGTGTTAGGGTTCGGGCTAGGGTTAGGGTTAGGGGACGGGGACGGTTTAGGGTCCAGGTGAGGGTACGACAACGCTTTAGGGGGAGCGTACGTGTGAGGGCGCGGGTTAGCGTCAGCGTACGGGTTAGGATTAGGGGACGGGTGAGGGTCAGGCTTCAGGGAAGGGTTAGGGTTAGGGTTCGGGCTAGGGTTAGGGTTAGGGGACGGGGACGGTTTAGGGTCCAGCTGAGGGTACGACAACGCTTTAGGGGGAGCGTACGTGTGAGGGCGCGGGTTAGCGTCAGCGTACGGGTTAGGATTAGGGGACGGGTGAGTGTCAGGCTTCGGGGAAGGTTTAGGGTTAGGGTTCGGGCTAAGGTTAGTGTTAGGGGACGGGGAAGGTTTAGGGTCCAGGTGAGGGTACGACAACGCTTTAGGGGGAGCGTACGTGTGAGGGCGCAGGTTAGCGTCAGCGTACGGGTTAGGATTAGGGGACGGGTGAGGGTCAGGCTTCGGGGAAGGGTTAGGGTTAGGGTTCGGGCTAGGGTTAGGGTTAGGGGACGGGGACGGTTTAGGGTCCAGGTGAGGGTACGACAACGCTTTAAGGGCGCGTACGTTTGAGGGCGCGGATTAGTCTCAGCGTACGGGCTAGGATTAGGGGACGGGTGAGGGTCAGGCTTCGGGGAAGGGTTAGGGTTAGGGTTCGGGCTAGGGTTAGGGTTAGGGGACGGGGACGATTTAGGGTCCAGGTGAGGGTACGACAACGCTTTAGGGGGAGCGTACGTGTGAGGGCGCGGGTTAGCGTCAGCGTACGGGTTAGGATTAGGGGACGGGTGAGGGTCAGGCTTCGGGGAAGGGTTAGGGTTAGGGTTCGGGCTAGGGTTAGGGTTAGGGGACGGGGACTCTTTAGGGTCCAGGGGAGGGTACGACAACGCTTTAGGGGGAGCGTACGTGTGAGGGCGCGGGTTAGTGTCAGCGTACGGGTTAGGATTAGGGGAAGGGTGAGGGTCAGGCTTCGGCGAAGGGTTAGGGTTAGGGTTCGGGCTAGGGTTAGGGTTAGGGGACGGGGACGGTTTAGGGTCCAGGTGAGGGTACGACAACGCTTTAGGGGGAGCGTACGTGTGAGGGCGCAGGTTAGCGTCAGCGTACGGGTTAGGATTATGGGACGGGTGAGGGTCAGGCTTCGGAGACCGTTTAGGGTTAGGGTTCGGGCTAGGGTTAGGGTTAGGGGACGGGGACGGTTTAGGGTCCAGGTGAGGGTACGACAGCGCTTTGGGGGAGCGTACGTGTGAGGGCGTGGGTTAGTGTCAGCGTACGGGTTAGGATTAGGGGACGGGTGAGGGTCAGGCTTCGGGGAAGGGTTAGGGTTAGGGTTTGGGCTAGGGTTAGGTTTAGGGGACGGGGAAGGTTTAGGGTCCAGGTGAGGGTACGACAACGCTTTAGGGGGAGCGTACGTGTGAGGGCGCGGGTTAGTGTCAGCGTACGGGTTAGGATTAGGGGACGGGTGAGGGTCAGGCTTCGGGGAAGTGTTAGGGTTAGGGTTCGGACTAGGGTTAAGGTTAGGGGACGGGGACGGTTTAGGGTCCAGGTGAAGGTATCGCAGCGCTTTAGGGGGAGCGTACGTGTGAGGGTGCGGGTTAGTGTCAGCGTACGGGTTAGGATTAGGGGACGGGTGAGGGTCAGGCTTCGGGGAAGGGTTAGGGTTAGGGTTCGGGCTAGGGTTAGGGTTAGGGGACGGGGACAGTTTAGGGTCCAGGTGAGTGTACGACAACGCTTTAGGGGGAGCGTACGTGTGAGGTCGCGGGTTAGTGTCAGCGTACGGGTTAGAATTAGGGGACGGGTGAGGGTCAGGCTTCGGGGAAGGGTTAGGGTTAGGGTTCGGGCTAGGGTTAGGGTTAGGGGACGGGGACGGTTTAGAGTCCAGATGAGGGTACGACAGCGCTTTAGGGGGAGCGTACGTGTGAGGGCGCGGGTTAGTGTCAGCGTACGGGTTAGGATTAGGGGACGTGTGAGGGTCAGGCTTCGGGGAAGGGTTAGGGTTAGGGTTCGGGCTAGGGTTAGTGTTAGGGGACGGGAAAGGTTTAGGGTCCAGGTGAGGGTACGACAACGCTTTAGGGGGAGCGTACGTTTGAGGGCGCGGGTTAGTGTCAGTGTACGGGTTAGGATTAGGGGACGGGTGAGGGTCAGGCTTCGGGGAAGGGTTAGGGTTAGGGTTCGGGCTAGGGTTAGGGTTAGGGGACGGGGACAGTTTAGGGTCCAGGTGAGGGTACGACAACGCTTTAGGGGGAGCGTACGTGTGAGGGCGTGGGTTAGCGTCAGCGTACGGGTTAGGATTAGGGGACGGGTGAGGGTCAAGCTTCGGGGAAGGGTTAGGGTTAGGGTTCGGGCTAGGGTTAGGGTTAGGGGACGGGGACGGTTTAGGGTCCAGCTGACGGTACGACAACGCTTTAGGGGGAGCGTACGTGTGAGGGCGCGGGTTAGCGTCAGCGTACGGGTTAGGATTAGGGGACGGGTGAGGGTCAGGCTTCGGGGAAGGGTTAGGGTTAGGGTTCAGACTAGGGTTAGGGTTAGGGGACGGGGAAGGTTTAGGGTCCAGGTGAGTGTACGACAACGCTTTAGGGGGAGCGTACGTGTGAGGGCGCGGGTTAGTGTCAGCGTACGGGTTAGGATTAGGGGACGGGTGAGGGTCAGGCTTCGGGGAAGGGTTAGGGTTAGGGTTCGGGCTAGGGTTAGGGTTAGGGGACGGGGACGGTTTAGGGTCCAGGTGAGTGTACGACAACGCTTTAGGGGGAGCGTACGTGTGAGGGCGCGGGTTAGTGTCAGCGTACGGGTTAGGATTAGGGGACGTGTGAGGGTCAGGCTTCGTGGAAGGGTTAGGGTTAGGGTTCGGGCTAGGGATAGGGTTAGGGGACGGGGACTGTTTAGGGTCCAGGGGAGGGTACGACAACGCTTTAGGGGGAGCGTACGTGTGAGGGCGCGGGTTAGTGTCAGCGTACGGGTTAGGATTAGGGGACGGGTGAGAGTCAGGCTTCGGGGAAGGGTTAGGGTTAGGGTTCGGGCTAGGGTTAGGGTTAGGGGACGGGGACGGTTTAGGGTCCAGGTGAGGGTACGACAACGCTTTAGGGGGAGCATACGTGTGAGGGCGCGGGATAGCGTCAGCGTACGGGTTAGGATTAGGGGACGGGTGAGGGTCAGGCTTCGGGGAAGGGTTAGGGTTAGGGTTCGGGCTAGGGTTAGGGTTAGGGGATGGGGACGGTTTAGGGTCCAGCTGAGGGTACGACAACGCTTTAGGGGGAGCGTACGTGTGAGGGCGCGGGTTAGCGTCAGCGTACGGGTTAGGATTAGGGGACGGGTTAGGGTCAGGCTTCGGGGAAGGGTTAGGGTTAGGGTTCGTGCTAGGGTTAGGGTTAGGGGACGGGGACGGTTTAGGGTCCAGGTGAGGGTACGACAACGCTTTAGGGGGAGCGTACGTGTGAGCGCGCGGTTTAGTGTAAGCGTACGGGTTAGGATTAGGGGACGGGTGAGGGTCAGGCTTCGGGGAAGGTTTAGGGTTAGGGTTCGGGCTAGGGTTAGGTTTAGGGGTCGGGGACGGTTTAGGGTCCAGGTGAGGGTACGAGAACGCTTTAGGGGGAGCGTACGTGTGAGGGCGCTGGTTAGTGTCCGCGTACGGGTTAGGATTAGGGGACGTGTGAGGGTCAGGCTTCGGGGATGGGTTAGGGCTAAGGTTCGGGCTAGGGTTAGGGTTAGGGGACTGGGATGGTTTAGCGTCCAGGTGAGGGTACGACGTTTTAGGGGGAGCGTACGTGTGAGGGCGCGGGTTAGCGTTAGCGTACTGGTTAGGAATAGGGGACGGGTGAAGGTCAGGCTTCTGGGAAGGGTTAGGGTTAGGGTTCGGGCTAGGGTTAGGGTTAGGGGACGGGGACGGTTTAGGGTTCAGATGAGGGTACGACAACGCTTTAGGGGGAGCGTACGTGTGAGGGCGCGGGTTAGCGTTAGCGTACGGGTTAGGATTAGGGGACGGGTGAGGGTCAGGCTTCGGGGAATGGTTAGGGTTAGGGTTCGGGCTAGGGTTAGGGTTAGGGGACGGGGACGGTTTAGGGTCCAGGTGAGGGTACGACAACGCTTTAGGGGGAGCGTACGTGTGAGGGAGCGGGTCAGCGTTAGCGTACGCTTTAGGATTAGGGGACGGGTGAGGGTCAGGCTTCGGGGAAGGGTTAGGGTTCGAGTTCGGGCTAGGGTTAGGGTTAGGGTACGGGGATGGTTTAGGGTCCAGGTGAGGGTACGACAACGCTTTAGGGGGAGCGTACGTGTGAAGGCGCGGGTTAGTGTTAGCGTACGGGTAGGATTAGGGGACGGGTGAGTGTCAGGCTTCGGGGAAGGGTTAGGGTTAGGGTTCGAGCTAGGGTTAGGGTTAGGGGATGGGGACGGTTTAGGGTCCAGGTGAGGGTACGACAACGCTTTAGGGGGAGCGTACGTGTGAGGGTGCGGGTCACCGTTACCGTACGGGTTAGGATTAGGGGATGGGTGAGGGTCAGGCTTCGGGGAAGGGTTAGTGTTCGGGTTCGGGCTAGGGTTAGGGTTAGGGGACGGGGACGGTTTAGGGTCCAGGTGAGGGTACGACAACGCTTTAGGGGGAGCGTACGTTTGAGGGCGCGGGTTAGCGTTAGCGTCCTGGTTAGAATTAGGGGACGGGGGACGGTCAGGCTTTAGGGAAGGGTTAGGGTTCGGGTTCGGGCTAGGGTTAGGGTTAGGGGATGGGGACGTTTTAGGGTCCAGGTGAGGGTACGACAACGCTTTAGGGGGAGCGTACGTGTGAGGGCGTGGGTTAGCGTTAGCGTACGGGTTAGGATTAGGGGACGGGTGAGGGTCAGGCTTCGGGGAAGGCTTAGGGTTAGGGTGCGGGCTAGGGTTAGGGTTAGGGGACGGGGACGGTTTAGGGTCCAGGTGAGTGTACGACAACGCTTTAGGGGGAGCGTACGTGTGAGGGCGCGGGTTAGTGTCAGCGTACGGGTTAGGATTAGGGGACGGGTGAGGGTCAGGCTTCGGGGAAGGGTTAGGGTTAGGGTTCGGGCTAGGGTTAGGGTTAGGGGACGGGGACGTTTTAGGGTCCAGGTGAGGGTACGACAACGCTTTAGGGGGAGCGTACGTGTGAGCGCGCGGTTTAGTGTAAGCGTACGGGTTAGGATTAGGGGACGGGTGAGGGTCAGGCTTCGGGGAAGGGTTAGGGTTAGGGTTCGGGCTAGGGTTAGGCTTAGGGTACGGGGACGGTTTAGGGTCCAGGTGAGGGTACGACAACGCTTTAGGGGGAGCGTACGTGTGAGCGCGCGGTTTAGTGTAAGCGTACGGGTTAGGATTAGGGGACGGGTGAGGGTCAGGCTTCGGGGAAGGTTTAGGGTTAGGGTTCGGGCTAGGGTTAGGGTTAGGGGTCGGGGACGGTTTAGGGTCCAGGTGAGGGTACGAGAACGCTTTAGGGGGAGCGTACGTGTGAGGGCGCGGGTTAGTGTCCGCGTACGGGTTAGGATTAGGGGACGTGTGAGGGTCAGGCTTCGGGGATGGGTTAGGGCTAAGGTTCGGGCTAGGGTTAGGGTTAGGGGACTGGGATGGTTTAGCGTCCAGGTGAGGGTACGACGTTTTAGGGGGAGCGTACGTGTGAGGGCGCGGGTTAGCGTTAGCGTACTGGTTAGGAATAGGGGACGGGTGAAGGTCAGGCTTCTGGGAAGGGTTAGGGTTAGGGTTCGGGCTAGGGTTAGGGTTAGGGGACAGGGACGGTTTAGGGTTCAGATGAGGGTACGACAACGCTTTAGGGGGAGCGTACGTGTGAGGGCGCGGGTTAGCGTTAGCGTACGGGTTAGGATTAGGGGACGGGTGAGGGTCAGGCTTCGGGGAATGGTTAGGGTTAGGGTTCGGGCTAGGTTTAGGGTTAGGGGACGGGGACGGTTTAGGGTCCAGGTGAGTGTACGACAACGCTTTAGGGGGAGCATACGTGTGAGGGAGCGGGTCAGCGTTAGCGTACGGTTTAGGATTAGGGGACGGGTGAGGGTCAGGCTTCGGGGAAGGGTTAGGGTTCGAGTTCGGGCTAGGGTTAGGGTTAGGGTACGGGGATGGTTTAGGGTCCAGGTGAGGGTACGACAACGCTTTAGGGGGAGCGTACGTGTGAAGGCGCGGGTTAGTGTTAGCGTACGGGTAGGATTAGGGGACGGGTGAGTGTCAGGCTTCGGGGAAGGGTTAGGGTTAGGGTTCGAGCTAGGGTTAGGGTTAGGGGATGGGGACGGTTTAGGGTCCAGGTGAGGGTACGACAACGCTTTAGGGGGAGCGTACGTGTGAGGGCGCGGGTCACCGTTAGCGTACGGGTTAGGATTAGGGGATGGGTGAGGGTCAGGCTTCGGGGAAGGGTTAGTGTTCGGGTTCGGGCTAGGGTTAGGGTTAGGGGACGGGGACGGTTTAGGGTCCAGGTGAGGGTACGACAACGCTTTAGGGGGAGCGTACGTTTGAGGGCGCGGGTTAGCGTTAGCGTCCTGGTTAGAATTAGGGGACGGGTGACGGTCAGGCTTTAGGGAAGGGTTAGGGTTCGGGTTCGGGCTAGGGTTAGGGTTAGGGGATGGGGACGTTTTAGGGTCCAGGTGAGGGTACGACAACGCTTTAGGGGGAGCGTACGTGTGAGGGCGTGGGTTAGCGTTAGCGTACGGGTTAGGATTAGGGGACGGGTGAGGGTCAGGCTTCGGGGAAGGCTTAGGGTTAGGGTGCGGGCTAGGGTTAGGGTTAGGGGACGGGGACGGTTTAGGGTCCAGGTGAGTGTACGACAACGCTTTAGGGGGAGCGTACGTGTGAGGGCGCGGGTTAGTGTCAGCGTACGGGTTAGGATTAGGGGACGGGTGAGGGTCAGGCTTCGGGGAAGGGTTAGGGTTAGGGTTCGGGCTAGGGTTAGGGTTAGGGGACGGGGACGGTTTAGGGTCCAGGTGAGTGTACGACAACGCTTTAGGGGGAGCGTACGTGTGAGGGCGCGGGTTAGTGTCAGCGTACGGGTTAGGATTAGGGGACGTGTGAGGGTCAGGCTTCGTGGAAGGGTTAGGGTTAGGGTTCGGTCTAGGGTTAGGGTTAGGGGACGGGGACTGTTTAGGGTCCAGGGGAGGGTACGACAACGCTTTAGGGGGAGCGTACGTGTGAGGGCGCGGGTTAGTGTCAGCGTACGGGTTAGGATTAGGGGACGGGTGAGAGTCAGGCTTCGGGGAAGGGTTAGGGTTAGGGTTCGGGCTAGGGTTAGGGTTAGGGGACGGGGACGGTTTAGGGTCCAGGTGAGGGTACGACAACGCTTTAGGGGGAGCATACGTGTGAGGGCGTGGGATAGCGTCAGCGTACGGGTTAGGATAAGGGGACGGGTGAGGGTCAGGCTTCGGGGAAGGGTTAGGGTTAGGGTTCGGGCTAGGGTTAGGGTTAGGGGATGGGGACGGTTTAGGGTCCAGCTGAGGGTACGACAACGCTTTAGGGGGAGCGTACGTGTGAGGGCGCGGGTTAGCGTCAGCGTACGGGTTAGGATTAGGGGACGGGTTAGGGTCAGGCTTCGGGGAAGGGTTAGGGTTAGGGTTCGGGCTAGGGTTAGGGTTAGGGGACGGGGACGGTTTAGGGTCCAGGTGAGGGTACGAGAACGCTTTAGGGGGAGCGTACGTGTGATGGCTCGGGTTAGTGTCAGCGTACGGGTTAGGATTAGGGGATGGGTGAGTGTCAGGCTTCGGGGAAGGGTTAGGGTTAGGGTTCGGGCTAGGGTTAGGGTTAGGGGACGGGGACTCTTTAGGGTCCAGGGGAGGGTACGACAACGCTTTAGGGTGAGCATACGTGTGAGGGCGCGGGTTAGTGTCAGCGTACGGGTTAGGATTAGGGGACGGGTGAGGTTCAGGCTTCGGGGAAGGGTTAGGGTTAGGGTTCGGGCTAGGGTTAGGGTTAGGGGACGGGGACGGTTTAGGGTCCAGGTGAGGGTACGACAACGCTTTAGGGGGAGCGTACGTGTGAGGGCGCGGGTTAGCGTCAGCGTACGGGTTAGGATTAGGGGACGGGTGAGGGTCAGGCTTCGGGGAACGTTTAGGGTTAGGGTTCGGGCTAGGGTTAGGGTTAGGGGACGGGGACGGTTTAGGGTCCAGGTGAGGGTACGACAGCGCTTTGGGGGAGCGTACGTGTGAGGGCGTGGGTTAGTGTCAGCGTACGGGTTAGGATTAGGGGACGGGTGAGGGTCAGGCTTCGGGGAAGGGTTAGGGTTAGGGTTCGGGCTAGGGTTAGGTTTAGGGGACGGGGAAGGTTTAGGGTCCAGGTGAGGGTACGACAACGCTTTAGGGGGAGCGTACGTGTGAGGGCGCGGGTTAGTGTCAGCGTACGGGTTAGGATTAGGGGACGGGTGAGGGTCAGGCTTCGGGGAAGTGTTAGGGTTAGGGTTCGGACTAGGGTTAGGGTTAGGGGACGGGGACGGTTTAGGGTCCAGGTGAGGGTATCGCAGCGCTTTAGGGGGAGCGTACGTGTGAGGGTGCGGGTTAGTGTCAGCGTACGGGTTAGGATTAGGGGACGGGTGAGGGTCAGGCTTCGGGGAAGGGTGAGGGTTAGGGTTCGGGCTAGGGTTAGGGTTAGGGGACGGGGATGGTTTAGGGTCCAGGTGAGTGTACGACAACGCTTTAGGGGGAGCGTACGTGTGAGGTCGCGGGTTAGTGTCAGCGTACGGGTTAGAATTAGGGGACGGGTGAGGGTCAGGCTTCGGGGAAGGGTTAGGGTAAGGGTTCGGGCTAGGGTTAGGGTTAGGGGACGGGGACGGTTTAGAGTCCAGATGAGGGTACGACAGCGCTTTAGGGGGAGCGTACGTGTGAGGGCGCGGGTTAGTGTCAGCGTACGGGTTAGGATTAGGGGACGGGTGAGGGTCAGGCTTCGGGGAAGGGTTAGGGTTAGGGTTCGGGCTAGGGTTAGTGTTAGGGGACGGAGACGGTTTAGGGTCCAGGTGAGGGTACGACAACGCTTTAGGGGGAGCGTACGTTTGAGGGCGCGGGTTAGTGTCAGCGTACGGGTTAGGATTAGGGGACGGGTGAGGGTCAGGCTTCGGGGAAGGGTTAGGGTTAGGGTTCGGGCTAGGGTTAGGGTTAGGGGACGGGGACAGTTTAGGGTCCAGGTGAGGGTACGACAACGCTTTAGGGGGAGCGTACGTGTGAGGGCGTGGGTTAGCGTCAGCGTACTGGTTAGGATTAGGGGACGAGTGAGGGTCAAGCTTCGGGGAAGGGTTAGGGTTCGGGTTCGGGCTAGGGTTAGGGTTAGGGGACGGGGACGGTTTAGGGTCCAGCTGAGGGTACGACAACGCTTTAGGGGGAGCGTACGTGTGAGGGCGCGGGTTAGCGTCAGCGTACGGGTTAGGATTAGGGGACGGGTGAGGGTCAGGCTTCGGGGAAGGGTTAGGGTTAGGGTTCGGACTAGGGTTAGGGTTAGGGGACGGGGAAGGTTTAGGGTCCAGGTGAGTGTACGACAACGCTTTAGGGGGAGCGTACGTGTGAGGGCGCGGGTTAGTGTCAGCGTACGGGTTAGGATTAGGGGACGGGTGAGGGTCAGGCTTCGGGGAAGGGTTAGGGTTAGGGTTCGGGCTAGGGTTAGGGTTAGGGGACGGGGACGGTTTAGGGTCCAGGTGAGGGTACGACAACGCTTTAGGGGGAGCGTACGTGTGAGGCCGCGGGTTAGCGTCAGCGTACGGGTTAGGATTAGGGGACGGGTGAGGGTCAGGCTTCGGGGAAGGTTTAGGTTTAGGGTTCGGGCTAGGGTTAGGGTTAGGGGACGGGGACGGTTTAGGGTCCAGGTGAGGGTACAACAGCGCTTTAGGGGGAGCGTACGTGTGAGGGCGCGGGTTAGTGTCAGCGTACGGGTTAGGATTAGGGGACGGGTGAGGGTCAGGCTTCGGGGAAGGGTTAGGGTTAGGGTGCGGGCTAGGGTTAGGGTTAGGGGACGGGGACGGTTTAGGGTCCAGGTGAGTGTACGACAACGCATTAGGGGGAGCGTACGTGTGAGGGCGTGGGTTAGTGTCAGCGTACGGGTTAGGATTAGGGGAGGGGTGAGGGTCAGGCTTCGGGGAAGGGTTAGGGTTAGGGTTCGGGCTAGGGTTAGGGTTAGGGGACGGGGACGGTTTAGGGTCCAGGTGAGGGTACGACAACGTTTTAGGGGGAGCGTATGTGTGAGGGCGTGGGTCACCGTTAGCGTACGGGTTAGGATTAGGGGACGGGTGAGGGTCAGGCTTCGGGGTAGGGTTAGGGTTCGGGTTCGGGCTAGGGTTAGGTTTAGGGGACGGGGACGGTTTAGGGTCCAGGTGAGGGTACGACAACGCTTTAGGGGGAGCGTACGTTTGAGGGCGCCGGTTAGCGTTAGCGTCCTGGTTAGAATTAGGGGACGGGTGACGGTCAGGCTTTAGGGAAGGGTTAGGGTTCAGGTTCGGTCTAGGGTTAGGGTTAGGGGACGGGGACGGTTTAGGGTCCAGGTGAGGGTACGACAACGCTTTAGGGGGAGCGTACGTTTGAGGGCGCGGGTTAGCGTTAGCGTACAGGTTAGGATTAGGGTACGGGTGAGTGTCAGGCTTCGGGGAAGGGTTAGGGTTAGGGTTCGGGCTAGGATTAGGGTTAGGGGACGGGGACGGTTTAGGGTCCAGGTGAGGGTACGACAACGCTTTAGGGGGAGCGTACGTGTGAGGGCACGGGTTAGCGTTAGCGTACGCGTTAGCATTAGGGGACGGGTGAGTGTCAGGCTTCGGGGAAGTGTTAGGGTTCGGGTTCGGGCTAGGGTTAGGGTTAGGGGACGGGGACGGTTTAGGGTCCAGGTGAGGTTACGACAACGCTTTAGGGGGAGTGTACCTGTGAAGGGCGCGGGTTAGCGTTAGCGTACGGTTTAGGATTACGGGATGGGTGAGGGTCAGGCTTCGGGGAAGGGTTAGGGTTAGGGTTCGGGCTAGGGTTAGGGTTAGGGGACGGGGACGGTTTAGGGTCCAGGTGAGGGTACGACAATGCTTTAGGCGGGGCATACGTGTGAGGGCGCGGGTTAGCGTTAGCGTACGGGTTAGGATTATGGGACTGGTGAGGGTCAGGCTTCGGGGAAGGGTTAGGGTTCGGGTTTGGGCTAGGCTTAGGGTTAGGTCATGGGGAAAGTTTAGGGTCCAGGTGAGGGTACGACAACGCTTTAGGGGGAGCGTACGTGTGAGGGCGCGGGTTAGCATTAGCGTACGGTTTAGGATTAGGGGACGGGTGAGGGTCAGGCTTCGGGGAAGGGTTAGGGTTAGGGTTCGGGCTAGGGTTAGGGTTAGGGGACGGGGACGGTTTAGGGTCCAGGTGAGGGTACGACAACGCTTTAGGGGGAGCGTACGTGTGAGGACGCGGGTTAGCGTTAGCATACGTGTCAGGATTAGGGGACTGGTGAGGGTCAGGGTTCGGGGAAGGGTTAGGGTTCGGGTTCGGGCTAGGGTTAGGGTTAGGGGACGGGGACGGTTTAGGGTCCAGGTGAGGGTACGACAACGCTTTAGGGGGAGCGTACGTGTGAGGGCGCGGGTTAGTGTTAGTGTACGGGTTAGGTTTAGGGGACGTGTGAGGGTCAGGCTTCGGGGATGGGTTAGGGCTAGGGTTTGGGCTAGGGTTAGGGTTAGGGGACGGGGACGGTTTAGGATCCAGGTGAGGGTACGACAACGCTTTAGGGTGAGTGTACGTGTGAGGGCGCGGGTTAGCGTCAGCGTACGGGTTAGGATTAGGGGACGGGTGAGGGTCAGGCTTCGGGGAAGGGTTAGGGTTAGGGTTCGGGCTAGGGTTAGGGTTAGGGGATGGGGACGGTTTAGGGTCCAGCTGAGGGTACGACAACGCTTTAGGTGGAGCGTACGTGTGAGGGCGCGGGTTAGCGTCAGCGTACGGGTTAGGATTAGGGGACGGGTGAGGGTCAGGCTTCGGGGAAGGGTTAGGGTTAGGGTTCGGGCTAGGTTTAGGGTTAGGGGACGGGGACGGTTTAGGGTCCAGGTGAGGGTACGACAACGCTTTAGGGGGAGCGTACGTGTGAGGGCGCGGGTTAGCGTCAGCGTATGGGTTAGGATTAGGGGACGGGTGAGGGTCAGGCTTCGGGGAACGTTTAGGGTTAGGGTTCGGGCTAGGGTTAGGGTTAGGGGACGGGGACGGTTTAGGGTCCAGGTGAGGGTACGACAGCGCTTTGGGGGAGCGTACGTGTGAGAGCGTGGGTTAGTGTCAGCGTACGGGTTAGGATTAGGGGACGGGTGAGGGTCAGGCTTCGGGGAAGTGTTAGGGTTAGGGTTCGGACTAGGGTTAGGGTTAGGGGACGGGGACGGTTTAGGGTCCAGGTGAGGGTATCGCAGCGCTTTAGGGGGAGCGTACGTGTGAGGGTGCGGGTTAGTGTCAGCGTACGGGTTAGGATTAGGGGACGGGTGAGGGTCAGGCTTCGGGGAAGTGTTAGGTTTAGGGTTCGGACTAGGGTTAGGGTTAGGGGACGGGGACGGTTTAGGGTCCAGGTGAGGGTATCGCAGCGCTTTAGGGGGAGCGTACGTGTGAGGGTGCGGGTTAGTGTCAGCGTACGGGTTAGGATTAGGGGACGGGTGAGGGTCAGGCTTCGGGGAAGGGTTAGGGTTAGGGTTCGGGCTAGGGTTAGGGTTAGGGGACGGGGACGGTTTAGGGTCCAGGTGAGTGTACGACAACGCTTTAGGGGGAGCGTACGTGTGAGGTCGCGGGTTAGTGTCAGCGTACGGGTTAGAATTAGGGGACGGGTGAGGGTCAGGCTTCGGGGAAGGGTTAGGGTTAGGGTTCGGGCTAGGGTTAGGGTTAGGGGACGGGGACGTTTTAGGGTCCAGGTGAGGGTACGACAACGCTTTAGGGGGAGCGTACGTGTGAGGGCGCGGGTTAGTGTCAGTGTACGGGTTAGGATTAGGGGACGGGTGAGGGTCAGGCTTCGGGGAAGGGTTAGGGTTAGGGTTCGGGCTAGGGTTAGGGTTAGGGGACGGGGACAGTTTAGGGTCCAGGTGAGGGTACGACAACGCTTTAGGGGGAGCGTACGTGTGAGGGCGTGGGTTAGCGTCAGCGTACGGGTTAGGATTAGGGGACGGGTGAGGGTCAAGCTTCGGGGAAGGGTTAGGGTTAGGGTTCGGGCTAGGGTTAGGGTTAGGGGACGGGGACGGTTTAGGGTCCAGCTGAGGGTACGACAACGCTTTAGGGGGTGCGTACGTGTGAGGGCGCGGGTTAGCGTCAGCGTACGGGTTAGGATTAGGGGACGGGTGAGGGTCAGGCTTCGGGGAAGGGTTAGGGTTAGGGTTCGGACAAGGGTTAGGGTTAGGGGACGGGGAAGGTTTAGGGTCCAGGTGAGGGTACGACAACGCTTTAGGGGGAGCGTACGTGTGAGTGCGCAGGTTACCGTCAGCGTACGGGTTAGGATTAGGGGACGGGTGAGGGTCAGGCTTCGGGGAAGGGTTAGGGTTAGGGTTCGGGCTAGGGTTAGGGTTAGGGGACGGGGACGGTTTAGGGTCCAGGTGAGGGTACGACAACGCTTTAGGGGGCGCGTACGTTTGAGGGCGCGGATTAGTCTCAGCGTACGGGCTAGGATTCGGGGACGGGTGAGGGTCAGGCTTCGGGGAAGGGTTAGGGTTAGGGTTCGGGCTAGGGTTAGGGTTAGGGGACGGGGACGGTTTAGGGTCCAGGTGAGGGTACGACAACGCTTTAGGGGGAGCGTATGTGTGAGGGCGCGGGTCACCGTTAGCGTACGGGTTAGGATTAGGGGACGGGTGAGGGTCAGGCTTCGGGGAAGGGTTAGGGTTCGGGTTCGGGCTAGGGTTAGGTTTAGGGGACGGGGACGGTTTAGGGTCCAGGTGAGGGTACGACAACGCTTTAGGGGGAGCGTACGTTTGAGGGCGCGGGTTAGCGTTAGCGTCCTGGATAGAATTAGGGGATGGGTGACGGTCAGGCTTTAGGGAAGGGTTAGGGTTCAGGTTCGGTCTAGGGTTAGGGTTAGGGGACGGGGACGGTTTAGGGTCCAGGTGAGGGTACGACAACGCTTTAGGGGGAGCGTACGTTTGAGGGCGCGGGTTAGCGTTAGCGTACAGGTTAGGATTAGGGTACGGGTGAGTGTCAGGCTTCGGGGAAGGGTTAGGGTTAGGGTTCGGGCTAGGATTAGGGTTAGGGGACGGGGACGGTTTAGGGTCCAGGTGAGGGTACGACAACGCTTTAGGGGGAGCGTACGTGTGAGGGCACGGGTTAGCGTTAGCGTACGCGTTAGGATTAGGGGACGGGTGAGTGTCAGGCTTCGGGGAAGTGTTAGGGTTCGGGTTCGGGCTAGGGTTAGGGTTAGGGGACGGGGACGGTTTAGGGTCCAGGTGAGGTTACGACAACGCTTTAGGGGGAGTGTACCTGTGAAGGGCGCGGGTTAGCGTTAGCGTACGGTTTAGGATTACGGGATGGGTGAGGGTCAGGCTTCGGGGAAGGGTTAGGGTTAGGGTTCGGGATAGGGTTAGGGTTAGGGGACGGGGACGGTTTAGGGTCCAGGTGAGGGTACGACAATGCTTTAGGCGGGGCATACGTGTGAGGGCGCGGGTTAGCGTTAGCGTACGGGTTAGGATTAGGGGACTGGTGAGGGTCAGGCTTCGGGGAAGGGTTAGGGTTCGGGTTTGGGCTAGGCTTAGGGTTAGGTCACGGGGAAAGTTTAGGGTCCAGGTGACGGTACGACAACGCTTTAGGGGGAGCGTACGTGTGAGGGCGCGGGTTAGCATTAGCGTACGGTTTAGGATTAGGGGACGGGTGAGGGTCAGGCTTCGGGGAAGGGTTAGGGTTAGGGTTCGGGCTAGGGTTAGGGTTAGGGGACGGGGACGGTTTAGGGTCCAGGTGAGGGTACGACAACGCTTTAGGGGGAGCGTACGTGTGAGGACGCGGGTTACCGTTAGCGTACGGGTTAGGATTAGGGGCCGGGTGAGGGTCAGGCTTCGGGGAAGGGTTAGGGTTAGGGTTCGGGCTAGGGTTAGGGTTAGGGGACGGGGACGGTTTAGGGTCCAGGAGAGGGTACGACAACGCTTTAGGGGGAGCGTACGTGTGATGGCGTGGGTTAGCGTTAGCGTACGTGTCAGGATTAGGGGACTGGTGAGGGTCAGGTTTCGGGGAAGGGTTAGGGTTCGGGTTCGGGCTAGGGTTAGGGTTAGGGGACGGGGACGGTTTAGGGTCCAGGTGAGGGTACGACAACGCTTTATGGGGATTGTACATGTGAGGGCGCGGTTTAGCGTTAGCATACGGTTTAGGATTAGGGAACGGGTGAGTGTCAGGCTTCGGGGAAGGGTTAGGGTTAGGGTTTGGGCTAGGGTTAGGATTAGGGGACGGGGACGGTTTAGGGTCCAGGTGAGGGTACGACAACGCTTTAGGGGGAGCGTACGTGTGAGGGCGCGGGTTAGTGTTAGTGTACGGGTTAGGTTTAGGGGACGTGTGAGGGTCAGGCTTCGGGGATGGGTTAGGGCTAGGGTTTGGGCTAGGGTTAGGGTTAGGGGACGGGGACGGTTTAGGATCCAGGTGAGTGTACGACAACGCTTTAGGGTGAGTGTACGTGTGAGGGCGCGAGTTAGCGTTAGCGTACTGGTTAGGATTAGGGGACGGGTGAGGGGCAGGCTTCGGGGAAGGGTTAGGGTTAGGGTTCGGGCTAGGGTTAGGGTTAGGGGACGGGGACGGTTTAGGATCCAGGTGAGGGTACGACAACCCTTTAGGGGGAGTGTACGTGTGAGGGCGCGGGTTAGCGTTAGCGTACGTGTTAGGATTAGGGGACGGGTGAGGGTCAGGCTTCGGGGAAGGCTTAGGGTTAGGGTTCGAGCTAGGTTTAGGGTTAGGGGATGGGGATGGTTTAGGGCCCAGGTGAAGGTACGACAACCCTTTAGCGGGAGCGTACGTGTGAGGGCGCGCGTTAGTGTTAGCGTACGGGTTAGGTTTAGGGGACGTGTGAGGGTCAGGCTTCGGGTATGGGTTAGGGCTAGGGTTCGGGCTAGGGTTAGGGTTAGGGGACGGGGACATTTTAGGGTCCAGGTGAGGGTACGACAACGCTTTAGGGGCAGCTTACGTGTGAGGGCGCGGGTTAGCGTTAGCATACGGTTTAGGATTAGGGGACGGGTGAGGGTCAGGGTTGGGGGAAGGGTTAGGGTTAGGGTTCGGGCTAGGGTTAGGGTTAGGGGACCGGGACGGTTTAGGGTCCCGCTGAGGGTACGACAACGCTTTAGGGGGAGCGTACGTGTGAGGAGGCGGGTTAGCGTTAGCGTACGGGTTAGGATTAGGGGACGGGTGAGGGGCAGGCTTCGGGGAAGGGTTAGGGTTAGGGTTCGGGCTAGGGTTAGGGTTAGGGGACGGGGACGGTTTAGGGTCCAGGTGAGGGTACGACAACGCTTTAGGGGGAGCGTACGTGTGAGGGCACGGGTTAGCGTTAGCGTACGGTTTAGGATTAGGGGTCGGGTGAGGGTCAGGCTTCTGGGAAGGGTTAGGGTTCGTGTTCGGGCTAGGGTTAGGGTTAGGGGACTGGGACGGTTTAGGGTCCAGGTGAGGGTACGACAACGCTTTAGGGGGAGCGTACGTGTGAGGCCTCGGGTTACCATTAGCGTACGGGTTAGGATTAGGGGTCGGGTGAGGGTCAGGCTTCGGGGAAGGGTTAGGGTTCGGGTTCGGGCTAGGGTTAGGGTTAGGGGACTGGGACGGTTTAGGGTCCAGGTGAGGGTACGACAACGCTTTAGGCGGAGCGTACGTGTGAGGGCGCGGGTTAGCGTTAGCATACGGTTTAGGATTAGGGGACGGGTGAGGGTCAGGCTTCAGGGATGGGTTAGGTTTAGGGTTCGGGCTAGGGTTAGGGTTAGGGGACGGGGACGGTTTAGGGTCCAGGTGAGTGTACGACAACGCTTTAGGCGGAGCGTACGTGTGAGGGCGTGGGTTAGTGTTAGTGTATGGGTTAGGTTTAGGAGACGTGTGAGGGTCAGGCTTCGGGGATGGGTTAGGGCTAGGGTTCAGGCTAGGGTTAGGGTTAGGGGACGGGGACGGTTTAGGATCCAAGTGAGGGTACGACAGCGCTTTAGGTGGAGCGTACGTGTGAGGGCGCGGGTTAGAGTTAGCGTACGGGTTAGGATTAGGGGACGGGTGAGGGTCAGGCTTCGGAGAAGGGTTAGGGTTCGTGTTCGGGCTAGGGTTAGGGTTAGGGGACTGGGACGGTTTAGGGTCCAGGTGAGGGTACGACAACGCTTTAGGGGGAGCGTACGTGTGAGGGCGCGGGTTAGCGTTAGCGTACGGGTTAGGATTAGGGGACGGGTGAGGGTCAGGCTTCGGGGAAGGGTTAGGGCTAGGGTTCGGGCTAGGGTTAGGGTTAGGGGACGGGGACGGTTTAGGGTCCAGGTGAGGGTACGACAACGCTTTAGGGGGAGCGTATGTGTGAGGGCGTGGGTTAGCGTTAGCGTACTGGTTAGGATTAGGGGACGGGTGAGGGTCAGGCTTCGGGGAAGGTTAGGGTTAGGGTTCGGGCTAGGGTTAGGGTTAGGGGACGGGGACGGTTTAGGGTCCAGGTGAGGGTACAACAACGCTTTAGGTGGAGCGTACGTGTGAGGGCGCGGTTTAGCGTTAGCTTACGGGTTAGGATTAGGGGACAGGTGACTGTCAGGCTTCTGGGAAGGGTTAGGGTTCGTGTTCGGGCTAGGGTTAGGGTTAGGGGACTGGGACGGTTTAGGGTCCAGGTGAGGGTACGACAACGCTTTAGGGGGAGCGTACGTGTGAGGGCACGGGTTACCGTTAGCGTACGGGTTAGGATTAGGGGTCGGGTGAGGGTCAGGCTTCGGGGAAGGGTTAGGGTTCGGGTTCGGGCTAGGGTTAGGGTTAGGGGACTGGGACGGTATAGGGTCCAGGTGAGGGTACGACAACGCTTTAGGGGGAGCGTACGTGTGAGGGCGCGGGTTACCGTTAGCGTACGGTTTAGGATTAGGGGACGGGTGAGGGTCAGGCTTCAGGGATGGGTTAGGTTTAGGGTTCGGGCTAGGGTTAGGGTTAGGGGACGGGGACGGTTTAGGGTCCAGGTGAGTGTACGACAACGCTTTAGGCGGAGCGTACGTGTGAGGGCGCGGGTTAGTGTTAGTGTATGGGTTAGGTTTAGGGGACGTGTGAGGGTCAGGCTTCGGGGATGGGTTAGGGCTAGGGTTCGGGCTAGGGTTAGGGTTAGGGGACGGGGACGGTTTAGGATCCAAGTGAGGGTACGACAACGCTTTAGGTGGAGCGTACGTGTGAGGGCGCGGGTTAGCGTTAGCGTACGGGTTAGGATTAGGGGACGGGTGAGGGTCAGGCTTCGGAGAAGGGTTAGGGTTCGTGTTCGGGCTAGGGTTAGAGTTAGGGGACTGGGACGGTTTAGGGTCCAGGTGAGGGTACGACAACGCTTTAGGGGGAGCGTACGTGTGAGGGCGCGGGTTAGCGTCAGCGTACGGGTTAGGATTAGGGGACGGTTGAGGGTCAGGCTTCGGGGAAGGGTTAGGGTTAGGGTTCGGTCTAGGGTTAGGGTTAGGGGACAGGGACGGTTTAGGGTCCAGGTGAGGGTACGACAACGCTTTAGGGGGAGCGTACGTGTGAGGGCGCGGGTTAGTTTTAGTGTACGGGTTAGGTTTAGGGGACGTGTGAGGGTCAGGCTTCGGGGATGGGTTAGTGCTAGGGTTCGGGCTAGGGTTAGGGTTAGGGGACGGGAAAGGTTTAGGGTCCAGGTGAGGGTACGACAACGCTTTAGGGGGAGCGTACGTGTGAGGGCGCGGATTAGCGTTAGCGTACGGGTTAGGATTAGGGGACGGGTGAGGGTCAGGCTTCGGGGAAGGGTTAGGGTTCGGGTTCGGGCTAGGGTTAGGGTTAGGGGACAGGGACGGTTTAGGGTCCAGGTGAGGGTACGACAACGCTTTAGGGGGAGCGTACGTGTGAGGGCGCGCTTTAGCATTAGCATACGGTTTAGGATTAGGGGACGGGTGAGTGTCAGGCTTCGGGGAAGTGTTAGGGTTAGGGTTAGGGCTAGGGTTAGGGTTAGGGGACGGGGACGGTTTAGGGTCCAGGTGAGGGTACGACAACGCTTAAGGGGGAGCGTACGTGTGAGGGCACGGGTTACCGTTAGCGTACGGGTTAGGATTAGGCGACGGGTGAGGGTCAGGCTTCGGGGAAGGCTTAGGGTTAGGGTTCGGGCTAGTGTTAGGGTTAGGGGACGGGGACGGTTTAGGGTCCAGGTGAGGGTACGACAACGCTTTAGGGGGAGTGTACGTGTGAGGGCGCGGGTTAGTGTTAGCGTACGGGTTAGGTTTAAGGGACGTGTGAGTGTCAGGCTTCGGGTATGATTTAGGGCTAGGGTTCGGGCTAGGGTTAGGGTTAGGGGACGGGGACGGTTTAGGTTCCAGGTGAGGGTACGACAACGCTTTAGGGGTAGCGTATGTGTGAGGGCGCGGGTTAGCGTTAGCGTACTGGTTAGTATTAGGGGACGGTTGAGGGTCAGGCTTCGGGGAAGTGTTAGGGTTAGGCTTCGGGCTAGGGTTAGGGTTAGGGGACGGGTACGGTTTAGGGTCCAGATGAGGGTACGACAACGCTTTAGGGGGAGCGTACGTGTGAGGGGGCGGGTTAGCGTTAGCGTACGGGTTAGGGTTAGGGGACAGGTGAGGGTCAGGCTTCGGGGAAGGGTTAGGGTTAGGGTTCGGGCTAGGGTTAGGGTTAGGGGACGGGGACGGTTTAGGGTCCAGGTGAGGGTACGACAACGCTTTAGGGGGAGCGTACGTGTGAGGGCGCGGGTTAGTGTTAGCGTACGGGTTATGTTTAGGGGACGTGTGAGGGTCAGGCTTCGGGT
This sequence comes from Globicephala melas, assembly GCF_963455315.2. NCBI lineage: Eukaryota > Metazoa > Chordata > Mammalia > Artiodactyla > Delphinidae > Globicephala > Globicephala melas. The sequence goes on from NW_027207256.1 coordinate 751,293, forward strand.
ATGGGTTAGGGCTAGGGTTCGGGCTAGGGTTAGGGTTAGGGGACGGGGACGGTTTAGGGTCCAGGTGAGGGTACGACAACTATTTAGGGGGAGTGTACGTGTGAGGGCGCGGGTTAGCGTTAGCGTACGGGTTAGGATTAGGGGACGGGTGAGGGTCAGGCTTTGGGGAAGGCTTAGGATTAGGGTTCGGGCTACGGTTAGGGTTAGGGGACGGGGACGGTTTAGGGTCCAGGTGAGGGTACGACAACGCTTTAGGGGGAGCGTACGTTTGAGGGCGCGGGTTAGTGTTAGCGTACGGGTTAGGTTTAGGGGACGTGTGAGGGTCAGGCTTCGGGTATGGGTTAGGGCTAGGGTTCGGGCTAGGCTTAGGGTTAGGGGACGGGGACGGTTTAGGGTCCAGGTGAGGGTACGACAACGCTTTAGGGGGAGCGTACGTGTGAGGGGGCGGGTTAGGGTTAGCGTACGGGTTAGGATTAGGGGACGGGTGAGTGTCAGGCTTCGGGGAAGGGTTAGGGTTAGGGTTCGGGCTAGGGTTAGGGTTAGGGGACGGGGACGGTTTAGGGTCCAGGTGAGGGTACGACAACGCTTTGGGGGAGTGTACGTGTGAGGGCGTGGGTTAGCGTTAGCGTACGGGTTAGGATTAGGGGACGGGTGAGGGTCAGGCTTCGGGGAAGGCTTAGGGTTAGGGTTCCGGGTAGTGTTAGGGTTAGGGGACGGGGACGGTTTAGGGTCCAGGTGAGTGTACGACAACGCTTTGGGGGAGCGTACGTGTGAGGGCGCGGGTTAGCGTTAGCGTACTGGTTAGGATTAGGGGACGGGTGAGGGTCAGGCTTCGGGGAAGGGTTAGGGTTCGGGTTCGGGCTAGGGTTAGGATTAGGCGACGGGGACGGTTTAGGGTCCCGGTGAGGGTACGACAACGATTTAGGGGGAGCGTACGTGTGAGGGCGCGGGTTAGCGTTAGCATACGGTTTAGGATTAGGGGACGGGTGAGTGTCAGGCTTCGGGGAATGGTTAAGGTTAGGGTTCGGGCTAGGGTTAGGGTTAGCGGACGGGGACGGTTTAGGGTCCAAGTGAGGGTACGACAACGCATTAGGGGGAGCATACGTGTGAGGGGGCCGGTTAGCGTTAGCGTACGGGTTAGGATTTGGGACGGGTGAGTGTCAGGCTTCGGGGAAGTGTTAGGGTTAGGGTTCGGGCTAGGGTTAGGTTTAGGGGACGGGGACGGTTTAGGGTCCAGGTGAGGGTACGACAACGCTTTAGCGGGAGCGTACGTGTGAGGGCGCGGGTTAGCGTTAGCGTACTGGTTAGGATTAGGGGACAGGTGACAGTCAGGCTTTAGGGAAGGGTTAGGGTTCGGGTTCGGGCTAGGGTTAGGTTTAGGGGACGGGGACGGTTTAGGGTCCAGGTGAGGGTACGACAACGCTTCAGGGGGAGCGTACGTGTGAGGGGGCGGGTTAGCGTTAGCGTACGGGTTATGTGTAGGGGACGTGTGAGGGTCAGGCTTCGGGTATGGGTTAGGCCTAGGCTTCGGGCTAGGGTTAGGGTTAGGGGATGGGGACGGTTTAGGGTCCAGGTGAGGGTACGACAACGCTTTAGGGGGAGCGTACGTGTGAGGGCGCGGGTTAGCGTTAGCGTACGGGTTAGGATTAGGGGCGGGTGCGGGTCAGGCTTCGGGGAAGGGTTAGGGTTCGGGTTCGGGCTAGGGTTAGGGTTAGGGGACGGGGACGTTTTAGGTCCCAGGTGAGGGTACGACAACGCTTTAGGGGGAGCGTACGTGTGAGGGGGCGGGTTAGCGTTAGCGTACGGGTTAGGATTAGGGGCGGGTGCGGGTCAGGCTTCGGGGAAGGGTTAGGGTTAGGGTTCGGGCTAGGGTTAGGTTTAGGGGACGGGGACGGTTTAGGGTCCAGATGAGGGTACGACAACGCTTTAGGGGGAGCGTACGTGTGAGGGCGTGGGTTAGCGTTAGCGTACTGGTTAGGATTAGGGGACGGGTGAGGGTCAGGCTTCGGGGAAGGGTTCGGGCTAGGGTTAGGGTTAGGGGACGGGGACGGTTTAGGGTCTAGGTGAGGGTACAACAACGCTTTAGGGGGAGCGTACGTGTGAGGGCGCGGGTTAGCGTTAGCGTACGGGTTAGGATTAGGAGACAGGTGACTGTCAGGCTTCGGGGAAGTGTTAGGGTTAGGGTTCGGGCTAGGGTTAGGGTTAGGGGACTGGGACGGTTTAGGGTCCAGTTGAGGGTACGACAACGCTTTAGGGGGAGCGTACGTGTGAGGGCGCGGTTTAGCGTTAGCGTACGGGTTAGGATTAGGGGACGGGTGAGGGTCAGGTTTCGGGGAATGGTTAGGGTTCGGGTTCGGGCTAGGGTTAGGGTTAGGGGACGGGGACGGTTTAGGGTCCAGTTGAGGGTACGACAACGCTTTAGGGGGAGCGTACGTGTGAGGGCACGGGTTAGCGTTAGCATACGGTTTAGGATTAGGGGACGGGTGAGGGTCAGGCTTCGGGGAAGGGTTAGGGTTAGGGTTCGGGCTAGGGTTAGGGTTAGGGGACGGGGACGGTTTAGGGTCCAGGTGAGGGTACGACAACGCTTTAGGGGGAGCATACGTGTGAGGGCGAGGTTTAGCGTTAGCGTACGGGTTAGGATTAGCGGACGGGTGATGGTCAGGCTTTGGGGAAGGCTTAGGGTTAGGGTTCGGGCTAGGGTTAGGGTTAGGGGACGGGGACGGTTTAGGGTCCAGGTGAGGATACGACAACGCTTTAGGGGGAGCGTACGTGTGAGGGCGTGGGTTAGTGTTAGCGTACGGGTTAGGTTTAGGGGACGTGTGAGGGTCAGGCTTCGGGTATGGGTTAGGGATAGGGTTCGGGCTAGGGTTAGGGTTAGGGGACGGGGACGGTTTAGGGTCCAGGTGAGGGTACGACAACGCTTTAGGGGGAGCGTACGTGTGAGGGCGTGGGTTAGCGTTAGCGTAGTGGTTAGGATTAGGGGACGGGTGAGTGTCAGGCTTCGGGGAAGGGGTAGGGTTACGGTTCGGGCTACGGTTAGGGTTAGGGGACGGGGACGGTTTAGGGTCCAGGTGAGGGTACGACAACGCTTTAGGGGGAGCGTACGTGTGAGGGGGCGGGTTAGCGTTAGCGTACGGGTTAGGATTAGGGGACGGGTGAGTGTCAGGCTTCGGGGAAGTGTTAGGGTTAGGGTTCGAGCTAGGGTTAGGGTTAGGGGACAGGGACGGTTTAGGGTCCAGGTGAGGGTACGACAACGCTTTAGGGGGAGCGTACGTGTGAGGGCGCGGGTTAGCGTTAGCGTACGTGTTAGGATTAGGGGACGGGTGAGGGTCAGGCTTCGGCGAAGGGTTAGTGTTCGGGTTCGGGCTAGGTTTAGGGTTACGGGACGGGGACGGTTTAGGGTCCAGGTGAGGGTACGACAATGCTTAAGGGGGAGCGTACGTGTGAGGGCCTGGGTCAGCGTTAGCGTACGGGTTAGGATTAGGGGACGGGTGAGTGTCAGGCTTCGGGGAAGTGTTAGGTTTCGGGTTCGGGCTAGGGTTAGGGTTAGGGGATGGGGACGGTTTAGGGTCCAGGTGAGGGTACGACAACGCTTTAGGCGGAGCGTACGTGTGAGGGCACGGGTTAGCCTTAGCGTACGGGTTAGGATTAGGGACGGGTGAGTGTCAGGCTTCGGGAAAGTGTTAGGGTTAGGGATCGGGCTAGGGTTAGGGTTAGGGGACGGGGACGGTTTAGGGTCCAGGTGAGGGTACGACAACGCTTTAGGGGGAGCTTACATGTGAGGGCGTGGGTTAGCGTTAGCGTACTGGTTAGGATTAGGGGACGGGTGAGGGTCAGGCTTTGGGGAAGGGTTAGGGTTAGGGTTCGGGCTAGGGTTAGGGTTAGGGGACGGGGACGGTTTAGGGTCCAGGTGAGGGTACAACAATGCTTTAGGGGGAGCGTACGTGTGAGGGCGCGAGTCAGCGTTAGCGTACGTGTTAGGATTAGGGGACGGGTGAGGGTCAGGCTTCGGGGAAGGGTTAGGGTTAGGGTTCGGGCTAGGGTTAGGGTTAGGTGACGGGGACCTTTTAGGATCCAGGTGAGGGTACGACAACGCTTTAGGGGGAGCGTACGTGTGAGGGCGTGGGTTAGCGTTAGCGTACTGGTTAGGGTTAGGGGACGGGTGAGGGTCAGGCTTCGGGGAAGGGTTAGGGTTCGGGTTCGGGCTAGGGTTAGGGTTAGGGGACGGGGACGGTTTAGGGTCCAGGTGAGGGTACGACAACGCTTTAGGGGGAGCGTACGTGTGAGGGCACGGGTCAGCGTTAGCGTACGGGTTAGGATTAGGGGACGGGTGAGTGTCAGGCTTCGGGGAAGTGTTAGGGTTAGGGTTCGAGCTAGGGTTAGGGTTAGGGGACAGGGACGGTTTAGGGTCCAGGTGAGGGTACGACAACGCTTTAGGGGGAGCGTACGTGTGAGGGCGCGGGTTAGCGTTAGCGTACGTGTTAGGATTAGGGGACGGGTGAGGGTCAGGCTTCGGGGAAGGGTTAGTGTTCGTGTTCGGGCTAGGTTTAGGGTTACGGGACGGGGACGGTTTAGGGTCCAGGTGAGGGTACGACAATGCTTAAGGGGGAGCGTACGTGTGAGGGCCTGGGTCAGCGTTAGCGTACGGGTTAGGATTAGGGGACGCGTGAGGGTCAGGCTTCGGGGAAGTGTTAGGTTTCGGGTTCGGGCTAGGGTTAGGGTTAGGGGATGGGGACGGTTTAGGGTCCAGGTGAGGGTACGACAACGCTTTAGGGGGAGCGTACGTGTGAGGGTGCGGCTTAGCGTTAGCGTACTGGTTAGGATTAGGGAACGGGTGAGGGTCAGGCTTCGGGGAAGGGTTCGGATTTGGGTTCGGGCTAGGGTTAGGGTTAGCGGACGGGGACGGTTTAGGGTCCAGGTGAGTGTACGACAACGCTTTAGGGGGAGCGTACGTGTGAGGGCGCGGGTTAGCATTAGCATACGGTTTAGGATTAGGGGACGGGTGAGGGTCAGGCTTCTGGGATGGGTTAGTGCTAGGGTTCGGGCTAGGGTTTGGTTTAGGGGACGGGGACGGTTTAGGGTCCAGGTGAGGGTACGACAACGCTTTAGGGGGAGCGTACGTGTGAGGGCGCGGGTTAGCGTTAGCATACGGGTTAAGATTAGGGGACGGGTGAGGGTCAGGCTTCGGGGAAGTGTTAGGGTTAGGGTTCGGGCTAGGGTTAGGGTTACGGGACGGGGACGGTTTACGGTCCAGGTGAGGGTACGATAACGCTTTAGGGGGAGCGTACGTGTGAGGGCGCACGTCAGCGTTAGCGTACGGGTTAAGATTAGGGGACGGGTGAGGGTCAGGCTTCGGGGAATGGTTAGGGTTCGGGTTCGGGCTAGGGTTACGGTTAGGGGACGGGGACGGTTTAGGGTCCAGGTGAGCGTACGACAACGCTTTAGGGGGAGCGTACGTGTGAGGGCACGGGTCAGCGTTAGCGTACGTGTTAGGATTAGGGGACGGGTGAGGGTCAGGCTTCGGGGAAGGGTTAGGGTTCCGGTTCGGGCTAGGGTTAGGGTTAGGGCACGGGGACGGTTTAGGGTCCAGGTGAGAGTACGACAACGCTTTAGGGGGAGCGTACGTGTGAGGGCGCGGGTTAGCGTTTGCGTACTGGTTAGGATTAGGGGACGGATGTGGGTCAGGCTTTGGGGAAGGGTTAGGGTTAGGGTTCGGGCTAGGGTTATGGTTACGGGACGGGGACGGTTTAGGGTCCAAGTGAGGGTACAACAACGCTTTAGGGTGAGCGTACGTGTGAGGGCGCGGGTCAGCGTTAGCGTACGGGTTAGGATTATGGGACGGGTGAGGGTCAGGCTTCGGGGAAGTGTTAGGGTTAGGGTTCCAGTAGGGTTAGGGTTAGGGGACGGGTACGGTTTAGGGTCCAGGTGAAGGTACGACAACCCTTTAGGGGGAGCGTACGTTTGAGGGCGCGGGTTAGTGTTAGCGTTCGGGTTAGGTTTAGGGGAAGCGTGAGGGTCAGGCTTCGGGGATGGGTTAGGGCTAGGTTTCGGGCTAGGGTTAGGGTTAGGGGACGGGGACGGTTTAGGGTCCAGGTGAGGGTAAGACAACGTTTTAGGGGGAGCGTACGTGTGAGTGCGCGGGTTAGCGTTAGCATACGGTTTAGGATTAGGGGACGGGTGAGGGTCAGTCTTCGGGGAAGGTTTAGGGTTAGGGTTCGGTCTAGGGTTAGGGTTAGGGGACGGGGACGGTTAAGGGTCCAGGTGACGGTACGACAACGCTTTAGGGGGAGCGTACGTGTGAGGGCGCGGGTTAGCGTTAGCGTACGGGTTAGGATTAGGGGACGGGTGAGGGTCAGGCTTCGGGGAAGGGTTAGGGTTCGGGTTCGGGCTAGGGTTACGGTTAGGGTACGGGGACGGTTTAGGGTCCAGGTGAGGGTACGACAACGCTTTAGGGGGAGCGTACGTTTGAGGGCGCGGGTGAGCGTAAGCGTCCTGGTTAGAATTATGGGACGGGTGACGGTCAGGCTTTAGGGAAGTGTTAGGGTTCGGGTTAGGGCTAGGGTTAGGGTTAGGGGACAGGGACAGTTTAGGGTCCAGGTGAGGGTACGACAACGCTTTAGGGGGAGCGTACGTGTGAGGGCGCGGGTTAGCGTTAGCGTACGAGTTAGGATTAGGGGACGGGTGAGTGTCAGGCTTCTGGGAAGGGTTAGGGTTAGGGTTCGGGTTAGGGTTAGGGTTAGGGGACGGGGACGGTTTAGGGTCCAGGTGAGGGTACGACAACGCTTTAGGGGGAGCGTACGTGTGAGGGCGCGGGTTAGCGTTAGCGTACGTGTTAGGATTAGGGGATGGGTGAGGATCAGGCTTCGGGGAAGGGTTAGGGTTCGGGTTCGGGCTAGGGTTAGGGTTAGGGGACGGGGACGGTTTAGGGTCCAGGTGAGGGTACGACAACACTTTAGGGGGAGCGTACGTGTGAGGGAGTGGGTTAGCGTTAGCGTACGGGTTAGGATTAGGGGACGGGTGAGTGTCAGGCTTCGGGGAATGGTTAGCGTTCGGGTTCGGGCTAGGGTTAGGGTTAGGGGACGGGGACGGTTTAGGGTCCAGGTGAGGGTACGACAACGCTTTAGGGGGAGCGTACGTGTGAGGGCGTGGGTTAGCGTTAGCGTACGGGTTAGGATTAGGGGACGGGTGAGTGTCAGGCTTCGGGGAAGGGTTAATGTTAGGTTTCGGGCTAGGGTTAGGGTTAGGGGACGGAGACGGTTTAGGGTCCAGGTGAGGGTACGACAATGCTTTAGGGGGAGCGTACGTGTGAGGGCGTGGGTTAGCGTTAGCGTACGGGTTAGTATTAGGGGACGGGTGAGAGTCAGGCTTCGGGGAAGGCTTAGGGTCAGGGTTCGGGCTAGGGTTAGGGTTAGGGGACGGGGACGGTTTAGGGTCCAGGTGAGGGTACGACAACGCTTTAGCGGGATCGTACGTTTGAGGGCGCGGGTTAGCGTTAGCGTCCTGGTTAGAATTAGGGGACGGGTGACGGTCAGGCTTTAGGGAAAAGTTAGGGTTCGGGTTCGGGCTAGGGTTAGGTTAGGGGACGGGGATGGTTTAGGGTCCAGGTGAGGGTATGACAACGCTTTAGGGAGAGCGTACGTGTGAGAGCGCGGGTTAGCGTTAGCGTACGGGTTAGGATTAGGGGACGGGTGAGTGTCAGGCTTCTGGGAAGGGTTAGGGTTAGGGTTCGGGCTAGGGTTAGGGTTAGGAGACGGGGACGGTTTAGGGTCCAGGTGAGGGTAAGACAACGCTTTAGGGGGAGCGTACGTGTGAGTGCGCGGCTTAGCTTTAGCATACGGTTTAGAATTAGGGGACGGGTGAGGGTCAGGCTTCGGTGAAGGGTTAGGGTTAGGGTTCGGGCTAGGGTTAGGGTTAGGGGACGGGGACGGTTTAGGGTCCAGGTGAGGGTACGACAACGCTTTAGGGGGAGCGTACGTGTGAGGGCGCGGGTTAGCGTTAGCGTACGGGTTAGGATTAGGGGACGGGTGAGGGTCAGGCTTCGGGGAAGGCTTAGGGTTAGGGTTCGGGCTAGGGTTAGGGTTAGGGGGCGGGGACGGTTTAGGGTCCAGGTGAGAGTACGACAACGCTTTAGGGGGAGCGTACGTGTGAGGGCACAGGTTAGCGTTAGCGTACGGGTTAGGATTAGGGGACGGGTGAGTGTCAGGCTTCGGGGATGGGTTAGGGCTAGGGTTCGGGCTAGGGTTAGGGTTAGGGGACTGGGACGGTTTAGGGTCCAGGTGAGGGTACGACAACGCTTTAAGGGGAGCGTACGTGTGAGGGCGCGGGTTAGCGTTAGCGTACGGGTTAGGATTAGGGGACGGGTGAGTGTCAGGCTTCGGGGAAGGGTTAGGGTTAGGGTTCGAGCTAGGGTTAGGGTTAGGGGAACGGGACGGTTTAGGGTCCAGGTGAGGGTACGACAACGCTTTAGGGGGAGCGTACGTGTGAGGGCGCAGGTCAGCGTTAGCATACGGGTTAGGATTAGGGGACGGGTGAGGGTCACGCTTCGGGGAAGGGTTAGGGTTCGGGTTCGGGCTAGGGTTACGGTTAGGGTATGGGGACGGTTTAGGGTCCAGGTGAGGGTACGACAACGCTTTAGGGGGAGCGTACGTTTGAGGGCGCGGGTGAGCGTAAGCGTCCTGGTTAGAATTATGGGATGGGTGACGGTCAGGCTTTAGGGAAGGGTTAGGGTTCGGGTTCGGGCTAGGGTTAGGGTTAGGGGACGGGGACGGTTTAGGGTCCACGTGAGGGTATGACAACGCTTTACGGGGAGCGTACGTTTGAGGGCGCGGGTTAGCGTTAGTGTACGGGTTAGGATTAGGGGATGGGTGAGGATCAGGCTTCGGGGAAGGGTTAGTGTTCGGGTTCGGGCTAGGGTTAGGGTTAGGGGACGGGGACGGTTTAGGGTACAGGTGAGGGTATGACAACGCTTTAGGGGGAGCGTACATGTGAGGGGCCGGGTCAGCGTTATCGTACGGGTTAGGATTAGGGAACGAGTGAGGGTCAGGCTTCGGGGAAGGGTTAGGGTTAGGGTTCGGGCTAGGGTTAAGGTTAGGGGATGGGGACGGTTTAGGGTCCAGGTGAGGGTACGACAACGCTTTAGGGGGAGCATACGTGTGAGGGCGCGTGTTAGTGTTAAAGTACGGGTTAGGATTATGGGACGTCTGAGGGGCAGGCTTCTGGGATGGGTTAGGGCTAGGATTCGGCCTAGGGTTAGGGTTAAGGGACGGGGACGGTTTAGGGTCCAGGTGAGGGTACGACAACGCTTTAGGGGGAGCGTACATGTGAGGGCGCGGGTCAGCGTTAGTGTACGGGTTAGGATTAGGGGACGGGTGAGTGTCAGGCTTCGGGGAAGGGTTAGGGTTAGGGTTCGAGCTAGGGTTAGGGTTAGGGGACGGGGACGGTTTAGGGTCCAGGTGAGGGTACGACAACGCTTTAGGGGGAGCGTACATGTGAGGGCGTGGGTCAGCGTTAGCGTACGGGTTAGGATTAGGGGACGGGTGAGCGTCAGGCTTCGGGGAAGGGTTAGGGTTCGGGTTCGGGCTAGGGTTAGGGTTAGGGGACGGGGACGGTTTAGGGTCCAGGTGAGGGTACGACAGCGCTTTAGGGGGAGCGTACGTTTGAAGGCGCGGGTTAGCGTTAGCGTCCTGGTTAGAATTAGGGGACGGGTGACGGTCAGGCTTTAGGGAAGGGTTAGGGTTCGGTTTCGGGCTAGGGTTAGGGTTAGGGGACGGGGACGGTTTAGGTTCCAGGTGAGGGTACGACACGCTTTAGGGGGAGCGTACGTGTGAGGGCGCGGGTCAGCGTTAGCGTACGGGTTATGATTAGGGGACGGGTGAGTGTCAGGATTCTGGGAAGGGTTAGGGTTAGGGTTCGGGCTAGGGTTAGGGTTAGGGTACGGGGACGGTTTAGGGTCCAGGTGAGGGTACGACAACGCTTTAGGGGGAGCGTACGTGTGAGGGCGCGGGTTAGCGTTAGCATACGGTTTAGGATTAGGTGACAGGTGAGTGTCAGGCTTCGGGGAAGGGTTAGGGTTAGGGTTCGGGCTAGGGTTAGGGTTAGGGTACGGGGACGGTTTAGGGTCCAGGTGAGGGTACGACAACGCTTTAGGGGGAGCGTACGTGTGAGGGCGCAGGTTAGCGTTAGCGTACTGGTTAGGGTTACGGGACGGGTGAGGTTCAGGCTTCGGGGAAGGGTTAGGGTTAGGGTTCAGGCTAGGGTTAGGGTTAGGGGACGGGGACGGTTTAGGGTCCAGGTGAGGGTACGACAACGCTTTAGGGGGAGCGTACGTGTCAGGGCGCGTGTTAGTGTTAAAGTACGGGTTAGGATTATGTGACGTGTGAGGGGCAGGCTTCTGGGATGGGTTAGGGCTAGGGTTCGGCCTAGGGTTAGAGTTAAGGGACGGGGACGGTTTAGGGTCCAGGTGAGGGTACGACAACGCTTTAGGGGGAGCGTACGTGTGAGGGCGCGGGTCAGCGTTAGCGTACGGGTTAGGATTAGGGGACGGGTGAGGGTCAGGCTTCGGGGAAGGATTAGGGTTAGGGTTCGAGCTAGGGTTAGGGTTAGGGGACGGGGACGGTTTAGGGTCCAGGTGAGGGTACGACAACGCTTTAGGGGGAGCGTACATGTGAGGGCGCGGGTCAGCGTTAGCGTACGGGTTAGGATTAGGGGACGGGTGAGGGTCAGGCTTCGGGGAAGGGTTAGGGTTCGGGTTCGGGCTAGGGTTAGGGTTAGGGGACGGGGACGGTTTAGGGTCCAGGTGAGGGTATGACAGCGCTTTAGGGGGATCGTACGTTTGAAGGCGCGGGTTAGCGTTAGCGTCCTGGTTAGAATTAGGGGACGGGTGACGGTCAGGCTTTAGGGAAGGGTTAGGGTTCGGTTTCGGGCTAGGGTTAGGGTTAGGGGACGGGGACGGTTTAGGGTCCAGGTGAGGGTACGACACGCTTTAGGGGGAGCGTACGTGTGAGGGCGCGGGTTAGCGTTAGCGTACGGGTTAGGATTAGGGGACGGGTGAGTGTCAGGATTCTGGGAAGGGTTAGGGTTAGGGTTCGGGCTAGGGTTAGGGTTAGGGTACGGGGACGGTTTAGGTGCCAGGTGAGGGTATGACAACGCTTTAGCGGGAGCGTACGTGTGAGGGCGCGGGTTAGTGTTAGTGTACGGGTTAGCTTTAGGGGACGTGTGAGTGTCAGGCTTCGGGGATGGGTTAGGGCTAGGGTTCGGGCTAGGGTTAGGGTTAGAGGACGGGGACGGTTTAGGATCCAGGTGTGGGTACGACAATGCTTTTGGGGGAGCGTACGTGTGAGGGCGCGGGTTAGCGTTAGCGTACTGGTTAGGATTAGGGGATGGGTGAGGGTCAGGCTTCGGGGAAGGGTTAGGGTTAGGGTTCGGGCTAGGGTTAGGGTTAGGGGACGGGGACGGTTTAGGGTCCAGGTGAGGGTACGACAACGCTTTAGGGGGAGTGTACGTGTGAGGGCGCAGGTTAGCGTTAGAGTACGGGTTACGATTACGGGACGGGTAGGTGTCAGGCTTCGGGGAAGGGTTAGGGTTAGGGTTCGGGCTAGGGTTAGGGTTAGGGGACGGGGACGGTTTACGGTCCAGGTGAGGGTACGACAACCCTTTAGGGGGAGCGTACGTGTCAGGGCGCGGGTCAGCGTTACCGTACGGTTTAGGATTACGGGACGGGTGAGGGTCAGGCTTCGGGGAAGGGTTAGAGTTCGGCTTCGGGCTAGGGTTAGTGTTAGGGGACGGGGACAGTATAGGGTCCAGGTGAGGGTACGACAACGCTTTAGGGGGAGCGTGCGTGTGAGGGTGCGGGTTAGCGTTAGCGTACTGGTTACGATTACGGGACGGGTGTGGGTCAGACTTTGGGGAAGGTTTAGGGTCCGGGTTCGGGCTAGGATTAGGGTTAGGGGACGGGGATGGTTTAGGGTCCACGTGAGGGTACGACAACACTTTAGGGGGAGCGTACGTGTGAGGGCGTGGGTTAGCGTTAGCGTACGGGTTAGGATTAGGGGAAGGGTGAGGGTGAGGCTTTGGGGAAGTCTTAGGGTTAGGGTTCGGCCTAGGGTTAGAGTTAGGGGACAGGGACGGTTTAGGGTCCAGGTGAGGGTACGACAACGCTTTAGGTGGAGCGTACGTGTGAGGTCGCGGGTTAGTGTTAGCGTACGGGTTAGGTTTAGGGGAGGTGTGAGGGTCAGGCTTCGGGTATGGGTTAGGGTTAGGGTTCGGGCTAGGGTTAGGGTTAGGGGACGGGGACGGTTTAGGGTCCAGGTGAGGGTACGACAATGCTTTACGGGGAGCGTACGTGTGAGGGCGTGGGTGAGCGTTAGCATACTGGTTAGGATTATGGGTCCGGTGAGGGTCAGGCTTCTGGGAAGGGTTAGGGTTAGGGTTCGGGCTAGGGTTAGGGTTAGGGGACGGGGACGGTTTAGGGTCCAGGTGAGGGTACGACAACGGTTTAGGGGGAGCGTACGTGTGAGGGCGCGGGTCAGCGTTAGCGTACGGGTTAGGATTATGGGACGGGTGAGGGTCAGGCTTCGGGGAAGGGTTAGGGTTCGGGTTCGGGCTAGGGTTAGGGTTAGGGGACGGGGACGGTTTAGGGTCCAGGTAAGGGTACGACAACGGTTTAGGGGGAGCGTACGTGTGAGGGCGCGGGTCAGCGTTAGCGTACGGGTTAGGATTATGGGACGGGTGAGGGTCAGGCTTCGGGGAAGGGTTAGGGTTCGGGTTCGGGCTAGGGTTAGGGTTAGGGGACGGGGACGGTTTAGGGTCCAGGTGAGGGTACGACAACGCTTTAGGGGGAGCGTACGTTTGAGGGCGCAGGTTAGCGTTAGCGTCCTGGTTAGAATTAGGGGACGGGTGACGGTCAGGCTTTAGGGAAGTGTTAGGGTTCGGGTTCGGGCTAGGGTTAGGGTTAGGGGACTGGGACGGTTTAGGGTCCAGGTGAGGGTACGACAACGGTTTAGGGGGAGCGTACGTGTGAGGGGGCGGGTCAGCGTTAGCGTACGGGTTAGGATTAGGGAACGAGTGAGGGTCAGGCTTCGGGGAAGGGTTAGGGTTAGGGTTCGGGCTAGGGTTAGGGTTAGGGGATGGGGACGGTTTAGGGTCCAGGTGAGGGTACGACAACGCTTTAGGGGGAGCATACGTGTGAGGGCGCGTGTTAGTGTTAGCGTACGTGTTAGGATTATGGGACGTGTGAGGGTCAGGCTTCTGGGATGGGTTAGGGCTAGGGTTCGGCCTAGGGTTAGGGTTAGGGGACGGGGACGGTTTAGGGTACAGGTGAGGGTACGACAACGCTTTAGGGGGAGCGTACGTGTGAGGGCGCGGGTTAGCGTTAGCGTACGGGTTAGGATTAGGGGAAGGCTGAGTGTCAGGCTTCGGGGAAGGGTTAGGGTTAGGGTTCGGGCTAGGGTTAGGGTTAGGGGACGGGGACGGTTTAGGGTCCAGGTGAGGGTACGACACCGCTTTAGGGGGAGCGTACGTGTGAGGGCGCGGGTTAGCGTTAGCGTACGGGTTAGGATTAGGGGACGGGTGAGGGTCAGGCTTCGGGGAAGGGTTAGGGTTAGGGTTCGGGCTAGGGTCAGAGTTAGGGGACGGGGACGGTTTAGGGTCCAGGTGAGGGTACGACAACGCTTTAGGGGGAGCGTACGTGTGACGGCGTGGGTTAGCGTTAGCATACGGGTTAGGATTAGGGGACGGGTGAGGGTCAGGGTTCGGGGAAGGGTTAGGGTTAGGGTTCGGGCTAGGGTTAGGGTTAGGGGACGGGGATGGTTTAGGGTCCAGGTGAGGGTACGACAACGCTTTAGGGGGAGCGTACGTTTGAGGGCGCAGGTTAGCGTTAGCGTTGGCGTTAGGATTAGGGGACGGGTGAGGGTCAGGCTTCGGGGAATGGTTAGGTTTAGGTTCATGCTAGGTTTAGGGTTATGGGACGGGGACGGTTTAGGGTCCAGGTGAGGGTACGAGAACGCTTTATGGGTAGCGTACGTGTGAGGGCGCGGGTTAGTGTTCGCGTACGGGTTAGGATTAGGGGACGGGTGAGGGTCCGGCTTCGGGAAGGTTTAGGGTTAGGGTTCGGGCTAGGGTTAGGGTAAGGGGACGGGGACGGTTTAGGGTCCAGGTGAGGGTACGACAATGCTTTAGGGGGAGCGTACGTGTGAGGGCGCGGGTTAGCGTTAGCGTACGTGTTAGGATTAGGGGACGGGTGAAGGTCAGGTTTCGGGGAAAGGTTAGGGTTAGGGTTCGGGCTAGGGTTAGGGTTAGGGGACGGGGACGGTTTAGGGTCCAGGTGAGGGTACGACAACGCTTTAGGGGGAGCTTACGTGTGAGGGTGTGGGTTAGCATCAGCGTATGGTTTAGGATTAGGGGACGGGTGAGGGTCAGGCTTCGGGGAAGGGATAGGGTTTGGGTTCGGGCTAGGGTTAGGGTTAGGGGACGGGGACGGTTTAGGGTCCAGGTGAGGGTACGACAACGCTTTAGGGGGAGCGTACGTGTGAGGGCGCGGGTTACCGTTAGTGTACGGGTTAGGATTAGGGGACGGGTGAGGGTCAGGCTTCGGGGAAGTGTTAGGGTTAGGGTTCGGCTAGGGTTAGGGTTAGGGGACGGGGACGGTTTAGGGTCCAGGTGAGGGTACGACAACACTTTTGGGGGAGAGTACGTGTGAGGGCGTGGGTTATCGTTAGCGTACGGATTAGGCTTAGGGGACGGGTGAGGGTCAGGCTTCGGGGAAGTGTTATGTTTAGGGTTCGGGCTAGGGTTAGGGTTACGGGACGGGGACGGTTTAGGATCCTGGTGAGGGTACGACAACGTTTTAAGGGGAGCGTACGTGTGTGGGCGGGGGTGAGCGTTAGCGTAGGCGTTAGGATTAGGGGACGGGTGAGGGTCAGGCTTCGGGGAAGGGTTAGGGTTAGGGTTCGGGCTAGGGTTAGGGTTAGGGGACGGGGACGGTTTAGGGTCCAGGTGAGGGTACGACAAAGCTTTAGGGGGGAGCGTACGTGTGAGGGCGCGGGTTAGCGTTAGCGTACGGGTTAGGATTAGGGGACGGATGAGGGTCAGACTTCGGGGAAGGGTTAGGGTTAGGGTTCGGGCTAGGGTTAGGGGTAGGGGACGGGGATGGTTTAGGGTCCAGGTGAGGGTACGGCAATGCTTTAGGGGGAGCGTACGTGTGAGGGCGCGGGTTAGCGTTAGCGTACGTGTTAGGATTAGGGGACGGGTTAAGGTCAGGTTTCGGGGAAAGGTTAGGGTTAGGGTTCGGGCTAGGGTTAGGGTTAGGGGACGGGGACAGTTTAGGGTCCAGGTGAGGGTACGACAACGCTTTAGGGGGAGCTTACGTGTGAGGGTGTGGGTTAGCATCAGCGTATGGTTTAGGATTAGGGGACGGGTGAGGGTCAGGCTTCGGGGAAGGGATAGGGTTTGGGTTCGGGCTAGGGTTAGGGTTAGGGGACGGGGACGGTTTAGGGTCCAGGTGAGGGTACGACAACGCTTTAGGGGGAGCGTACGGGTGAGGGCGCGGGTTACCGTTAGTGTACGGGTTAGGATTAGGGGACGGGTGAGGGTCAGGCTTCGGGGAAGTGTTAGGGTTAGGGTTCGGCTAGGGTTAGGGTTAGGGGACGGGGACGGTTTAGGGTCCAGGTGAGGGTACGACAACGCTTTTGGGGGAGAGTACGTGTGAGGGCGTGGGTTATCGTTAGCGTACGGATTAGGCTTAGGGGACGGGTGAGGGTCAGGCTTCGGGGAAGTGTTATGTTTAGGGTTCGGGCTAGGGTTAGGGTTACGGGACAGGGACGGTTTAGGATCCTGGTGAGTGTACGACAACGTTTTAGGGGGAGCGTACGTGTGTGGGCGGGGGTGAGCGTTAGCGTAGGCGTTAGGATTAGGGGACGGGTGAGGGTCAGGCTTCGGGGAAGGGTTAGGGTTAGGGTTCCGGCTAGGGTTAGGGTTAGGGGACGGGGACGGTTTAGGGTCCAGGTGAGGGTACGACAAAGCTTTAGGGGGAGCGTACGTGTGAGGGCGCGGGTTAGCGTTAGCATACGGGTTAGGATTAGGGGACGGATGAGGGTCAGACTTCGGGGAAGGGTTAGGGTTAGGGTTCGGGCTAGGGTTAGGGGTAGGGGACGGGGATGGTTTAGGGTCCAGGTGAGGGTACGACAACTCTTTAGGGGGAGCGTACGTGTTAGGGCGCGTGTTAGCGTTAGCGTACGTGTTAGGATTAGGGGACGGGTGAGGGTCAGGCTTCGGGGATTGTTAGGGTTAGGGTTCGGGCTAGGGTTAGGGTTAGGGGACGGGGACGGTTTAGGGTCCAGGTGAGGGTACGACAACGCTTTTGGGGGAGTGTACGTGTGAGGGCGCGGGTTACCGTTAGTGTACCGGTTAGGATTAGGGGACGGGTGAGGGTCAGGCTTCGGGGAAGTGTTAGGGTTAGGGTTCGGCTAGGGTTAGGATTAGGGGACGGGGACGGTTTAGGGTCCAGATGATGGTACGACAACGCTTTTGGGGGAGAGTACGTGTGAGGGCGCGGGTTATCGTTAGCGTACGGGTTAGGCTTAGGGGACGGGTGAGGGTCAGGCTTCGGGGAAGTGTTATGTTTAGGGTTCGGGCTAGGGTTAGGGTTAGGGGACGGGGACGGTTTAGGGTCCAGGTGAGGTTACGACAACGCTTTAGGGGGAGCGTACGTGTGAGGGTGCGGGTTAGCGTTAGCGTACGTGTTAGTATTAGGGGACGGGTGAGGGTCAGGCTTCGGGGAAGGGTTAGGGTTAGGGTTCGGGCTAGGGTTAGGGTTAGGGGACGGGGACGGTTTAGGGTCCAGGTGAGGGTACGACAACGCTTTAGTGGGAGCGTACGTGTGAGGGCGCGGGTTAGCGTTAGCGTACGGGTTAGGATTAGGGGACGGGTGAGGGTCAGGCTTCGGGGAAGGGTTAGGGTTAAAGTTCGGGCTAGGGTTAGGGTTAGGGGACGGGGACGGTTTAGGGTCCAGGTGAGGGTACGACAACGCTTTAGGGGGAGCGTACGTGTGAGGGCGCGGTTTACGGTTAGCGTACGTGTTAGGTTTAGGGGACGTGTGAGGGTAAGGCTTCGGGGAAGGGTTAGGTTTAGGGTTCATGCTAGGGTTATGATTAGGGGACGGGGACGGTTTAGGGTCCAGGTGAGGCTACGACAACGCTTTAGGGGGAGCGTACGTGTGAGGGCGCGGGTTAGCGTTAGCGTAGGCGTTAGGATTAGGGGACGGGTGAGTGTCAGGCTTCTGGGAAGGGTTAGGGTTAGGGTTCGGGCTAGAGTTAGGGTTAGGGGACGGGGACGGTTTAGGGTCCAGGTGAGGGTACGACAACGCTTTAGTGGGAGCATACGTGTGAGGGCGCGTGTTAGTGTTAAAGTACGGGTTAGGATTATGGGACGTGTGAGGGTCAGGCTTCTGGGATGGGTTAGGGCTAGGGTTCGGCGTAGGGTTAGGGTTAAGGGACGGGGACGGTTTAGGGTCCAGGTGAGGGTACGACAACGCTTTAGTGGGAGCGTACGTGTGAGGGCGCGGGTTAGCGTTAGCGTACGGGTTAGGATTAGGGGACGGGTGAGTGTCAGTCTTCGGGGAAGGGTTAGGGTTAGGGTTCGAGCTAGGGTTAGGGTTAGGGGACGGGGACGGTTTAGGGTCCAGGTGAGGGTACGACAACGCTTTAGGGGGAGCGTACGTGTGAGGGCGCGGGTTAGCGTTAGCGTACCGGTTAGGATTAGGGGAAGGCTGAGTGTCAGGCTTCGGGGAAGGGTTAGGGTTAGGGTTCGGGCTAGGGTTAGGGTTAGGGGACGGGGACGGTTTAGGGTCCAGGTGAGGGTACGACACCGCTTTAGGGGGAGCGTACGTGTGAGGGCGCGGGTTAGCGTTAGCGTACGGGTTAGGATTAGGGGACGGGTGAGGGTCAGGCTTCGGGGAAGGGTTAGGGTTAGGGTTCGGGCTAGGGTCAGGGTTAGGGGACGGGGACGGTTTAGGGTCCAGGTGAGGGTACGACAACGCTTTAGGGGGAGCGTACGTGTGACGGCGTGGGTTAGCGTTAGCATACGGGTTAGGATTAGGGGACGGGTGAGTGTCAGGCTTCGGGGAAGGGTTAGGGTTAGGGTTCGGGCTAGGGTTAGGGTTAGGGGACGGGGATGGTTTAGGGTCCAGGTGAGGGTACGACAACGCTTTAGGGGGAGCGTACGTGTGAGGGTGCGGGTTAGCGTTAGCGTACGTGTTAGTATTAGGGGACGGGTGAGGGTCAGGCTTCGGGGAAGGGTTAGGGTTAGGGTTTGGCCTAGGGTTAGGGTTACGGGACGGGGACGGTTTAGGATCCTGGTGAGGGTACGACATCGTTTTAGGGGGAGCGTACGTGTGTGGGCGCGGGTGAGCGTTAGCGTAGGCGTTAGGATTAGGGGACGGGTGAGGGTCAGGCTTCGGGGAAGGGTTAGGGTTAGGGTTCGGGCTAGGGTTAGGGTTAGGGGACGGGGACGGTTTAGGGTCCAGGTGAGGGGACGACAACGCTTTAGTGGGAGCGTACGTGTGAGGGCGCGGGTTAGCGTTAGCGTACGGGTTAGGATTAGGGGACGGGTGAGGGTCAGGCTTCGGGGAAGGGTTAGGGTTAAAGTTCGGGCTAGGGTTAGGGTTAGGGGACGGGGACGGTTTAGGGTCCAGGTGAGGGTACGACAACGCTTTAGGGGGAGCGTACGTGTGAGGGCGCGGTTTACGGTTAGCGTACGTGTTAGGTTTAGGGGACGTGTGAGGGTCAGGCTTCGGGGAAGGGTTAGGGTTAGGGTGCGGGCTAGGATTATGATTAGGGGACGGGGACGGTTTAGGGTCCAGGTGAGGCTACGACAACGCTTTAGGGGGAGCGTACGTGTGAGGGCGCGGGTTAGCGTTAGCGTAGGCGTTAGGATTAGGGGACGGGTGAGAGTCAGGCTTCTGGGAAGGGTTAGGGTTAGGGTTCGGGCTAGAGTTAGGGTTAGGGGACGGGGACGGTTTAGGGTCCAGGTGAGGGTACGACAACGCTTTAGGGGGAGCATACGTGTGAGGGCGCGTGTTAGTGTTAAAGTACGGGTTAGGATTATGGGACGTGTGAGGGTCAGGCTTCTGGGATGGGTTAGGGCTAGGGTTCGGCGTAGGGTTAGGGTTAAGGGACGGGGACGGTTTAGGGTCCAGGTGAGGGTACGACAACGCTTTAGTGGGAGCGTACGTGTGAGGGCGCGGGTTAGCGTTAGCGTACGGGTTAGGATTAGGGGACGGGTGAGTGTCAGTCTTCGGGGAAGGGTTAGGGTTAGGGTTCGAGCTAGGGTTAGGGTTAGGGGACGGGGACGGTTTAGGGTCCAGGTGAGGGTACGACAACGCTTTAGGGGGAGCGTACATGTGAGGGCGTGGGTCAGCGTTAGCGTACGGGTTAGGATTAGGGGACGGGTGAGGGTCAGGCTTCGGGGAAGGGTTAGGTTTCGGGTTCGGGCTAGGGTTAGGGTTAGGGGACGGGGACGGTTTATGGTCCAGGTGAGGGTACGACAACGCTTTAGGGGGAGCGTACGTGTGAGGGCGCGGGTTAGCGTTAGCGTACCGGTTAGGATTAGGGGAAGGCTGAGTGTCAGGCTTCGGGGAAGGGTTAGGGTTAGGGTTCGGGCTAGGGTTAGGGTTAGGGGACGGGGACGGTTTAGGGTCCAGGAGAGGGTACGACACCGCTTTAGGGGGAGCGTACGTGTGAGGGCGCGGGTTAGCGTTAGCGTACGGGTTAGGATTAGGGGACGGGTGAGGGTCAGGCTTCGGGGAAGGGTTAGGGTTAGGGTTCGGGCTAGGGTCAGGGTTAGGGGACGGGGACGGTTTAGGGTCCAGGTGAGGGTACGACAACGCTTTAGGGGGAGCGTACGTGTGACGGCGTGGGTTAGCGTTAGCATACGGGTTAGGATTAGGGGACGGGTGAGTGTCAGGCTTCGGGGAAGGGTTAGGGTTAGGGTTCGGGCTAGGGTTAGGGTTAGGGGACGGGGATGGTTTAGGGTCCAGGTGAGGGTACGACAACGCTTTAGGGGGAGCGTACGTTTGAGGGCGCAGGTTAGCGTTAGCGTTGGCGTTAGGATTAGGGGACGGGTGAGGGTCAGGCTTCGGGGAATGGTTAGGTTTAGGTTCATGCTAGGTTTAGGGTTATGGGACGGGGACGGTTTAGGGTCCAGGTGAGGGTACGAGAACGCTTTATGGGTAGCGTACGTGTGAGGGCGCGGGTTAGTGTTAGCTTACGGGTTAGGATTAGGGGACGGGTGAGGGTCCGGCTTTAGGGAAGGGTAAGGGTACGGGATCGGGTTAGGGTTAGGGTTAGGTGCCAGGGACGGTTTAGGGTCCAGGTGAGGGTACGACAACGCTTTAGGGGGAGCGTACATGTGAGGGCGTGGGTCAGCGTTAGCGTACGGGTTAGGATTAGGGGACGGGTGAGGGTCAGGCTTCGGGGAAGGGTTAGGTTTCGGGTTCGGGCTAGGGTTAGGGTTAGGGGACGGGGACGGTTTAGGGTCCAGGTGAGGGTACGACAACGCTTTAGGGGGAGCGTACGTGTGAGGGCGCGGGTTAGCGTTAGCGTACGGGTTAGGATTAGGGGACGGGTGAGGGTCAGGCTTCGGGGAAGGGTTAGGGTTAGGGTTCGGGCTAGGGTCAGGGTTAGGGGACGGGGACGGTTTAGGGTCCAGGTGAGGGTACGACAATGCTTTAGGGGGAGCGTACGTGTGACGGCGTGTGTTAGCGTTAGCATACGGGTTAGGATTAGGGGACGGGTGAGGGTCAGGCTTCGGGGAAGGGTTAGGGTTAGGGTTCGGGCTAGGGTTAGGGTTAGGGGACGGGGATGGTTTAGGGTCCAGGTGAGGGTACGACAACGCTTTAGGGGGAGCGTACGTTTGAGGGCGCAGGTTAGCGTTAGCGTTGGCGTTAGGATTAGGGGACGGGTGAGGGTCAGGCTTCGGGGAATGGTTAGGTTTAGGTTCATGCTAGGTTTAGGGTTATGGGACGGGGACGGTTTAGGGTCCAGGTGAGGGTACGAGAACGCTTTATGGGTAGCGTACGTGTGAGGGCGCGGGTTAGTGTTAGCGTACGGGTTAGGATTAGGGGACGGGTGAGGGTCCGGCTTCGGGGAAGGTTTAGGGTTAGGGTTCGGGCTAGGGTTAGGGTAAGGGGACGGGGACGGTTTAGGGTCCAGGTGAGGGTACAACAATGCTTTAGGGGGAGCGTACGTGTGAGGGCGCGGGTTAGCGTTAGCGTACGTGTTAGGATTAGGGGACGGGTGAAGGTCAGGTTTCGGGGAAAGGTTAGGGTTAGGGTTCGGGCTAGGGTTAGGGTTAGGGGACGGGGACGGTTTAGGGTCCAGGTGAGGGTACGACAACGCTTTAGGGGGAGCTTACGTGTGAGGGTGTGGGTTAGCATCAGCGTATGGTTTAGGATTAGGGGACGGGTGAGGGTCAGGCTTCGGGGAAGGGATAGGGTTTGGGTTCGGGCTAGGGTTAGGGTTAGGGGACGGGGACGGTTTAGGGTCCAGGTGAGGGTACGACAACGCTTTAGGGGGAGCGTACGTGTGAGGGCGCGGGTTACCGTTAGTGTACGGGTTAGGATTAGGGGACGGGTGAGGGTCAGGCTTCGGGGAAGTGTTAGGGTTAGGGTTCGGCTAGGGTTAGGGTTAGGGGACGGGGACGGTTTAGGGTCCAGGTGAGGGTACGACAACGCTTTTGGAGGAGAGTACGTGTGAGGGCGTGGGTTATCGTTAGCGTACGGATTAGGCTTAGGGGACGGGTGAGGGTCAGGCTTCGGGGAAGTGTTATGTTTAGGGTTCGGGCTAGGGTTAGGGTTACGGGACGGGGACGGTTTAGGATCCTGGTGAGGGTACGACAACGTTTTAGGGGGAGCGTACGTGTGTGGGCGGGGGTGAGCGTTAGCGTAGGCGTTAGGATTAGGGGACGGGTGAGGGTCAGGCTTCGGGGAAGGGTTAGGGTTAGGGTTCGGGCTAGGGTTAGGGTTAGGGGACGGGGACGGTTTAGGGTCCAGGTGAGGGTACCACAACGCTTTAGGGGGAGCGGACGTGTGAGGGCGTGGGTTAGCGTTAGCGTCCGGGTTAGGATTAGGGGACGGGTGAGGGTCAGGCTTCGGGGAAGGGTTAGGGTTAGGGTTTGGGCTAGGGTTAGGGGATGGGAACGGTTTAGGGTCCAGGTGAGTGTACGACAACGCTTTAGGGGGAGCGTACGTGTGAGGGCGCGGGTTAGCGTTAGCATATGGGTTAGGCTTAGGGGACGGGTGAGGGTCAGGCTTCGGGGTAATCTTAGGGTTAGGGTTCGGGCTAGGGTTAGGGTTAGGGGACAGGGACGGTTTAGGGTCCAGGTGAGGGTACGACAACGCTTTAGAGGGAGCGTACGTGTGAGGGCGCGGGTTAGCGTTACGTACGGGTTAGGATTAGGGGCGGGTGAGGATCAGGCTTCGGGGAAGGGTTAGGGTTAGGGTTCGGGCTAGGGTTAGGGTTAGGACATGGGGACGGTTTAGTGTCCAGGTGAGGGTACGACAACGCTTTAGGGGGAGCGTACGTGTGAGGGCGCGGGTTAACGTTAGCGTACGGGTTAGGATTAGGGGACGGGTGAGTGTCAGGCTTCGGGGAAGGGTTAGGGTTAGGGTTCCGGCAAGGGTTAGGGTTAGGGGACGGGGAAGGTTTAGGGTCCCGGTGAGGGTACGGCAACGCTTTAGGGGGAGCGTACGTGTGAGGGCGCGGGTTAGCGTTAGGGTATAGTTTAGGATTAGGGGACGGGTGAGGGTCAGGATTCGGGGAAGGGTTAGGGTTAGGGTTCGGGCTAGGGTTAGGGTTATGGGACGGGGACGGTTTAGGGTCCAGGTGAGGGTACGACAACGCTTTAGGGGTTGCGTATGTGTGTGGGCGCGGGTTAGCGTTAGCGTACTGGTTACGATTAGGGGACGGGTGAGGGTCAGGCTTCGGGGAAGGGTTAGGGTTAGGCTTCGGGCTAGGGTTAGGGATACGGGACAGGGACGGTTTAGGGTCCAGGTGAGGGTACGACAACGCTTTAGAGGGAGCGTACGTGTGAGAGCGCGGGTCAGCGTTAGCGTACGGGTTAGGATTAGGGGACGGGTGAGTGTCAGGCTTCGGGGAAGTGTTAGGGTTCGGGTTCGGGCTAGGGTTAGGGTTAGGGAACGGGGATGGTTTAGGGTTCAGGTGAGGGTACGACAACGCTTTAGGGGGAGCGTACGTGTAAGGGCGCGGGTTAGCATTAGCGTACTGGTTAGGATTAGGGGACGGGTGAGGGTCAGGCTTTAGGGAAGGGTAAGGGTACGGGATCGGGTTAGGGTTAGGGTTAGGTGCCGGGGACGGTTTAGGGTCCAGGTGAGGGTACAACAACGCTTTAGGGGGAGCGTACGTGTGAGGGCGAGGGTTAGCGTTAGCGTACGGGTTAAGATTAGGGGACGGGTGAGTCTCAGGCTTCGGGGAAGGGTTAGGGTTAGGGTTCGGGCTAGGGTTAGGGTTAGGGGACGGGGACGGTTTAGTGTCCAGGTGAGGGTACGACAACGCTTTAGGGGGAGCATACGTGTTAGGGCGCGGGTTAGCGTTAGCGTACGGGTTAGGATTAGGGGACGGGTGAGGGTCAGGCTTTAGGGAAGGGTTAGGGTTCGGGTTCGGGCTAGGGTTAGGGTTAGGGGACGGGGACGGTTTAGGGTCCAGGTGAGGGTACGACAACGCTTTAGGGGGAGCGTACGTGTGAGGGCGCGGGATAGCGTTAGCGTACGGGTTAAGATTAGGGTACGGGTGAGTGTCAGGCTTCGGGGAAGGGTTAGGGTTAGGGTTCGGGCTAGGGTTAGGGTTAGGGGACGGGGACGGTTTAGGGTCCAGGTGAGGGTACGACAACGCTTTAGGGAGAGCGTACGTGTGAGGGCGCGGGTTAGTGTTAGAGTACGGGTTAGGTTTAGGGGACGTGTGAGGGTCAGGCTTCGGGAAAGGGTTAGGGTTAGGGTTCGGGCTAGGGTTAGGGTTAGGGGACGGGGACGGTTTAGGGTCCAGGTGAGGGTACGACAACGCTTTAGGGGGAGCGTACGTGTGAGGGCGCGGGTTAGCGTTAGCGTATGGGTTAGGTTTAGGGGAAGCGTGAGGGTCAGGCTTCAGGGATGGGTTAGGGCTAGGGTTCGGGCTAGGGTTAGAGTTAGGGGACGGGGACGGTTTAGGGTCCAGGTGAGGGTACGACAACGCTTTAGGTGGAGCGTACGTGTGAGGGCGCGCGTCAGCGTTAGCGTACGGGTTAGGATTAGCGGACGGGTGAGGGTCATGCTTTGGGGAAGGGTTAGGCTTCGGGTTCGGTCTAGGGTTAGGGTTAGGGGACGGGGACTTTTTAGGGTCCAGGTGAGGATATGACAACGCTTTAGGGGGAGCGTACGTTTTAGGGCGCGGGTTAGCGTTAGCGTACTGGTTAGGATGACGGGACGGGTGAGGGTCAGGCTTTAGGGAAGGGTTAGGGTTCGGGTTCGGGCTAGGGTTAGGGTTAGGTGACGGGGACGGTTTAGGGCCCAGGTGAGGGTACGACAACGCTTTAGGGGGAGCGTACATGTGAGGGCGCGGGTTAGCGTTAGCGTACGGGTTAGGATTAGGGGACGGTTGAGTGTCAGGCTTCGGGGAAGGGTTAGGGTTAGGGTTCCGGCAAGGGTTAGGGTTAGGGGACGGGGAAGGTTTAGGGTCCCGGTGAGGGTACGGCAACGCTTTAGGGGGAGCGTACGTGTGAGGGCGCGGGTTAGCGTTAGGGTATAGTTTAGGATTAGGGGACGGGTGAGGGTCAGGATTCGGGGAAGGGTTAGGGTTAGGGTTTGGGCTAGGGATAGAGTTAGGGGACGGGGACGGTTTAGGGTCCAGGTGAGGGTACGACAACGCTTTAGAGGGAGCGTACGTGTGAGGGCGCGGGTTAGCGTTAGTGTACTGGTTAGCATTAGGGGTCGGGTGAGGGTCAAGCTTTGGGGAAGGGTTATGGGTCGGGTTCGGGCTAGGGTTAGGGCTAGGGGACGGGCACGGTTTAGGGTCCAGGTGAGGGTACGACAACGCTTTAGGGGTTGCGTATGTGTGAGGGCGCGGGTTAGCGTTAGCGTACTGGTTAGGATTAGGGGACGGGTGAGGGTCAGGCTTCGGGGAAGGGTTAAGGTTAGGGTTCGGGCTAGGGTTAGGGTTAGGGGACGGGGACGGTTTAGGGTCCAGGTGAGGGTACGACAATGCTTTAGGGGGAGCGTACGTGTGAGGGCGCGCGTCAGCGTTAGCGTACGGGTTAGGATTAGCGGACGGGTGAGGGTCATGCTTCGGGGAAGGGTTAGGGTTCGGGTTCGGGCTAGGGTTAGGGTTAGGGGACGGGGACTGTTTAGGGTCCAGGTGAGGATACGACAACGCTTTAGGGGGAGCGTACGTGTTAGGGCGCGGGTTAGCGTTAGCGTACTTGTTAGGATTAGGGGACGGGTGAGGGTCAGGCTTTAGGGAAGGGTTAGGGTTCGGGTTCGGGCTAGGGTTAGGGTTAGGGGACGGGGACGGTTTAGGGCCCAGGTGAGGGTACGACAACGCTTTAGGGGGAGCGTACATGTGAGGGCGCGGGTTAGCGTTAGCGTACGTGTTAGGATTAGGGGACGGGTGAGTGTCAGGCTTCGGGGAAGGGTTAGGGTTAGGGTTCGGGCTAGGGTTAGGGTTAGGGGACGGGGACGGTTTAGGGTCCAGGTGAGGGTACGACAATGCTTTAGGGGGAGCGTACGTGTGAGGGCACGGGTTAGCGTTAGCGTACGGGTTAGGATTAGGGGACGGGTCAGTGTCAGGCTTCGGGGAAGGGTTAGGGTTCGGGCTCGGGCTAGGGTTAGGGTTAGGGGACGGGGACGGTTTAGGGTCCAGGTGAGGGTACGACAACGCTTTAGGGGGAGCGTACGTGTGAGGGCGCGGGTCAGCGTTAGCGTACGGGTTAGGATTAGGGGACGGGTGAGGGTCAGGCTTCGGGGAAGGGTTAGGTTTCGGGTTCGAGCTAGGGTTAGGGTTAGGGGACGGAGACGGTTTAGGGTCCAGGTGAGGGTACGACAACGCTTTAGGGGGAGCGTACGTGTGAGGGCGTGGGTTAGCGTTAGCGTACGGATTAGGATTAGGGGACGGGTGAGGGTCAGGCTTTGGGGAAGTTTTAGGGTTAGGGTTCGGGCTAGGGTTAGGGTTAGGGGACGGGGACGGTTTAGGGTCCAGGTGAGGGTACGACAACGCTTTAGGGGGAGCGTACGTGTGAGGGCGCGGGTTAGCGTTAGCGTACGGGTTAGGTTTAGGGGAAGCGTGAGGGTCAGGCTTCAGGGATGGGTTAGGGCTAGGGTTCGGGCTAGGGTTAGGGTTAGGGGACGGGGACGGTTTAGGGTCCAGGTGAGGGTACGACAACGCTTTAGGTGGAGCGTACGTGTGAGGGCGCGCGTCAGCGTTAGCGTACGGGTTAGGATTAGCGGACGGGTGAGGGTCATGCTTCGGGGAAGGGTTAGGGTTCGGGTTCGGGCTAGGGTTAGGGTTATGGGACGGGGACTGTTTAGGGTCCAGGTGAGGATACGACAACGCTTTAGGGGGAGCGTACGTGTTAGGGCGCGGGTTAGCGTTAGCGTACTGGTTAGGATTAGGGGACGGGTGAGGGTCAGGCTTTAGGGAAGGGTTAGGGTTCGGGTTCGGGCTAGGGTTAGGGTTAGGGGACGGGGACGGTTTAGGGCCCAGGTGAGGGTACGACAACGCTTTAGGGGGAGCGTACATGTGAGGGCGCGGGTTAGCGTTAGCGTACGGGTTAGGATTAGGGGACGGGTGAGTGTCAGGCTTCGGGGAAGGGTTAGGGTTAGGGTTCGGGCCAGGGTTAGGGTTAGGGGACGGGGACGGTTTAGGGTCCAGGTGAGGGTACGACAATGCTTTAGGGGGAGCGTACGTGTGAGGGCACGGGTTAGCGTTAGCGTACGGGTTAGGATTAGGGGACGGGTGAGTGTCAGGCTTCGGGGAAGGGTTAGGGTTCGGGCTCGGGCTAGGGTTAGGGTTAGGGGACGGGGACGGTTTAGGGTCCAGGTGAGGGTACGACAACGCTTTAGGGGGAGCGTACGTGTGAGGGCGCGGGTCAGCGTTAGCGTACGGGTTAGGATTAGGGGACGGGTGAGGGTCAGGCTTCGGGGAAGGGTTAGGGTTAGGGTTCGGGCTAGGGTTAGGGTTAGGGGACGGAGACGGTTTAGGGTCCAGGTGAGGGTACGACAATGCTTTAGGGGGAGCGTACGTGTGAGGGCACGGGTTAGCGTTAGCGTACGGGTTAGGATTAGGGGACGGGTGAGTGTCAGGCTTCGGGGAAGGGTTAGGGTTCGGGCTCGGGCTAGGGTTAGGGTTAGGGGACGGGGACGGTTTAGGGTCCAGGTGAGGGTACGACAACGCTTTAGGGGGAGCGTACGTGTGAGGGCGCGGGTCAGCGTTAGCGTACGGGTTAGGATTAGGGGACGGGTGAGGGTCAGGCTTCGGGGAAGTGTTAGGTTTCGGGTTCGAGCTAGGGTTAGGGTTAGGGGACGGAGACGGTTTAGGGTCCAGGTGAGGGTACGACAACGCTTTAGGGGGAGCGTACGTGTGAGGGCGTGGGTTAGCGTTAGCGTACGGGTTAGGATTAGGGGACGGGTGAGGGTCAGGCTTCGGGGAAGTGTTAGGGTTAGGGTTCGGGCTAGGGTTAGGGTTAGGGGACGGGGACGGTTTAGGGTCCAGGTGAGGGTACGACAACGCTTTAGGGGGAGCGTACTTGTGAGGGCGCAGTTTAGCGTTAGCGTACTGGTTAGCATTAAGGGTCGGGTGAGGGTCAGGCTTTGGGGAAGAGTTAGGGGTCGGGTTCGGGCTAGGGTTAGGGTTAGGGGACGGGGACGGTTTAGGGTCCAGGTGAGGGTACCACAACGCTTTACGGGGAGCGTACGTGTGAGAGCGCGGGTCAGCGTTAGCGTACGGGTTAGGATTAGGGGACGGGTGAGGGTCAGGCTTCGGGGAAGTGTTACGGTTCGGGTTCGGGCTAGGGTTAGGGTTAGGGGTCGGGGACGGTTTAGGGTCCAGGTGAGGGTACGACAACGCTTTAGGGGGAGCGTACATGTGAGGGCGTGGGTTAGCGATAGCGTACGGGTTAGGATTAGGGGACGGGTGAGTGTCAGGGTTCCGGGAAGGGTTAGGGTTCGGGTTCGGGCTAGGGTTAGGGTTAGGGGATGGGGACAGTTTAGGGTCCAGGTGAGGGTACCACAACGCTTTATGGGGAGCGTACGTGTGAGGGCACGGGTTAGCGTTAGCATACGGGTTAGGATTAGGGGACGGGAGAGGGTCAGGCTTCGGGGAAGGGTTAGGGTTAGGGTTCGGGCTAGGGTTAGGGGTAGGGGACGGGGACGGTTTAGGGTCCAGGTGAGGGTATGACAATGCTTTAGGGGGAGCGTACGTGTGAGGGCGCGGGTTAGCCTTAGCGTACGGTTTAGGATTAGGGGACGGGTGAGAGTCAGGCTTTGGGGAAGTCTTAGGGTTACGGTTCGGGCTAGGGTTAGGGTTAGGGGACGGGGACGGTTTAGGGTCCAGGTGAGGGTAAGACAACGCTTTACGGGGAGCGTACGTGTGAGGGCGCGGGTTAGCGTTAGCGTACAGGTTAGGATTAGGGGACGGGTTAGTGTCAGGCTTAGGGGAAGGGTTAGGGTTAGGGTTCGGGCTAGGGTTACGGTTAGGGGACGGGGATGGCTTAGGGTCCAGGTGAGGGTACGACAACGCTTTAGGGGGAGCGTACGTGTGAGGGCATGGGTTAGCGTTAGCGTACGGGTTAGGATTAGGGGACGGGTGAGGGTCAGGCTTCGGGGAAGGGTTAGGGTTCGGGTTCGGGCTACGGTTAGGAGACGGGGACGGTTTAGGGTCCAGTTGAGGGTACGCCAACGCTTTAGGGGGAGCGTACATTTGAGGGCGTGGGTTAGCGTTAGCGTACAAGTTAGGATTAGGGGTCGGGTGAGGGTCAGGATTCGGGGAAGGGTTAGGGTTCGGGTTCGGGCTAGGGTTAGGGTTAGGGGACGGGGATGGTTTAGGGTCCAGGCGAGGGTCTGACAACGCTTTAGGGGGAGCGTACGTGTGAGGGCGCAGGTTAGCATTAGCGTACGGGTTAGGATTAGGGGCGGGTGAGGGTCAGGTTTCGGGGCAGGGTTAGGGTTCAGTTTCGGGCTAGGGTTAGGTTTAGGGGACGGGGACGGTTTAGGGTCCAGGTGAGGGTACGACAACGGTTTAGGGGGAGCGTACGTGTGAGGGCGCGGGTTAGTGTTAGCGTACGGGTTAGGTTTAGGGGAGGTGTGAGGGTCAGGCTTCGGGGATGGGTTAGGTCTAGGGTTCGGGCTAGGGTTAGGGTTAGGGGACGGGGATGGTTTAGGGTCCAGGTGAGGTTACGACAACGCTTTAGGGGGAGCGTACGTGTGAGGGCACGGGTTAGTGTTAGCGTACTGGTTAGGATTAGGGGACGGGTGAGGGTCAGGCTTCGGGGAAGGGTTAGGGTTCGGGTTCGGGCTAGGGTTAGGGTTAGGGGACGGGGACGGTTTAGGGTCCAGGTGAGGGTACGACAACGCTTTAGGGGGAGCGTACGTGTGAGGGTGCGGGTCAGCGTGAGCGTACGGGTTAGGATTAGGGGACGGGTGAGTGTCAGGCTTTGGAGAAGGGTTAGGGTTAGGGTTCGGGCAAGGGTTAGGGTTAGGGGACGGGGACGGTTTAGGGTCCAGATGAGGGTACGACAACGCTTTAGGGGGAGCGTACGTGTGAGGACGCGGGTTAGCGTTAGCGTACGGATTAGGATTAGGTGACGTGTGAGGGTCAGGCTTTGGGGAAGGGTTAGGGTTAGGGTTCGGGCTAGGGTTAGGGTTAGGGGACGGGGACGGTTTAGGGTCCAGGTGAGGGTACGACAACGCTTTAGGGGGAGCGTACGTGTGAGGACGCGGGTTAGCGTTAGCGTACGGATTAGGATTAGGTGACGTGTGAGGGTCAGGCTTTGGGGAAGGGTTAGGGTTAGGGTTCGGGCTAGGGTTAGGGTTAGGGGACGGGGACGGTTTAGGGTCCAGGTGAGGGTACGACAACGCTTTAGGGGGAGCGTATGTGTCAGGGCGCGGGTTAGCGTTAGCGTACGGGTTAGGATTAGGGATCGGGTGAGGATCAGGCGTCGGGGAAGGGTTAGGGTTAGGGTTCGGGCTAGGGTTAGGTTTATGGGACGGGGACGGTTTAGGGTCCAGGTGAGGGTACGACAACGCTTTAGGGGGAGCGTACGTGTGAGGGCGCGGGTTAGCGTTAGCGTACGGGTTAGGATTAGGGGCGGGTGAGGGTCAGGCTTCGGGGAAGGTTTAGGGTTAGGGTTCGGGCTAGGGTTAGGGTTAGGGGACGGGGACGGTTTAGGGTCCAGGTGAGGGTACGACAACGCTTTAGGGGGAGCGTACGTGTGAGGGCACGGGTTAGCGTTAGCGTACGGGTTAGGATTAGGGGACGGGTGAGTGTCAGGCTTCGGGGAAGGGTTAGGGTTCGGGTTCGGGCTAGGGTTAGGGTTAGGGGACGGGGACGGTTTAGGGTCCAGGTGAGGGTACGACAACGATTTAGGGGGAGCGTACGTGTGAGGGCACAGGTTAGCGTTAGCATTCGGTTTAGGATTAGGGGAAGTGTGAGGGTCAGGCTTCGGGGAAGGGTTAGGGTTAGGGTTCGGGCTAGGGTTAGGGTTAGGGGACGGGGACGGTTTAGGGTCCAGGTGAGGGTACGACAACGCTTTAGTGGGAGCGTACGTCTGAGGACGCGGGTTAGCGTTAGCGTACGGGTTAGGATTAGGGGACGGGTTAGGGTAAGGTTTTGGTTAAGGGTTAGGGTTAGGTTTAGATTTAGGGTTAGGTGACGGGGATGGTTTAGGGTACAGGTTAGGGTATTAGTACAGGTTAGTATTTTGTTTTCATCTGTGTGTCTTTGACTACGAGTATGCTTGAATGGTTTTAAGGAACATTCATTTATTGATTAATAGCCTTTCCTATATATCTTCTTCTTTTGTGAATTTTCAAAAACGCTGGTGAGAGGGGCCCCAAGCAGGGGCTTACAGGAAATGGGGGGACTGCTTTGTCAAGTGGCCCCAGTTTGCCCCCCACCTGCCCTGATTCTGCCTGAGCAGAGCACCAAGGTCTGTGAGTCTTAGAGGCACCTTTTTAGAGACCATACTTTAATTAAAACCTTTCTTACCTCACACATTATCTATAAATGCAATTCAGTTAGGTTATTGATTTTGCTGTGTGGTTACAGAGTTCCCATGGGGAGTCTTAGTCCACTCTCTGCAGCTTTCTAGCCATGGTATCTGCAAGCTTCTTTGTGAGAATTGCATACTCACCCATGCTCATATGCCTGGACACACATGCACACACATGCACACACACGTTCAGATGCACACATTCATACTCATACCCCTGTACACATATAGACTCACAAATACAGACTCATACACATACAAAAACATGGACACACATGCACACACACATACACATTCATTCAGACACACCCACACTCATATGCCTGGACACACATAGACACACTCATACAGACATAAACATACAAGAACACACATGCACACTCACACATACAGCCTTTTCTCCCCTTCACACGCAATGCTACCGCCATATTCAATTTCTTCCACCTCTTTGCACATGCCACAATCACTCTCTCCTTGAGTACTCTGTGCACATTATTTTTTTCTGCCTGGGACCCTCTTTCTTCATGTCCTGGACTCATGCCTTCCCTAGTTCCCTGGGTCACCTTGGGGCTTCTTGCCATCACTCCTGTTGTATGTGTACCTGCCTCTTTGGTGACACTCACTGTGCTGTATTACAATTATTCCACAAGGGCAGGGATTTCTGTCTGCTCTGCTCCATGCTTTGTCCCCAGAGCCTAGGAAGTACACCTGGTAGGTGTGCAAATATATTATTCAAAGAATGAATAGTCTGGGGAAACTGATGCTCTGGTTGACTATGGACACGAAGCTAGTAAGCAACAGAGGCAGGACTCAAATGCCCAGTTTCTGACTCCAGAGCCCATGTTCCTTATCTTCTATCCTGGGACCCTTCCCCTCTCTGACACTGGTTTTTCAAAGGATTCTTTTGACTATTAATAAACATGTGCACATACACACACACACACACATAATAAACATGTGCACATACACACACACACACACACACACACACACACACACACATCAACCAAAGGAAAAGGTAGTTAAATGATCTTCCAGTTGGGATCTTCTTCACCCATCAGTCCACTCATCTCCTCTATGACAGTAGCTCCCCAGAGAAAGGGACTCTCCACCCTGTTTACCTGTGCGGTGATAACCTTTGCACATAACACAGTGCCTGGCTCACAGCAGACACTCAAAAGTATGTGTTAAATGAACAGATGAAAGTGTTCAATAAGCAGTCACTGAACATCAACGAAGGACTGGACTAAGTGCCAGTGGGATTGCAGAGATGAATGGACACAGCCCTTGACCTCAGTATCTTGCTGAATGGTTTTTAGATATATCTTTGCCTTTATGGATATGCAGACAGTCTGGTCCTTTCCTGATCCTCTCTCATACCTGTGCACAGACAAAACAAAAGCACACACACAATGGCATGTGTGATTGCAGCTCCAAACACCCTGCACACATACACCTGCACACCCAGGCCTCTTGTCCACGTGAGGAATAAACAGGCTGCAGTATTTGCAGCCCAACATGGTTTGTTTCCTCTGAGTTCAAAGGAGTTTATTAATCTCAGGCCCTTCATGTGGAACTAGCAAAGCCTCCTGTAGGAGATACCATAGCAACTGCAGGAAGCAGCTGAAAAGGAAGATGTTAACCTCTTGGAGCCTGCTGCCCACTTTGTATGCCCTCCTTAGCATATTTGCAGTGTTGCTCGGAATGTCTGAGATAATGAGGCTCTCCGACCCAGAGAAGCAGCTGCCCTGGGTGTGGTGAAGTCTGGGGCAAAGGGGTGCCTCCTTCCTGAGCCGAGGACCTGTGCCCCAAGCAGGCTGGTGTTGATGAGGTAAGCCTGGTGCCAGCTGGTGTCTCGAGCTGGAGGTGGAGTGAGAGGCTAGGGCGACGTGGGCGTTAGCCTCGTCTTTGCCCCCAAGCTGCAGGCTGAACTTTCTGAAATTGCCAAAAGGTCTCACTCTGGGTCCTGCTGTCTCCAATCTGACCTTTTCAGTAAGAGTGAAAAATGTTCGGTGCCTCATCTTTAGGTCCAGAATGGATTGTTTCTTCAAGCGGGTCAGCCACTTCTACTCACTTCCTGACCTTTGGCACACCACCCCAATTTTGTGATCTCATCTGTGGGCAAGGGACTCCTCTGAGAGTAGAAAGAATGCCTTTCTTTCCAGCTTGAGGGTTAGGGGGAGGCACTAGGGTACAGCACAGCTTGGGAAGAAGGCACCTAGTTTCCTGCTCTTGAGAGAAGCTTGGTGAAGAAGGGGAGAAATTTCGGGGCCATTCAGACCAGATTCAAACCCCAAGTACATTCACATACTTGCTGTTTATCTTTAAATGAGTTCCTTGTTTCTATGCCTCAGTTTCTTCATCAGCAAAATGGACACAATGAAACATACTGTACAAACCTATTAGAAGGGGGAAGGAAATCATACATGCAAGCAGTTTAGATTTGTGCTTGGTATATAGTAGGTGCTCAGTAAGTAGTAGTTTACTTTCTTCCCTATCCTGCTCTGCTACCCTCCACTCTGTGCCAACTACAGATACAGATACAAATGAAGTCAGCCCTTAAGGGGCTCCCAGCCTAGCAGACCAGACAGATGAGCAAACAGTTATGAGACAATGAAGGCAGTGGCTAATTCGACGGGAAGAAAGCTGGGCATCTCCCCAGAAGAGGTGCTGTTAACTCAGGGTGGAGTGACCAAGCACACTGGGGTGAGGGGATCTATTTCCTGTAGAACAGTAGTGCTCAACTGGGGGCAACTTTTTCCCCAGGGGACACTTGGCAATGCCTGGAGACAGTTTTGGTTGTTAAAACTGTGACGGGTGCTACTAGCATCTAATGAGCCAGAGATGCCACTAACATTTTACAAAGCACAGGGCAGGCCTCCGCAACAAAAAATTATTCAGCCCCAAATGTCAATTATGCCAAGGCTGAGAAACCCTGCTGTAGAATAGCATAATATTCTTCATCATAAAAATTATAATCACTGATGATTATTGAGTACCTACTGTGTGTCAGATACGGCACTAAAGGCTTTCTGCAGGCACCATTACATTTAATTCTCAAAACCAGTCTATGGGATAATTCTCATGACTCTCTTTTAAAGCTAAGGAATCTGAGGGTCACAGAGATTAAGAACCTTGCCTGAGACCTCCTGGAATCAGAAGTCAAGTTTGGAATTCAGGTCTGCCTGACTTCAAACCCTACTTTTTTCAAACTTCACCATGCTCTGCTCAAATGTCTATTGTGGAAAGATCTGGGGCTTGCTTTGACCACCCACTGGACGAGTGGTATGTAGGATGGGTCTGAGTAGCTTAGGGATTTAAAGAAGAGGGACCACTGCTGCCTTCAGAGGTACCACCTGGGGTCTTCTTTCAGACAAGGAGGGCAACTCTGGCCCGACCCAATAATATGTCAATTCCATGGGTAGAGAATAAGTAGAAAGGGAGTAGCTGGTCCTTACTTCCCCATCTCTCAGGCCTTTTTTTTTTTTAAGTTGCTAGTCTCTTTCCCGCCTACAGGAGTTCCTTTAGCATTTGTTGCAAAGCTGATCTGGTGGTGCTGAATTCTCTTAGCTTTCGCTTGTCTATAAAGCTTTTGATTTCTCCATCAAATCTGAAAGAGAACCTTGCTGGGTAGAGTAGTCTTGGTTGTAGGTTCTTCCCTTTCATCACTTTAAATATATCGTGCCACTCCCTTCTGGCCTGCAGAGTTTCTGCTGAGAAATCAGCTGATAACCTTATGGGAGTTCCTTTGTATGTTATTTGTCATTTTTCCCTTGTTGCTTTTAATATTTTTTCTTTGTCTTTAATTTTTGTCAATTTGATTATTATGTGTCTTGGCATGTTCCTCCTTGGGTTTATCCTGCCTGGACTCTCTGCACTTCCTGGACTTGGTTGATTGTTTCCTTTCCCATGTTAGGGAAGTTTTCAGCTATTATCTCTTCAAATATTTTCTCAGGCCCTTTCTCTCTCCTCCTTCTGGGACCCCTATAATGTGAATGTTGGTGTGTTTAATGTTGTCCCAGAGGTCTCTTAGGCTGTCTTCATTTCTTTTCATTCTTTCTTCTTTATTCTATTCCACAGCAGTGATTTCTACCGTTCTGTCTTCCAGGTCACTTATCCATTCTTCTGCCTCATTTATTCTGCTATTGATTCCTTCTAGTGTATTTTTCCTTTCAGTTATTGTATTGTCCATTTCTGTTTGTTTGCTCTTTAGTTCTTCTAGGTCTTTGTTAAACATTTCTTGCATCTTCTTAATCTTTTTTTTCTTTTTTTTTTTTTTTGCGGTACGCGGGCCTCTCACTGTTGTGGCCTCTCCCATTGCGGAGCACAGGCTCCGGACATGCAGGCTCAGTGGCCATGGCTCACGGGCCTAGCTGCTCCGCGGCATGTGGGATCCTCCCAGACCGGGGCACAAACCTGTGTCCCCTGCATCGGCAGGCGGACTCTCAACCACTGCGCCACCAGGGAAGCCCGTATCTTCTTAATCTTTGCCTCCATTCTTTTTCTGAGATCCTGGATCATCTTCACTATCATTATTCTGAATTGTTTTTCTGAAAGGTTGCCTATCTCCACTTCATTTAGTTGTTTTTCTGGGGTTTTATCTTGTTCCTTCATCTGGGACATAATCCTCTGCCTTTTCATTTTGTCTATCTTTCTGTGATTGTGGTTTTCGTTCTGCAGGCTGCAGAATTGTAGTTCTTCTTGCTTCTGCTGTCTGCCCTCTGGTGGATGAGGCTATCTAAGAGGCTTGTGCAAGCTTCCTGATCCCTCAGGTCTTGATGCAAGTTCTGCTAATGCTGTTGCTGCTACTACTATGATTACTACCACTACTTCAGCTAATAATTTAATGAACACTCATCCAGCTATGCCTTCTATTCACTTGATATTGTGTAGTCTCCTAGCAACCCAGTGAAATAAGTATGACTGCTTCTATTTCACATATGCAAAACTGCGGCCCAGAGAATGGTCAAACATAAGAGGGAGGGCTGGTAATTGAACCCATATTGTTCTATCAGTGGTTCCCAACTGGGGGAAAATCCCCCCGGGGGGGGATATTATCTGAATATCCAAATATTATCTGGAGACAGTTTTGATGGTTACAACTGGTGTGTGTGTGTGTGTGTAGGGGGTGCACTGAGTCTGCTGCTAAACATCCTACAATGACAGGACAGTTGCCTACGACACAGAATTCTCTGACTCCAAATTTCAGTTGTGCCATGGTTGGGAACTTTGGACTCTACCTCAGAAGCCCCTACTGTGCTCTACGTCTTCAGCAGGCAGTGAGATTGATGGCTTCTGGTTTGTGTTGAGTAAAATGTTCATTTAACGTTTCCTAAGGACAGAAAACTCCTTGCATTGTGCCTGGAAGCACAGAAGAGCAGCAAGAAAGTTACAAATTCTTTTTTGATTTATTTTTGACTATGGGATGAGTTCTGCGGCAAAAGTATGAGAAAGGCCAGGAACATGAACATTGCAAATCCACCTGTTTATGGCTATGTGAGGGTTTGTTTTTTATTTAAAAAAGATGGAAATTGGGAAGGCTAGCAGTGAGCCTTAGTTAAATATTCATGACCCCCATCTAATTTCTAATTCAATTAAAAGGTGCTAATGTAGTTAACTGTGACAACAATTATTTTTGTTAATGAATATATTTAAATGCTTATCAGCTAAGGTGATAAGGATTGCCCACAAGACCCAGCCACAAACTTGAATTTCAAATTGGTTTCAAAGTTTAAAGGTTGTTTTCAGAAAGCTGTGAACTAAATTCTGAATTTAAAAAATGGCTTATTTCAGAATTAGCTATTCAGTTCTAAAGGCAGCCTTCCCCGTTCTTGAGGATTCAAGACAGAATTCTTTTAAAGTGCAAGTTCCTCAATTGCATGTGAAATGGGATTTGATTTATAAACATTCAAATTACAATGACTTTGCAAGAACCCAAGGACAAGAAACTGGGCAAATCTCAGAGTTTGTTGCTGAGCAGAAAACAGAGTTTCTCTGCCTGGGATGTCAAAAGATTGTCCCAGGAATGGGAGGTTATGGGCTGGGAGCCCCTTTCAAGTGAAATTGAACAACATCTCCTTCTAAAAATTCAGCTCGTCTTGTGGTGGGGAGGGGTGAACCACAGGTGGATGTACTGGGGCTGGTATACCAGATGTCTAGACATAGTCTCTCATCCTTACACTGGTATTTAAACCATGTATTTGAAATTGCCTAGTTTTAAACACAGTCATCAAAATGTGAAATTGCCTATTTTAAATTTTACAGTGTTTGCATGACTTTTAAAAGATGGGTTTCTAGTTTCTGGATGAAAAATGTCTCTTTTCATGTCCTTGATTCTTACTTTCACTGTTCTGTTAACCACAGTAGCCACAATGATGGGTATAATGCCATCTTTGTGACCAACAAATCTGGTTTTGACACTCAATTCCACTTCTCACTAACTGTGTGATTTGGGGCAAATCAGTAAACTTGTCTGAGCCAGTTTTTTTTTATCTATGAAATAAAGATTATAATATCTTGCATACCTTGCCAGGTTGTTGAAGGGGTTAGAAAAGTAACCCCTAAGTAAAGTTTGCAACAATTTAAGTGCCTAACAGTGTCTTGACGTATAAGTGCTCAATAAATGGTAGTGAGAGTGGTCATAGTACTAGCAGTAGTTGTTGTGGTCATTGTTTAATCTTTACATACTTTAATCTCAAAACATCTTATGGAGTAGATAACATTATTTCTATTTTATTGATAAGGAGACTGAGGCTTAGAGAATCTTACTTGCTTGTCCAATGTCACACAGTTGGTAAGTGGTGAGATTAAGATTTGAACCAGATTGGTTTGATTCTAAAGAATATGTTCTGTTCACATATAATGTTCCTTGCACTTACAATACATATTCCATCTCCCCTCAACCTGACTGAAATCTCTACACACCTTACAATGCCTAGTGCTTCCAATTCATTGTAGGTCCTTAATAAACATCGTTTGAGAATAACCAGTCTCACCATTGCTTTGAACAAAAAATCGCTCAGTTCCTGTATTTTATCTCTTCAAGATAATGCAGAAAATAAGACAAAACACTGTGAAGGTACATCAAGCAGTAATGTCTTTGATATTGTTTGGAGAAAGATCCAGGACACTAGTTTCTACATGTAGACCTCACTCTAACCATAGAGACCTCTTGGGTAATATCTGAGGTAACTGTTTATAAATCTAACCCTTTCCCCAAATCTATCCAGAACTGGAAATGCTAAGTTCTTGCAAAGGTAGGAGTGAGAGAAAGGGGCAAAGACTTTAGTATTTGACTTGTGCTGTTGGTTCTGTATAATGACTCAGCAGAGGACTTTTGGCTCATGCTCCTGGAAATTCCAGGAGTAGTCCAGTCCAGAGCTTTTCCTGGAGATCCCAGGGAAGGGAAAGCATATAACATTCAACTGTTTCTGGTAAGGACTCCAGACAGGAACGCTCCCGGTGTGGTTCACAATGCCAGAGGAAGGCTCAAAGACTTGATCGGAAGAAGAAATCTGCCAAAGTAACCCACTGAGGGAGAGATCATCATTTTAAAAGCCATTCAAATCTCAACAACAGTGAAAATGCTAAATGAAAGAAGCAGCTCACAAGAGACCACATGTTATATGATTCTATTCATATGAAAGTTCAGAACAGAGAAATTCGTATAGACAGTAGATTAGTGGTTGCTTGGGGCTGGGGGAGGACGGGGGAGTAGGAGGGTGATAACTGGAGAGTACAGGGCTGCTTTTTGAGGTGATGAAAATGTTCTAAAATTGACTGTGCTGATGGTCGCACATGCCTGTGAAAATACTAAAAACCACTGAATTATACACTTTAAATGTGAATTGTATGGTACGTGAATTATATCTCAGTAAAGCTGTTTTTAAAAATCTCAACAACCGGGCTTCCCTGGTGGCGCAGTGGTTGAGAGTCCGCCTGCCGATGCAGGGGACACGGGTTCGTGCCCCGGTCCGGGAAGATCCCACATGCCACGGAGCGGCTAGGCCCGTGAGCCGTGGCCGCTGAGCCTGTGAGTCCCAAGCCTGTGCTCCGCAACGGGAGAGGCCACAGCAGTGAGAGGCCCGCGTACCACAAAAAAAAAAAAAAAAAAAAAAAAAAAAAAATTCTCAACAACCAAC
This sequence comes from Globicephala melas, assembly GCF_963455315.2. Lineage (NCBI taxonomy): Eukaryota > Metazoa > Chordata > Mammalia > Artiodactyla > Delphinidae > Globicephala > Globicephala melas. The sequence goes on from NW_027207256.1 coordinate 790,676, forward strand.
ACAGGCAATCTGTTGCCTCTGGCCATGCCCTTGCTCTCAGTGCCCACCCATTGCTTTCTCAAAGCCTTTGTGGTTCTGCCTTCCTTATCCTACCAAGCTTAACAAATTGATATTACCCATATGGTCTCAGAGTACCCATAATAATATGTATCTTGGAAGCTACAGAGTCATTTCTTTGCTTTTTAGAGCATGCTGATTTTTCTGATCACCCGAATTTGTTTTTGTGTATTTCAGATATACATTTGTAGGCTTTAAGGAAATTGATATACCACCACCCAATAACCATCTGTTCTCATACTTTTAAACCTGCTCTGGGAATCATTGGAAATTGAGAGGGGAAATCTCTTCAACATTATGTTGGACTTCCTATTTGGTGTCCTCAAGGGAGGCAAAGAATAACACACAGACCTTGGGAGCTCATTTTCTAACAAATTTGAATGTTACCACCTGTGAGATCCAGGGAACATGACAACCTCTCTGAGTCTGCTTTCTCATCTATAGAAAGGGAATCATTGTAGTACCTGTTGGGTTTTCTGTGTAAATGAAATAAGATGGTATCTGTAAATCACTTACCCTGACATGCAGTAGGCAATCTGTGGATCAGAGCTATTTATTATAATTGCTGTGGTTACTTTACAATTGACAGGAGTGTGTATATTTCTGAAGTTCAATCTTTTTGACTCCCTTAGGACCTGTACCTTAGGGAATACCCTAGGAATACTCACCTTCTCGTAGACGCCCCCTTTCTTGAAGTGACTACCATTCTAGCCTGATCCAGAATTCAAATAAACAGGAGTGTGCACGTTACAAAGAAAACCCTGGTAACCATGATGGGGTGTAATGGGAGGGCTGGATCTTCAGACTGGCTGCATGTGTTTAGATTTTGCAGACCCACGGACCATTTGGTAGCTAGAGGTGGTCATTCCTTTAATCCTTTCATCTTTACATTTTGATAGCGATTTCTGGGAGAACCAAACCAGAGAGCACATCACCCACAGGTGTGTGTGGTTTGCACCAAGAAGTGTCCCTGTCTTTTATTTAGTTATCAGCACCAAGTAAAAGTCAGACTTCATTTATCGTGTGGATTTTTGATTCCCCTGCAATGCCTGTGCACACATTTCTGCGTGGCAGCTCCCAGTTGGAACTGAAAAGCAGCTGCCCTCCTTCAAAGGGATGTGCCTCCGCCCGTTCCCCCAGTCTCTACCCTTCTTCCTGACTTATTTATGTTACCTGTCTGGTGTCTGGATGCGCCCGAGTTTATGATCCCCAAACTAAGCCTGTGTGAGCCACAGGAATGAATTACTCATAGCAGAAGAGATATTGATAAGCTTTCTTGGTGTCCCTAGAAAAATCACAGTCTATGAGGCCAAGTACAGGGATTAAGGTATTTTGTCTGGAAGTACACAGGAAGAGGAGCCCAGCTAGGACTGGAAACTCTGGCTCAGAACCCCATTCTAAGATGTATGAGGGTAGGAGATGAAGCTTTCAGGACAGACAAGTGGACTATTTCTCTCCAAGTATAACACAACATCATCAATAAATCAAACCCTCTAAAGGACAATGTCGGGGAATGTGCACTGCTCTCTCTCTTCCTTAAATGTGTTAGAAGAGGAATAAGTCCGCAGCTGCAGCCATTGCTACGGGTCTCATGCAGGTCTCTGAGGCCCTCTCCTCCTCTCCAGTCCTGAAACAGATCAGCTCACATTTTAAATTCTCTAACAGAAGCACAAATGAGGTTTATGAACCATTAACCTTAGGTCAGTTTTCCAAAATCTCAAAAAGCATTTTCAAACAATTAATTACTTTGCTTCACTGGAAGCAGATTGTAGATCAGTGCAATTAGGCAGATGCTCGAGGTGAAACATTTCACTAATATGGACCGTAAGCTGCCACCCCAGAACTTTTTTGGGGGAGGGAGAAGCTTATTTCTCATATATTCCCCCCTCGCACCTTGGCAATATTATGATCATTTCTAAGCAAGACCTGTTTGCATTTTCCAAGCCCCTCCTTATGGGTTTGAAGTATAACCTTGATTTTGTTTTCACTGTGCTTGGGGAAAGGACAGTTCTGAGTAAATGGATTTATAGGTTAAGAGGAAGATCCTCTTAAATTCATTCAGTTCTGTTGAAAATTTCTTCTAGAAAGTCCTCCATTATTTTGTATTAAGAGGATCCTAGAAAAGAGGTGATTAATAAGGTGAATACTGTGCTGAGCCTAAGATACAGGTGGGTGGAGACACTGACTTTCTCCTATAATTTCTCAGGGTTCTTGGAGCAGAAGACAATGGCCAGTGTAGAGGGTGAGTGACTTCCTTCTTTGTCCCAGCTCTGCCACCACTGTGCTGTGGAGGCTCAGGTGAGTGAGTTCCCTTATGTTAGTCTCACTCTGTTCCTCAGTAAAATGATGGATTGGACTGGCTCTCGGATTTCCTCTCTAGCCCTGACATCCTATGATTACTTATAAAACTTATTCTGTAGACACAAAAGACATAAGAAATCAGTCTACTACTTTCAGTTCAAGATGGCTGATTGAGCACATCTTGACAGAAGAAATATAAGAGCAAGAATAAATCAATGGCGGTGCTGGAAAATGGGGAACATTGCCATCAGCAGGCCAAGAATGCTGAGAAATGTGTGGAAGAGATAAAATATATGGCATCAGATTAATGACCATTCCTTAACAGCCTTCAGGAAACTATAACCCCAAGTAGATAAAAGAGGAGACAATTGTAAAACTGTGTTTTCCCAACAGAACTCTGGAGAAGAAATCAAGATCAGAGAGAGAGCAATGTGGGAGAAACAATGGTCTATGGGTAATAAATTAGAGAACAGCAGAACAGTTCCGCAATTCTTCATTCAGAAGAGAGGCTGGCTATCACACTGTGGAGTCAGTTTTCTATGTAAAGTGACAACCGGAGCTTAGGTGGCTAGAGAGAGACATGGGTCACTGCCCTGAGTAACCGTTGCTGAGCACGAGTGAGACGGAGCACCCGCAACTAGAAGCATGCTTCCCTACCTCCCATCATGAAGAGAAGCCCACTGGATGTAACTCTTCTCCACTTAATGCAGGGAAAAGTGACAGTCACATGTTCGGAGGAAAGCCATTTTAGCTGCCAACACTGGTCAGGTTAAAGCAGCACTGTACAGCAGAAGTCTGTGCTGATAGAAATACTTTATGTGCGAGAGATGAATTGGGAGCTTGGGATGGACATATACACACTACTATATAAAATAGCTCACTAATAAGGACCTACTGTTGAGCACAGGAAACTCTACTCAGTACTCTGTAATGGCCTATAGGGGAAAAGAATCTAAAAAAGAATGGGTATAAGTATATGTATAACCGATTCACTTTGCGGTACACCTGAAACTAACACAACGTTGTAAATCAACTCTATTCCAATACAAATTTTAAAAATAAATAAAATAAAATAAGCTACAAGGATATATTGTACAACATGGGGAATATACCCAATATTTTATATTAACTATAAATGGAGTAGAGCCTTTACAAATTGTGAACCACTATGTCGTATACCTGTAACTTATATAATACTGTACAACAACTATACTTCAATAAAAAATTTTTTTAGTATTCTAAAAAAAAAGAAATACTTTATGAATCTCAGAAACAGAAAGAAGAATGGTGGTTGCCAGGAACTGGGTGGGAGATGGGGGATGAGAAGCTGTTTAATGGGTATAGAGTTTCAGTTTGGCAACATGAAAAAGTTCTGGAGATCCATGGCACAACAGCATGAATATACTTAACACCACTGAATTGCACATTTAAAAGTGGTTAAGATGGTCAATTTTGTGTTATGTGTTTTTTACCACAATTAACACTAAAAACTAAAATAACTGAAAAAAGAAAAAAAAGGAATACTTTATAAATCTGTGCTGCCCACTCCCACAGCCACTAGCCACATGAAGCTACTGAGCACCTGAAATGTGGTTAATGACACCAAGGAACTGCATTTGCATTTCATTTCATTTTAATTCATTTAAATTTAAATTGAAATAGCCACATGTTGTTAGTGGCTACCACATTGACTATTGAAATCGTTGCCATATGGGACGGCACATTCTCCTCCATAACTATAAACAGCTGCATCACCCGACATTTGAGGGAACTAAATGACATCAAAGAGAGACATGAAACCGAGCATACTAAGATCCTAAATCTTGACCAAAGTTAGTATAGGAAACAGAAGATGACTTCAAAGAATGCTGATTAGTACCCTCAGATCTGAGAGGATGTGCCATCCATACAACCACCTGGGGTTATTCATAAGAGTACTTTAACAATGCAAACTAAATCTTGGAAAATAGAATGTGATTGGCAACATTAAAAGCTAAATAGAAGGTCTGAATGGCAGAATTAAAAATTAAATAAAAGGATTGACTTAGGGATTTGGAATATATAACCAAAGTAGACTCCCGACACATGGAGTAATGACAAAATTACAACAGAAAAGTTGACACATGAAGGATGGATCCAAGAGCCCTAATATTCATCAAAGGATGTTTCTAGAAACACAGTAAAGGTATAATGGAACTAAGAAATGAGCTGAGGAAATAATGAGGGCAAAATCCAAATAATTGCTGAAAATACAGGTGTAAAATTTCAAAGCAACTGTGAGATAGCAGTTAGTAAAATAAGAGACATGCCACAAAGGTAAGTATGTAAAATCCATGCATATCTACATCAAACTATTCATCTTAGACCAAAATTCTACGTAATAAGACCTAAGAGTTGGCAAATGGAGGGTGGAAGAAATTAAGGGATACTTCAAGGATTGTCTTTTCAGAGAGGAGGCTCTAGACTACTGGTTACTTTTTGACATTGCTAAGAAAATAGGATTTGAAATGTATTTGTTTTTGTAAAAATATATGTAAAATACAAGTATTTTAAAAAAGAAGGCAGACCTCTATTTCACTGGAAAAATAAAAATAAGAAAGAGTATTTGCTCAATTAAGTAGAATGTGGAAAGGGAAAACTCAAGACAAGAGGAAAAGTAGATGACATAAATTAAGATGACAGAAATAAAACCAAACATACAGTGATTGCAGTAAAGATTAATAACAATTCCTCCTATTGAAAGGCAGACACTATTAGGATTTTTCAAAGGGAAATCTAACTATATGTTGCTTAAGAAAACTTAAATAAACATTAGCAATAAAGTGTTGGAGAAAGCTATAAATACTGAATTAGTTTCAACTATCTTTTCTAAGAAAAGATTTTCCTTGTTTAAAGATTATGTCCCACTATTTTTTATTCTTGCTACACTAAAATACTCTTATTTTATGATACGTCAACCTTCGGTTAGCTGCTAAATCATTTTGAAAATTTCACTCTTGTAAAAAAAAAATCTCAAAGTCTGGCCTCATCTGAGTTACAGTGATAAGAAATCAAGATCCTGTCAGTCATTAAAAAAATAATAAAACCTACTAGTTTCAGATTATGTTCCAGGGCCACAATTACTTTTAACCTTCTTCTCATAATATTATTATTATTATTATTTTGTATTACAAAAGTCAAACTTGGTAGTTGGAAGAAGAAATTCAAATGGTTGAAAGGTATGTAAAACACATTAACTCCTAATACACACATACATACACTGCTACCAATTAGCTCTTTTTTTTTAAATAGAATGTGCACGTTATTTTATTTTTTTAGTTTAATTTTTTTCAATTAATTTATTTTTTGGCTGCGTTTGGTCTTCATTGCTACGCTTTCTCTAGTTGCGGTGAGCAGGGACTACTCTTTGTTGTGGTGCGCGGGCTTCTCATTGCGGCGGCTTCTGTTGTTGCAGAGCATGGGCTCTAGGTGCACGGGCTTCAGTAGTTGTGGCACGCAGGCTCAGTAGCTGTGGCACACGGGCTTAGTTGCTCAGTAGCATGTGAGATCTTCCCGGACCAGGGATCGAACACCTGGCCCCCTGCATTGGCAGGCGGATTCTTAACCACTGCCCCACCAGGGAAGTCCCCCAATTAGCTCTTTAATTATTGAAATAGTGTGGAGAACCAGTTCCTCCTGAACACTTCAGATATTCATTTTCCTTTCTAGAAAGCATTCCCGACGCATCTGCTCTAATCCATCTAATTGTCCTACGGGTCTGAATTGAGAAGGTTCTGCCAGTCTCCTACAAAAATCCATGTTTAAAACAATAATTCAGGGACTTCCCTGGCAGTACAGTGGTTAAGACTTCAAGCTTCAACTACAGGGGGCGTGGGTTCGACCCCAGTTGGGGAACTAAGATCCCACATGCCCCGTGGCACCACCAAAATGTAAAAACAAACGAACAGACAAACAAAAACAATAATTCAGTAAAATGCCCTAGAATGCCACAGCAAAAATATCTCCTTTAACTAATAACCATATTTTATAGCTGAGGAAATCTAGATTCAGAGGGATGAAGAGGCTTGCCCAAGGTCACACTACTAGTTTGTGGCAGAGTTAAGATTAGACTCTAAGTATAGAGCTCTTCTTTTTGTTTGTTTAAGGTGATAGGAAACCCAACTGAAACTAGCTTTGATTCCTATAAATGACAAGTTGAGGATCAGAATTAGGTTCGGGTGAGGCCCGAGCCCGGTGTTCAGATCACGTCATCATAATGAAGTCTCTGTCCGAATGCTTCCTTCCATATTGGCCTCATGTCAGATGCCATGGGGTAGCAAAATGGCTACCAGCACCCCCAACTCCAAATTCAAGTCTGGCTATAAAGATCCTGGGCCTGTGATCTTTACCATCAAAAGTATCTTTATGTCTCATTGGCTCAACTTGAATCATGTGACCATCTCTGAACTAATCACTATAACCACAGTAATGTGTGCTCTGATGGGTCTGGTCTGAGCCACATGCCCATCCCTAGAACAGGAAGTAGATTCAACTCCACCCAAAGCACATGGGCTAAGAATCAGAGGGGAATGTTCCCAGAGGAAGATCTGGTTATTCTAAATAGAAAAAGGATGAATGTGTGCTGAGCGGCCAAGTCAAGTCTCCTTCCTTCTGGTCCAGTAAGTCCACACTGTACACTCATTGAAACACGTTCATTCCTCCACTAAAGGAAACAACTGTTGCTAAACCTAGTCATACTATCAGTACTTCAGGGGCAGGAACAACCAGGAAGGAGAACTTGAACTCTTTTTTTTTTTTTTCTGGAGTGATGTTCAAAGGGCAATAGTGAAGGATGACAATAGCAAAGCCATTGTTCATTGTTCTGTCATCATCTATTGCAAATTCCAAATCAGCAAAAGCAGCAGCTGTCTGGAGTGATAAGTCCTTTGATAAATTGAAGCCTTCCTGGTTGCCAAGCACTGACCCTGTTCCAATCATTGATTGTGAAAAATCAATGGAGACTCTGGAACCTGAGATAATAGTATTTTTGAGTCTATATGCTTTCAAAATTAGCCAGAGTGTCTAGCCACAGTATCAAATTGAGGCACCAGTCCTACAGATGCTGCTTACAGAATACATCCAGTCTTGGTGGTGCATTTTATGAAGATATATAGGAAGGGTGGTGCTGAGTAGCCCAGCCTCTCTTGGACTTGGGATTGTACTGGAGGACTTCTGTAATTCGAGACTGCTCAAAACCAATGATCTCCTTGTGGAAAAAACACCCTCCCTAATCACAGTCTTTAGAGAATTTCTTCCTCCCTCACTACAACCCTATATTTTGTATAATACAAGTATTTAAAGAATGAAGCATAGCATCTTGCCGATAGGACATAGGAGAATCTAAGTTTGGACAATAAATATTTCTATTCCTCCTGGTCATAGTGATTGGATCCTAGTTGGACCAATCAGAAACCTAACCTAAAATTTGTGTATGAAAAAGTGGGAGGAAAAGTCATCTTTTTTCTTTAGAGTTGAGGCTGTGTATGTCTGGTCCCATAGATGCTGGTGATTATGGGGATCAAGATTTAGAAACGATGTGTGCAGGGAGGGACAGGAGTTATAGGAAGAAAGGATGTCCTACAATATCTAGTGAGACATTTGCAAACACATTTTCGGTTTTTATCCAAAAGCCTTATTAGTGGAAGCTTCTCTCTGATTCTGACAATAGGTTTATGCTATGTCCTTGTGGAGTGGAATAGCCAGACTAGATTTTTTCCTTGTTTAGCTAAAGAAGGTGCCAGCTGCTCTTCATTCTGGTGGGGATAGACGGTCAATATAGAGCAGATGTTTATGGACTCTATTTAATATGCAGACGTATTCCAAAGAGACTCAGATTTGAAAACTATTATGATGAGGCCTTTGGTTTGACTTAGAGAAGCTACCTATACATTCCTTTTTGCAAAGAGAAGAAGGCTACTTTGCATATGGAAACCAGGGGTTTTCTGGGAGGAGGATGTTAACATACTTGCCCCTGATTATTTTACTTATGAAGCTCTACTGGAAAGGATGGAGTGGACCTGGACAAGATTCAGTGAAAGAGAAGAGTAATGGGGCCATTAATTAAAGTCATCATAAACATAGAGAGATGCAAGACCAATGATCTCTTTCTGGAACTAACTCAAGAAAGAATAGCAAAAGGTGGTTCTGGGGATCCAAGATGAATAAATCTTCAAAAGGATTCTGATCTAGCATTTCTGGTGTTAGCTCACATCAGGAAGCGCCTGTGCGTTAGCTGGTGCTAAGGGCCAAAGCAACTATTGATGCTTTTCCCATTGATGAGAATGTTTTAGAGATGCAGATAGGGCCATCTCCCTGCATCCTGTTCTTCACCAGTGTTACAGCTAGTAAGCAGCTGTGTACTCTGAACGAAGCAGCTCTTGGGTGCCCACTGATGTTCTCTACATTTCTAATTTCTGGTGCTGATAACCAAGAGGCTACCCAAGTGGAACTAGTCTCAATCCAAGGCAGCATATTCCTGCATGAAGTGGGACTTTTCATGATAATGATCACTCCTTTCTATCCCACTTTCTAAGACAAGCGAGGTAAGGAAAGTTGTGTTTGTGTGCTCGGGACTTAAGAGTGCTTGGACAACTTCTGTAATCCATAGACCATGGCTCCATAAGGGTTATTGGCTTTCTATTAGAAAACATGCAGTAGTGCTAGGCACTAAGGATGCTCATTGTTACTGGGTTGGCTATTGTTTTTAGGAGCTTTCAGAGAATATAATATAATATAATATAATATAATATAATATAATATAATATAATATAATACCTCATGCATTCATAGTGATATTTCCAGCTTTAAGTGAAGACTTCTTTCATTTAACTTCTTCAAATTACATCAATATGTCTTCTCTTCCATCCCAAGAATACTGGTTTTCAAGAGCACAAGGGGTGATAGAATTAGAATATACCATAATTTCTCACCTGTTTTATACAATTTTAAACACACAACACTCTTGGAATAATACTACTCATACCATTAAGAATTATGATTGTTGAAAACATTAAGAAATTTTGGTATATGTTCTTCTCATCCCCCTCCTTTTTGTCAAGTTTATTGAGATAAAACCTACATACAGCAAAGGTTACCTGTTTTAGGTGCACAGCTCTATAAATTTTGACAAACTTATAAAGATCCCCCCTCATTCTTAATAATTGTACTATATATACATGGCTAGAGCATGTAGGCATTTCATAATACACTCCTCCTATGGGTCCTCATTTATCTTGGTTTTCTCTGTCTCAACTGCTGTTCGTTTAATGCTCATTAGCAGTCATTATGTCACCGGCTCCTTAGTTATTTTTGGTTGTCTAAAACTCATTCCATGCTAGATTACTCAGAAAAGGCTTGTGGGAACAATATTTCTTGAGTTCTTGTGCTTTGATAAGTTTGTCTATGCCCTTTGCACTTAAAAAACCAATTTTGGTGCGTATAAAATCCTTGGTGTTCTGTTTCTTGAGTATATTAAATATATTACTCAATTTTCTTATGACATAAAGCATGGCTTTCAATGCCTAATAATAATCTAATTCTCTTTCCCTTAAAAGTCACCTGCTCTTTTTGCTAGATGCCAAAAGGATTTTTTAAATCCCAGATCAGAATATGTCTTGATAATGATCATTTTGGATCAACGTTCTTATGTATGTGGTGCTCTTTCACAATGTAATTTAAAATTATTATTTTTTAATTTCAGGAATGTTTTATTCCTGAAAACATTTAGTTTTTAGTATTTCTTCTGTTCCCTTGTTTTGGTTTTCATCTTCAGAAATTCCTGTTATCCATGTGTTCAATCTTCTTTGCCTATTTTCAGTACTTCAGTTCTTTCTTCATTTCTTCTTTTGAAATTTATTTTTATTTATTTTTAATTGTGATTAAAAAATATATAACATAAATGTTAACATTTTAACCATTTTTAAGTGTATAGTTCAGTGTCATTAAGTACATTCACATTGTTATGCCACCATCACCTCCTTCCATCTCTAGAACATTTTTCGTCTTGCAAAACTGAAACTCTGTATTTATTAAAGAATAACTTCTATTTCCTACTTCCCCCATCCCCTGGCAACCGCCATTCTACTTTCTGTCCCTATGAATTTAACTACTCTAAGCACCTAGTGTGAGTAGAATCATACAGTATTTGTCCTTTTTTCCCTGGCTTATTTCACTGTCTTCAGGTTTCATTCACCTTATAGCATGTGTCACAATGCTTCCCTTTTAAGGTTGGATAGTATTCCATTGTATGGATAGACCACATTTTATTTATCCATTCATCTGTATATGGAATTTTGAATGGTTTCTACCTTTTGACCATTGTGAATTATGCTGCTATGAGCATGGTTGTACAGATATTGGTTTGTGCTCTTCATTTCTTATTGACTTTTGAATTTTTCTTCCTTTTCACCTTCTGTTTCTTTAAAGCATCATTTCTTTTGTTCTTTCCAGTTGACTACTATGGGATTCTCTTTTTCTCAAGCTCTTCAGATTCTGCGTCTATTGCTTCTCTCCTCATCCTCCTCTATAGACTTCAGTACCAGGCAAGTCTGATATCTGTTAATGATCTGTCCCCACCCTCCTGTCTTTTGGAGCTTGTGGGCGGTATCTTTTCCCCTAGAATTGTTTTGAAATTTTATAGCTTTGCTATCTAGTTGCTCTGTTTTTGTGTGGGGATTGAAAGAGATTGAAAAACTAAGCTGCCACTGCTACTGTCTTCTGAGAATCCCACAGTTGTTTCTTTCTCTTACTTTCTACTCACTATGTCTTACTTCCTACATGCTTAGACATTTATTACTATGTTCTGCTCATTTTTCTTGGAGATTTATTTCTGGCAATCCCTTGAGGACTGGGAAAAAGTTGCATTCCTCCAGAGAGCATTTTCATTTTCCTCTGCTGGACACCTGGGGCCACAGTATGCGATCGTGTTAAAACATTTCATGGCTTGGAGGCTTTTAGACCTGTGGGTGGTTCAGTTTGGGCTGTAACTGTGATTATAGCTTCTTTAGAAGGTTTTTTTCCCCCCTGCTGTACTAAATCCTGAAGAATTTTTCTTGCAGACTGCAGGGATTGGGGCCATATATGTACAGTGGTTTTACTTCTGGTTCATCTTTACACTGATATTATAGCTCTTTGGGTTCCATATTTTTGTGGAGTCTTGCATTTAACTTCTCACTTTGGGAAGGTCCTAGGCTTGGTATTTAGTCCCTTGTGCCCCATGAGGATGTAAAAACTGAAGCCTAAGTTGATCAGTTTAGGGAAATGCTTTCAGCACAAAGATGGTTCAATACTGTGCTTACCATTCTGAATTTCTGCCTTCCTTAGATTTTGATTTGACAATTCTTCACTATCAGCATTTTTAGTTTTTTTCAGTGAGAATATTGGCCTTCTATTTGATCAGAAATGGAAGTTCAACATGATCTTCTTCTGTGTAGGCTTTTGTAGAAATATTGTCACTTTTTGCAGTCATAATAATTGCTCTTCATTCTTTCAGTTGGATATCAGGAACCATGCCTGGTGAGGTTAGGTTGTCCAGACCAAGTACTGGCACCCAAGAGCATCTAACAAGTTCAAGAAGGCCAGATCCAATCCTAGAATCTAGGTCAGATCTTCACATAGGCAAGTCATGTTGGAACAGCCCTGTCTTGCCTTTTTCTCTTACAATATACTCTCTGACTTCAGAAGGCTCACCTCAATTTCTGAGCTGGCATAAATGCGTTTTTCTTAGTTGATCTATCATGGACTGGAGATGGGTTCTGGAATAAGACTGCCTGAGTTTGAATCCTGGCTCCACTACTGTCGGTACTATGACCTTGAGCATGTCATCTAATCTCTCAAATCTACTTCCCTCACTTTCAAAGAGAATAGAAAGAGAACATGCTTTATTGGGATGTTCTGAGAATTGCATGTGATAAAGTATTTAACACAATGTTTGGCACATTTATGAGCCCTGAGTAAAAATTAATTGTAATCTTAATATCCCCAGAGTGAAAAGTTTTATGGCATTTTTCCCCTTCATTTTTTTTCTCCTTGTTGAGACATACTTTATCCATCCCTTCATAATTTCATCCTGACCTCTGTTTTTTACCACCCTTACTCTTTGTCATAATAGAAATGCTAAACTAAAGTTTTAGGGGATGAGATGGGAAAACAGTTTGGAAATACAAGGGCAAAGAGTTTTCTGAGTGAATGGGGAAGGTGACTGATGGGGGAAAAGATGCCATGCTACAGAGACCAGGTCCTGCTGCATCTGTGAGAATGATGGTGTTCAAGAGAGAGGAGCAAGGTATGGCTGAAGTGCGGGGTGGAGGAGCAAGGCGGGTATGAGAAAGTCCTGTGCATTCGAGAGACTGGGTCACTAACTGATTAACAGTGGCACATTTGGGTAATGAAGTCTCATATTTACTGCGCTATCGACTGCAAGAATTCGGCAAACAGTAGGATTGAGTGGACTATGGGGAACTGACCCCTGAGTTTGATCTGGGTTTTCAGAGTTCCTGAAGGTTGATTTTGGCTGCTCTGTTCTTTTTTACTTCACACCTTACCATCAAGAGACCCAGAGCTCTTTTGGTAATTGTGCTGTGACAGTCCTGGACAACCACACAAGCTTTCCTCCTTGCCCTGTATCCCCATCAAAACTCACCTCTCCTGTGATCTATTCTTTGCAAATTTTCTCTGCCTTGCTAACTTGACAAACACATCCATTCTAAAATGTGGACTAACGTATTCTCCATTCTAGGAACATTCTATTGAGGGGTTTCTGGAAAACTGGTTGCTTCAGCCCAAGGATGGCATATTGATTCTGTCATGCATGCCAACTCCAATCTAGGGCTGGTGAGAATATAAAATGGTACAGTCACTCTGGAAAACAGTGGCAGTTTCCAAAAAAACTAAACATGTAACTACATTATGAACCAGCAATTACACTCCTGGCCATTGATCCCAGAGGAATGAAAACATATTTACACATAAGTGTTTATAGCACTTTTATTCCTAATTGCCTAAACTGGAAACAACCCAGATGTCCTTCAGGGACAAATGGCTAAACAGTGATACATCCATATCATGGAATATTACTCAGCAATGAAAAGGAACAAAAAATTGATTCATGCAACAACCAGAGCAAATCTCCAGAGAAATATGCTGACAGAAAAAAATTCAGTCTCAAAAGGTTACATCCTGTATGATTCCCTTTATATAACATTCTTGAAATGGCAAAATTATAGAAATGGGAAACAGGTTAGTGATGCCCAGGAGCTAAAGAGGGGATAGGGCAGGAGGGAAGTGGGCATGACTATAAAAGGGCGATATGAAGAATCCTTTTGGTGATGGAAATGTTCTGTATATTGACTGTATGAATATCAATTTCCTGGTTGTGGTATGTTGCGATAGTTTTGCAACGCGTTGCCACTGGGGGAAGCTGGGTAAAGGGCACATGGGATTTCTCTATTATTTCTTACAACTGCATGTGAATCTACAATTATCTAAAAATAAAAAGTTTAATTTTGTAAAAATGCTAATATAAATTAAGTATTCAGAACAGTGATTGGCACAAAGCCAGAGCTATTTAAGCATTTGCATTTGCTGTTATTAGTAGTGATAGTATGTTAAATTTTCAGCTCTGTTGGGTTCCAATCCCATGGATGATAGGAAGTAAAATAATCTCTACCCATGTAGGATGAAGATGAGGAAGTGGTTAAGTGGGCCAGCCCCTGTAGAGGTACCTAGAGAAAACCTCTCTAATATCCTTGAACTTCCCTACCTTGGGGTCAAGAGAGGTCATCCCTTCTGTTCATCTCCTTCTTGGCTTCAAGAGGGCTTTGCATATCACTACAGACCAACGTTGGCCCCCCAGAAAGTCACAGATCTCTAAGACTCTCAGTCCTGTAGCTACAGGGCTCACCCAGCCTTTGGAGAAGAAATCTCTTCCCCAGTTCTCTCTAGAAGGATTGAAGCAAATCCCAAGGCTTCATTTGCTTCTACCTGCACCTAGATGACGTTGATAGCTTAGACCGGTGGGTAGACCAGAAAGAAGTCTCATTCAGGTTGCCCTGCTCTCAGAATCCAACACGACCCTCTCTTAGGAATGTCACATTCTCAGAACCTCCCTCAACTTCCTCTCTCTCTGGAATGTCATTATGACCCATGTGCCCAGCATCTCCTTGGTCTGCTCTCTGGAATGTCATTAGGATATTCCCAGATTCCCTTTGGCCCTCTCCCTGAAGGCCCTCATGCCTCAATAATGCTTGTATTTGGGAAAGTGGTCCTCAGGGAGGGGGGACACCATCTTCTGGAGAGTGGGGATTTGAAAATGGTGCCATATTTTTGGTTGTCCAAATGAAGAGCCAGCTCCTCTGCCACAGGATGCTGGGCACATAGAAAACAGTACTTTCCTTCTCCCATTAGTTGGCGTTACCACACAGCCTGTTTCCCTCTAGCTTTTACCTTAATTGTAACCACACAGCAACATGATTAAAAAACCATGAACTCTGAGCACACGTGCATGGAACTTTGTGTTGAAATCAACTTCTAACCAAGATGATCCCACACCTATCTAAGTATAAGCATCACTGTTGCCATGCTACAGGGCAATTAGGCACATATCACATGCTCTCCTCATAAATGAAAGTGATTCCGATTCCTCTCTTCAAAACACCAGACTACGTGCTCCTAGACTTAAGGGAACGTGGGCAGTAGGAAGGGATCCTGACTCAGCAAGACCTCCATTCTCACTGGAGGAAAGCATTTCCCTTCCCTTCCCGATCCTCACCTGGATCTGATTATCAAGCTCCTCAAACTCTAAAATGCAGACCTAACTACTAGATACTTGGCTAAGTTTGTTTTGAAGTTTGAGATCATGTATATTCAGCTCCTGGTAACTGTTAGACACTCAGTAGCCATGAACTGTAATTACTCATCATAATTCAGAGAGAAAGAGAGGGATGACAGAGAACCAAAACTCTATGATCATTGCTGACACGTGAGCTTGATGTCCACTGGCGTTACTTTGTCTTTTGAAATTCCAATGACACTGGCTTCGTCTTCACCCCACATATGGTGGGAAGGCCACTGCCCCTTCCTGTCTCTCTAGGATTCTCAGAGGCCTGATTTGGATAAGCTCTATCTTCTCTGGTCACTGTCCTGTGTTTCTCCTTTCATTGAATTAGATCTGTTTAGGGAGCACCTCACTGTCTTCCAAGCTCCGTCCACCAAGAGTAAAACCTGTTTTGTCACTTCCACCAATCCCTGAGACAAGGTTATATTCATCAGATTGTTGGTGAAGATTTAGGGCAACAGAGGAGGTTCATGTGGCAATTCCCCCAAATCCAAGCTGGAGTATTAGACATCTCTGCTCCTAAATAATGTTCTCTGACCTCACCACTGGGAACTTATCACTGATACATTTCTCAACAGGCTCCATCTTCCCACCCTGTTACTCAGTCCCTTTTGCCTCTCCCATCTCT
The DNA here is from genome assembly GCF_963455315.2 of Globicephala melas. Taxonomy (NCBI): domain Eukaryota; kingdom Metazoa; phylum Chordata; class Mammalia; order Artiodactyla; family Delphinidae; genus Globicephala; species Globicephala melas. Next base: position 806,533 of record NW_027207256.1, read on the forward strand.
CCTCTCTCTTATCTGTCTCCTTTCACATGGAGGATCTTTCCACACAAAAGCAGCCCATCAAGTATTTTCCTAGTCAAACATGGTTCTCACCCAAGGATCTCTGGTTCCAGCTGTTGAAATAACATTTTTATTCCACAACATGGAGAAACTCAGAAGTACAAATGTCTTTCGGACTCTGGGTCAAGGCCACCATATAAGATTTTGCCAGTTGTGCACTGCACAAAGGTGTGTGGCCAAGAAGGTAGATAGGGGCCAAAATGTAGCCAGTTCTCTACTCTCCAAGCTGTGTGCCCCTTGATGTTGGGTACCCTCAGAGAGGTAATTTTTCCTAGGTCAACCAATGAGGTAGAAATAACTTTTCTAATTTTCTCCCAGGGTGGGGGGGGGGTGGGAGGGTGGAGGTTGTTGGTGGTGTGTTCTTTTAACTCATCTGTCCAGAGGGAGCCCCATTTTCTCATTCTCACAAAGGTACGTGTTAGCAGTAGCCTTGCTTGAAGTCAGGGCGTTTGCTATCAAGTTGGGTAAATCAGAGCCCCAGATTGAAGTAACAGTGTCGGTAACTGATTGGGAACAGCAGCGGGGCTGTGTCGTTTTGAAGGCAAGACATCTGCAGTTCTCCCCAGGCTGTCACTGGGAGGTATCATTTGCATATTAAACAAATATTTAAAATTAGCCGTGCAGCAAGCAATCAGAAGCTGGCATCACAGACGTCACTCCTTCGAAGCAACATCAGGTGTGCTCTAGGTGTGCTATGTACCTCTAGGTGTGCTCATCTGGATGGGGGTGGTGTGATTTGAGCCTGGATCAGTTTCTATGACAGGTGACATTTTCAGGTAAGAAAGGAAAAATAAAATGAAATAAAGTAATAAAATAAAATGACATAAAATAGAATAAAACACCAAATCCTTTATACTCCAATCTCAGAGGGCTATTTTGAGGGTTAAATGTGGTAATGCATTTAGAATAGTGCCTAGCTATAGTAAATATTCAATAATGTGAGTTACATTTGTCCGGAGGTGATGGCCAAAATATTTGTAAATGGACCAATCAGAATGGATGACACCTATGAACAATCATATATAGTCATCATCTGACCTGATTTTCCTCACTTGATCAAAATGTATTATTCAAACAATAGCCCAGTGTTTTTTGAGTAGGCTAAGAATGTTACATGTTTTATTTTATTTAATTCTTGTGAGAGCCTCATGTAGCAGGAAATAGCATTATCCCCACGTTACAGATGAGGAAACTGAGGCAGGGAAAAGTTAAGCAAGTTGGCCCAAGTCACACTGCAGGCGTTGGAACTCACACCAGAACTCATGCCCTTGACCCCTCTGCTAGATTGTTTCTGTCCTTCCATTCTGCTCAAGGCACTGTATAGGGACACACCCATATTCTTTGATTTAGCAGGTAAACCCTTTTAGCAATGTAGTCATTGTGCCCCATAAGTAAATTTTTTTAACCACTTTATGCTTTTCTCTATTTTCCAATTTCCCACATTTGTCCTAGTATTTTTATAATTGGGCAAAGAGTGAGAAATAAAAGCAAATGCTAGTTAAATTTAAAGGAGAAGATAAGTTGTTGCTTCCCACTCGACCAAAGGGACTACGGATTTGTGTCATTAATTAAAATGCTTTCTTAGGCACAGATACTTGCATCCCCATTAGCTCATTTTGTCTTTACGATATGTGGTGGGGGGGAGCTTAAACATCCCAGAGGGAAGTGGATACAGGGAGTGTAGTGACAGGCAGCCCAGATGCTGGAGCCCCAGTCCTCCAGGGCCTAAATCATTCATTCCTACTGGCCGTGTTCAGATCCCCCTCATATGCAGGCAGAGCAGGTAGCCACCCGCTCTTGTGATCTGAAACTACTGTTTATTCTTTCTCCAACTGGAGCGATATTTGTTTTTAATGTAGTGAACATAAGAATGATGTGGAGGTATGTGTTAAAAATGTAGATTCTCATACTAAAAAATACTGCCTTATTCGAGTGAGGGCAGTTCCAGGAGCCTCCATCCCCACAGACACCTTAGAAGGTGCAGTTGAGAGCTTTCCTTCCACTTTGCTTTGGATGGGAATTGGGTGGGGTCATGGGGTGCTTTCTCTGGGCCAGGTCTGGACTAAGCATTTCAGAAACACTTTCTCATTTAATCCTCATAACCACCATCATTAGCATCATTTTACAGCTGAGTAAACTGGGACTCAGAGAGTTTAACCCAGACCCACCAGACCCCAGGGCCTGCCCTCTTGTCCAGCATGTTAACAGCCATTTCCAGATCCAGGTCTATCAGCTGGTCCCATCATGGTCACTAAGACTTTTGTTAAAAATACGTATTCCCACCCTAGAATCACTGAATCAGAACCAGAATTAGGGACCCAGATTCTGAATTTTTAATAAATGCCCCAGAAGGTTTCTGATGTGCAGACACACGTATACCCTCTATTTCTGTCCAAGCAGGGCTGGTGTTCTGCTGGTGTGCCCTGGCACACTTACCTAAGTCGGTTAAACATCAGCATACCTCCATTCTGATTGGTAGAAACAGATACATGCTGACCCCAATCTCTGGTGCTCCAGCCTCCTCCTGCACCATCCCAGCCACTCAACCAGAACGTCTCACAATCCAGCTAATAGAGGGCTGTTGCCCAGCTCACTCGGGGTTTTCAGGGGTCTGCTCCAGTGCTGAAGCCATTGTCCTTCTGATTTGTGGACGCTCCTACATACCTGTTATCAAGGACTTTGAATATCACCCTGCATATCAGTACATCTCCCTCTTGCGATCATCCACCTGGGAAGTCAGGAAAGATGACTGACAGGTCTTCCCATTGCAAACAGGGCCCTAGGCAGAGTCAAATATTCATTAAATTGAGTTTTTAAAAAATCCCGACTGTATGATTTTTGTTCTCATACGTGTTGTAAGAAGGAGCCTGCACAGATGGAGAGACAGTGCGGGGAGGACCCAGAGCCGATTCCTGGAGGCTGTACAGCAGGATGGACCTGGGCAGCCCGGGACAAACTTCCAGGTACTCGGGAAGACGAGAAAGCAGCTCTATGGCTGAAAGAGAAAATGGGGTGCTCAGCAGACATTTGTTCAATGTTAGGTGAGTGAACATAACAAGAGAATTGCAATTGGGCTCATTTTTCACATCATCTAAAGAGAAGAAAGGACCCGTGGGTAAGAAGTATGTCAGTTTCAATTCCACTGTAGCCGTGGCATGTGGAAAAGACATTAAATTCTCAGGAAGGAACCCATTAAGCCAAATAAACGTCACAGTAGCCAAACATTATTGGCTCCCTGACTTCCACAGATAACTTTAGAGATGGTTATTTCCTTAGTTGAGAAATCATGGCCAGGTATTTTCAATGGAAATGAGTTTCGCAACCTCTCACATGTTTGAGGAAAAGGAATATTTTTGACACTCCATTCCAATAATAGATAATGCGGAATAATCTCCCAGGTAAATCAGCAATGTGGAATGATTTGCTTCATCGCAGAAAGGCTGGTTCTACTCCCACCCTCACCTTTCCTTTCTGGAATGTCTGTATCATCTCCCATGCTGCTCTCGTGCTTCAGAAAAGTAATAAGAAATTTAGGGTTATACGCTAAATGTGTTTGTAGCAGAAAGCCGCGTTTCTGCACCACCAGCACGCCCACCAGCTTCTCTGGCACCTGGTCAAGTTCACTGACTAGAGTGTTGCAGTGGAATCTAAGAACGTCTAACTAACCCCGCTTATGGCAAAATGAGGTTTTTAATAGAGGAGAGCGTGCCAAGGTTGCATTTGGGAAACGTAGAGGAAAAATAAAAACTCAAACTGTGACCAAGCCAGCTCAGAGCATGAGAAAGAAATCAGCACAGAATGCAGACACAGACGACCAGACTCTTCCCTGTGTCTCAGCTGCAAGATTTCCAAGTTGAGGTCAGCTTTGAAAATAAATTCTCCAACCTGGCCATTCAGGGCAAATTCCAAACCATTCAGGAGCTTCCTGGTTGGAAAAAGGTTGCAATCTCTATTCTTTACCATAGAGGTGGTTCCCAAGGCAGCCTGTAGACCCTAAGGAATAGCAGCCCTGGTGGAGAAGAGTCACTGATGCCCCAGGTCTCTGCTTCCTGTGTTTCCATTTCCACTCCCTGGTGGAGAAACTAAAAGACAGAAGCATTTGGGCAAGGAAATCTTTCCATTCCTTGTTGCAAAAGTGAACCCAGTAGTTTCATGTTCTTTCCACAGCAGTGGGTTATTGGTGGAAAATGAAGTCATAGGACTTGCTGATGTCTTAGAAATTACTTGAAGAGAGTTCTCAACAAGAAGTCACCATAAGTGTCCAGAGCAACTGACATCAGGGAGCTATTAACTAAAGATAATATATATATAGTTCTGTGTCTAGTTCCCCCAAATACTGTGGTTTTCTCTCTTAGAGAATTCTTTGCTGATGGAAAGAATTTGGGGTGTAGAAGATCTGAGTTCAGATCTCTGCTCATCTCTCTTGAGTGATGCTGAGCAAATTTCTTACTTTTTCTGTGCCTCCATTGTCTCAACTGTAAAATGGGAATGACCATTTCTGACTGAGGATGCTCTAGACGGCTCAGTTCAGAGGAAGGGAAAATGATCTTCCTCCAGCTTTACCTTACGCTTTGTCATCTGCTCCTAAAAGAACTCTGAAAATACTCAGAGTCCACAACGTCTAAGGACAAGGCAGTTTCAAGCACATATAAGAAAAGAGCAGTCCCAGAAGCCAGGGGAAGGGAGATAACATGAGGCCCCTCCACGGTTGTCTTCTTTCTCCCTTTTTGACCCAACAAAATACCAGCTCTCAGTTCTTCCCTGATTGTAAAACAAAAGCCTCCATGTATATCAACAGATGCACATAAATTCCTGAGGAGAAAAGAAAGAAAAACTTACAACATTCTATGTCTGAGCACGGTTGGCCAAGACGTCCTGACACTTTATAAAACACTCTCACCAACACCATAATTCCTGATTATTATTCCTGTTATGGTTAAAAAGACATGCCTCCACCTTGCTTTTGGCTGAAGATTGGGGCAGAATTTTCAGAACAAAGAAAAATGATGTTCTGAACTTCAGAAAAAGTTAGGTTTTTCAAAACTGAACACCGAATGAATATGAGCATATTTTATATTTTCACAGGGAATTTTGTAACAGAAATTGCCAGACCAATACAGCCCTGTGCTGATTAAACTGGAGACTCTAAGATAGTGATTTTTCACACCTGACTACACATTAGAAACATCTGGAGAGCTTAAAAATGAACAAACCCCAAAACAGTGTCCAGGCACTCTCCCTACCCTGCGATCCTGACTTAATTGGTCTGGGAAGGGACCCAGGCATCTATGATATCACAGCTCCCATGGTGACGTGACTTTAACATGCAGTTAGCGTTGAAAACCACGGATCTAAAATTGTTTCTTTTGTGGCTTTTTGAGGCTGCCAGTGCAAAATAAAGAGCAGATGTTGATGTTTATGTAGGCGTAGATTCCTTACCCTTTCTGACTCTAATATCCAATAAATCTAGCTAGGTTGCCCTGACCCCCAAGGAATACTGGATGTGGTCTCAGATTCAAAGAGCCAAATAAAAGTCGTAAAGCTCATTTAGCTCAGGAAGTCACGAATGTAGATTGACTGGGCGGTGGTTTCTAATGGGGAGCCTGCCTTTGGCCATGGCTGCATTCTCTGATGGGAAGAAAAGAGGACTGAAAGAGGCTTGATCAAGAAGGAAGAGGTGAAATTGGCAAGGAAGCACAATCACTCTGTATCACTGCATGCCTCCTCTAAGAAACAGACCTAATGTAGCCAGCAGGACAGGGAGAAACCTTCTGAGCACAAACTTAGCCATCTGTCCTGCTGGCTATGCTTGGTGCATGGTAAGGTGACCCAAGAATCCTCAGAAACAAAAGACACCTACCTATCTATCGCCACTAACATTGTACCTTAAACTAGTAAGTTTATAACTGGCCTGAGCACAGTTTTGATCGATAAGTCTTGAGTGGGTCTTTCCACTGGGCTGCCTTACAAATAGCCATGGCTCATCTGTCTATGTTCATCAAAGCCTGGGAAAAGCGACCCCTCCCCCCATTTATGTCCTTTAGTCTCTCATATACATGGTCACTCTATGGGACCTTCCCCATTTTCCTTTTTCAATGCCAAGGGCACTACCTTACACCTTGGGGGCAGATCTTTATATCACTATAAGGCAAAGTTTATCTTTGGGGCTTGTAGTAGATTTAATTATTGGTCTTAATTATGCCCTCCTTTGGAATAGTATTAGACACGTACCTCCTTGCCATGGTTTCATGGTGGGCAGTGTTCCCCTACCCTCTGCCTTTGGACTTGATCACGTGAGTTGCCTTGGCCAGTGGGGTGATATCAGACAAGATGCCAGCAGAGATTGAAATGTGTTTGTATGATTAGACTTGCTGTCTTGTGTTTTTGTCATTGCCATGACATACACCTGCCCTGGCTCACCTGCTGGTCCAAAGAGAATGAGAGACACGTGGAATTGACCTGAACCCAGCTTCCAGCTTGGAGTAGAGTGTAGCCTAGATCATCTATCTATCACCGCTATATTGTATCTTTACTCTTTATAACTGGTATCGCCAGCTGGCCCACAAATCTGTGAACCAGAAATAAATACTTGTTATTGTATGCAACTGAGTTTTGGCATGGCTCGTGACATATTATTATTGTGATATTATCTACTCCAGGACCCCTCTGGCCAAGTGCCTGGCCTTCAACCTTTGAACCTTTCCTACTTTGATACAGAAAAATCATCCTTTGGTGCCCTTTTATTGTTTATGGTCTCCATTCTGAACCAATGTCTTCATCCTACTCCCTCGCCTTGCTGACATGTTCTACATCTTTCTGACCTCTGTTCCTTGACTGTTGATGGCCTTATCTGCTCCATGGAAATTGTGCTCTTGGATACCTGCTGCTCCCTTCAAGCATAAATTGCATCTGGTCTCTGTGCTGGCATTGGTTAAGCATCTTTTGTGGATGCTGGGACTCCACAACCACGCTCAAAGCCTCAAAGGCAGATCCCCACCAGGGCTCACCTATTCCTGTGAGCTGGATCTAGATACATTTCCATTTTCTCCCAAGCACACAGTGGAGAAGCAGTACAACCTAGTGGACAGAGTGCAGACTCAGGAGCCAAGGTGTATGACCTTGGGCAACCATTTTCACGTCTTTACCTATAAATTAGGGAGGGCAATGCCTACCTTCTAGGATGGCAGTGAGGATTAATTCATGGAAAGAACTTAGCAGAGAACTTGGCACATAGCAAGCACAATGTAAGTTTTTGCTCTAATTATCATTATCGTCACCATCATGATCATCCTTCATCTCCCTCAAATTACTCCATTTTACATCCAGCTCTCTCCGTATCCTACTCTGTGACTGGCATAAAACACATGAATAATCAACCAAGGGTTGACTATCTGAGACACAAGTGGTGTCCTAATGCTTTAGTGCCAGGCTTCTCAAATTGAAGTGAGCACATCGCTTAGTATACAATTCTGCTAGCAAGTACTCAGAAGCCATGGAATAAATATGGTGCAACTTTCTAGAATGTTCGTTTTGCTTGACAATAAGTTATTATAAATACTACTTTTATGTACTTAAATTATTTTTTAAAAATCTTATTAGCTTGAATAGAATTTCTCTTAGGGAAGAAATTCCTATGTTTACTCAAAGGCTTTATTAGCCTTGGGGTAGAAAGTGAGGCACCTGAAGTAAGGAGCCAAAACAAATATAAAAGTGAAGGATATTTTTGGTTTCAAGTAACAGAAAACTCAACTAAAATTTGCATTAAAAACAGAGGACGTTTATTACTTCTTGTACCTAAAAATCAGGAAGATCTGGCTTCAGATAAGGCTTCGTCTTCAAATGATTTTACCAAGGACCCAGATTTTGTCTTTCCTCTTTGCTTTCCTTTGTCTTTGGCTTCATCCTCAAGTTCTGGTGGATATCTCTTTATCTCCTCCTTAAGTCCTGGGTTTCCTTCTCCCTCAATGGCCTACATTGGGTCATGTGTTCAACTCTGAACCAATCACTGTAGCCAGGAAGCTGGCACATGCTGATTGGCTTAAGCCTCTCAGAGCTAATTCCTATAGGTAGGGAAGGGTTCATTCTACTCAAACAGTAAAACTGAGAGGGGAGGAGGGGTGCATTCCACATTGAAAGTGTAATAGGCTGTTGATGGGGAAAGGGACATGGATGTTTGGATGGTAACCTGCAAACATCCAATACCCCGATGAAAGAGATGATTAAATAGCTTTGCAGAAGATAAAGAACCTGAGAGGGAGGAAGAAGAAAAATTACCCGTTTTTGAGGTGAGAAAGTATATGTATATATACACACACATATATGTTTACTATTCAGTGTGTTTATATTATCATGATATAAATTCTTCTGAGGGCTGGGCTGGTAAACGTTTAACAGCTAGTTCTCCAGGGAGACATACATAAGTTTATCCAAACCTTTACTGACATGAAGGATGTGTAGCACACAATTTACAAATGAGAACAAAATATAGGCTATTCTTTACCATCTAGCCACTCGATTCTCACAGAATGCTTTCATGAATTTTGCAGAATTCTTGTATCTATAGTTGATCTGTGGTCACAATTCAACCATGATTTGACAAAACTGGGCTAAAAATAAATACTTGATTACAAGTGTAATTCTGACATGAACGTTGGTTGATATTTTCATTTATGTTGGTGAATAAGATGGAAGTGAAACAAGGGAGACAGACCTGTCAGAACTTCACTCATTTGTCAATGACATGAATGACTCCTTTGCTAAAATGGGTAATAGTTTTCAAATATTGACAAAAATTTCTTCAGGCTTTTATGCGAGTCACAGGTATGAAACACTTAAATTTAACTGATATTCTTAACGTAGTCTCCATGAACTTCTAAGTCTAGGCCATCAACAAAACAGTTAATCAAGCTTTGATTTATAGCATTTGCCAATTTATGTGGTATAAAAACTCTCACCATGGCCAATTTCATTCTACCAATATGAAATCATTGAACATAGAATTGGGAAGAGATGCAATAGCAGCTCATTTTATAATATTTCTGCCATGTGAATGTAGTAGACAACCTCTATATCTATATCTATGGTATAGATAATAATAGAATGTAGTGAAATGATTAGTAAGTAATGAGTTTTGGATATTTATTACCTTTATCAATAACATAGTTTATTTAATTTTAAGTTTATATAATTTAATTTTTAATAATGGCTGTGTTTAACAACCAGATTGCAAAAATCTTGAAAATTTAATAGCTGGCTCTTGTGAGCCTGTATGAGCCTGGTCCTGCACATCATTGCCCCTCATCCATGCATCTCTCCCCTGTTCTTCCCCAAAAACCCATTATTAGAGTGTACTGTACAGACCAATATTTTGTGAGAATTGATTTTACTGGAAATCAAGTATGGGTCACTTTACATGCATCAAAAAGTAGAGGTGATGTCCATGGAATGGTGAGAAGATCCAGAAACAGATTTAGTGGAAACAGGAATTTAGAGCCCAGAGATGAACCTGAGGTTATAAGCACCCACCCCTACCCCACCATGGATTTTCAGACATTTTGGGAAAGGCTGTGTATATCCATTGGGTAGAGCATGGGCTGTTCTAGGAAATGTAACAGGTATTCTGGACCCAGCTAACATCTGGGGTATGAACACACACACACACATAGATATGCACACACATATATATGCATATGTTTATATAATGGTTATTATTAAAATGGAATCCAAAATTATATCATTTTTAGGATAAATGAGAAAATTTCAAAGAAATTCCCTGGTGGGAACCATCTAGGCTAGAAGCTCCAGCCTCTTGGGAGTATGTTTCATTCTTCTCTGCCATTTGGGATACCTAGTGTGTTTCTCTTCCCTGAAAACTTGTGTTTTTCACCTATTCTTGACATTTTAATCAGATGACTCCCATGCCTGACTAGTCATCAGAATCTGCCTGGAGACGTTTGAAAAAATAGAGATTCCAAGATCCCATTCCTAGATGTTGTGATTCAGTAGATGGAGGCTTGGGATTGAGAATTTGAATTCTGAAGACCCTACCCAGGTGGCCCAGCCACGTGTGGTAGAGAAACCATGTGTAGGTCTAGGTCTAGGATTGAGACACAGCTCTGCCCTTCGTTGTGTGACTTGGCAGATCACAGCTCCTTCTGGGACAGTTTATCTTTCAAGCTGTGACATTCAGGACAGTGTTGTGTAGCACAGCAGGCCAAGGAGGCCTCTCCTATCCCTCCTTGTGGAAAGGTCCTATCCACCTTCACATCAGCCCAGCCCTGTCTTCATGGCTGGCTTCTGTTTGATGGGGAAAAAGAACTGAGTTTCCCCTTTGCAGTGAGATGCCCTGATTGCAATACACTTTTAAACTTTCTCTCTAACATGGAAAACTTTCACTCCCATCTAATTTGCCTGGACCAGAGGGGCTCTGCAAGTCAGACTCCTTCCAGATGGAAAACACTTGATATGAACTTTTAAATCAGTTTTAAAAAATTATTATTAATCTGCCTCATGGGATACAGCATGCTGTGACTGAAAGCAGGAGGAGTCGGATAGCCCCCAAGTATCTAATTTAACGCCTGAAAACTCCTGAGGATGATTATACCATGTAAGGAAGACATATTAAGGATTGTAAGAAAAGGTTTAATAAAAAAATGTAAATGGAGAGGTCATAAAATTCAAATGAGGCTCATTCCCTGGGTTATGACAAGCTCTGTGCTCAGACCTTGTTAATAGCTTTTTTAAAAAAATAACTTTATTGTACCTTCTATTTTTCCTGTCAGTGTAATTAGAGCTTAATTAATTCCCCTCCAAAGGGGAAAAAGAGGACAAAATGGTATTTGATCTGAGACATGTACACCCTGCAAAGCAATTAGGATCAGCAAGTTGCTTTCTGTTACCTTTTTTCCTAGTTACGTCTTCAGAGAGGCAGAAGGCTTTGGACAGAGACTCCAGAGTCTCTTCCTGGACCAGACAATCAACAGTGCCAGGACATGCAATAGGGCCAAAGGGTTTTATTTAGACAGAGATCATGCAATTAAAAATATACATATACAACTGTAGACGGCTGCTGCATCAGTTCTCAGGTAATAAGAATGGTTAGTTAAGTTCTCGATGTAAAATATAGTTCAAAGTATTAAAAGCATAGCTCATGGAGGGTACTAGAAAGAACATGACCTAAGTTATTACTTAGACATGGGATGGAATCCCAGCTCCAGCACTGAAGCTGTGTGACTTTAAAGACCTCTCTGTGCCTTAGTTTCTTAGAATCTGTAAAACAAGAAGAGCAATAAGTACTATTGTACCTAATGGATGAGCTGGTCATGAGGAAAAGGAAGTCATGTAACAAAAAGCATCAGATGTAGGAAGTTGCTAAATGACAGCATGATTTTTTTTTTTTTTTGCCCTGATTTCACAGTAATGGAATTAGTCTTGAGCAGTTCCCAGTGTTAGAATTAATTACCCTGAGCCTTCATGGCAATGACTTATTATACCAAGCCTGTTAATGTGACCTCTGGTGGCCTCATAGGCTCAGGAGAAGCCACTGGCAGCGCAGGTGTGCTAGCTAATTAGAGAGGAACTAACACGCAGGAACCTCAGTCAGTTCACACTGCATGTTGGAAGCCAGGTGCTTGTGGGACCTGCTGAGTGGCAGAAAGTGATCTGGTGGGGGTGGGGAGGTCACAAGAGGATAGAGAGAGAGACATTTATCCTCCAAAAGCAAGCAAGCCAGCCCCTAGCTGGACTCCAGCATTGCTGGGGCCTCCAAGGTGATGAGGGGAAACGAGGCCAGGGAATAGCTCTTGCTCCAACATGCTCTGAGATGAAAGCTTGGAGGCAAAGCGGAAGTCTGCTTTTTGCTTCCTGGCCTTTGCATGTTAGTTTCTTCTGCCTGGAGTGTTTGCCTCGCCTGCTTCATCAAATTAGCCCCTCCTCTTTCTTTCATACCTCTTCTGGGCAACTAATTCTGATGTCAGCTGCCTCCTCCCAACATATTAAATCCAAGACAGTTGTTATAAGCTCTTATCTCGCCCTGTAAGCACTTTTTAAATAGATAAGTTTATTTGATTAAGCTCCACTAGAATACAGATTGTTTTGTTTGTTTACTTTTGCTCACCTCCATATCCTCCATTTCCAGCCCAATTTAAGATTTTTTAGGCAGCTGCTAGTGGCTGCCCACAGATCTTGGCTTGTGGCCCCATTACTCCAGCAACAGCCTCTCTTGACCCTCCTTCCTGCCTCTTATAAAGGACACTGGGTCCACCAGGATAATCCAGAATCACCTTCTCATCTTAAGATCCTTAACTTAATCACATCTACAATATCCCTTTTGCCATGTAAGGTAACATATTCACAGCTTAAGGAGATTAGAACATGGCTATCTTCTTGGGGGTCATTACTATATCTACCACACTCTCTAAAATGATCTACAGATTCAATTCAGTCCTTATCACTATTACAACTGGACTTTTTTCAGGAACTCACAAGCTGATCTGAAAATTCCTATGTCCTAGAATAGCCAAAACAATCTTGAAAAGATGAATAAGGTTGGACTTACAGTCCTTGATTTCAAAACTTACTTCAAAGCTACAGAATCAACACAGCGTAGTACTGGCATAAGGTTAGACATATAGATCAAGGAAATAGAACTGAGAGTCCAGAAATAAACCCTCACATTTATGGTCCATTGATTCTTGACAAAGGTACCAAGACAATTCAGTGAGGGAAAGAATAGTCTTTTCAACAATGATTTTGAATAACTGGATATTCACAAGTAAAAGAATGAAACTAGATCCCTACCTCACACCAAAAATTAACTCAAAACATTTTGTCAAACTAAGTGTAAGAGTTGTAACTATAAAACTCCCATAAAAAATAGGAGTATATCTTTGTAACCTTGTGTTAGGCAAAACCTTCTTAGATATGACATTCAACATAAATGACAAAAAATAATTAGATAAATTGAACTTCATCGAAATTAAAAACTTGTGCTTTGAAAGACAACATGAAAAAAAGTTAAAAGGCAACCCACAGATTAAGAAATAATATTTGCAAACCTTATATCAGATGAGGACCTTGTATCCAGAATATATAAAGAAGTCTTATAACTCAACAATTTAAAAAAAACCCTCAATTTAAAAATGAGGAAATGGGACTTCCATTAAGACTTTGCCTTCCAATGCAGGGGGTGTGGGCTCAATCCCTGGTCGAGGAGTTAAGATCCCACATGCCTCGTGGCCAAAAAACCAAAGCATAAAACAGAAGCAATATTGTAACAAATTCAATAAAGACTTTAAAACTGGTCCACATAAAAAACAAAAATCCTTTAAAAAAATAAATAAAAATGAGGAAAGGATTTCAACAGACATTTCTCCAAAGAAAATAAACGAATGGCCACTAGGCAGATGGGTAGATGCTAAATATAATTAGTCATTAGGGAAATGCAAATCAAAACCATAATGAGATACCACTGAATACCTACTGCAATGGCTATAAACAAAAAGACAATAACAAGTGTAGACAGGATTTAGAGAGATTAGAACCTTAACATATTGCTGGTGGGATTGTAAAATGATGCAGCCACTTTGGAAAACAGTTTGTTAATTTCAGAAAAATGTTAAACATATCTACCATTTGACAGCAATTCTACTCTTAGGTATATCCCCAAGAGATTTGAAAATATACAGCCATACAAAAATGTGTACATAAATGTTGATAGCAGCACTATTCACATTAGCCAAAAAATTGAAATAACCCAAGTATCCATCAACTTACGAATGGAAAAGTAAAATGTTGTATATCTATACAATGTAATATTATTCAATTATAGAAAGGACTGAAGTACTGATACATGCTATCCCATGGATGAACCTTGAAAACATTATGCAAAGTGAAAGAACACATCACAAAAGGACACATATTTTGTGATTTCATTTATGTGAAATATCCAGAACAAACAATCCACAAAGACAGAAAGTAGAATAGTGGTTGCCACAGGCTGGGGAGAGTAAAGAGTGTGGAGTGACTACGTAATGGATATGGCTTTCTTTGGGGCATAATGACAATCATCTGGAATTAGACAGCAGTGATGGTTGAACAACTCTGAATTTACTAAAACCTACTGAGTTGTACACTTTAAAAAGCTAAATTTTATGGCATGTGAATTACATCTCAATAAAGCTGTAACTTAAAAAAATGAAACCATAAAGAATACTCAATTCAACAAAAGGAAGAAACAGAACAGAAACAAAGAAACAAATGGATCTAATAAAAATGGCAAGATGATAAACATGAACTTAACTATATTAATAATCATATTAAATTTAAATGGTCTAAGCATCCTTATTAAAAGGCAAGAAAGCCAATTTGGATTAAAAAAAAAAACAAACAGACAAACAAGACCTAACTGTATGCTGGAAATACAAGAAATGCTCTTTAAATATAAATACACAAATAGGTTAAACATGAAAAGATAGAAAAAATATACCATGCTAACACTAGTTTTATAAAAAGCCAGAGAAGTTATGTTACTATCAGAGAAAATAGATTTCTGAGCAAAGAATAAAGAAGTTTATTTCATAACAATAAAGGGGTCGATTACTCCAGAGGACATACGTGTTTATGCACCCAGTAACAGACCTTGAAAAGACACAAAGAAGAAACAGGGAAATGCAAAGAGGAATAAAGAATTCCACAATTATAGTTAGAAAAATCAAACTCTTCTCTCAATAACTGATGGAGCAAGTAAATGGAAAATCAGCAAGGAAATAGAAGACTTGAACAGCACTGAACCAGCATCACTGAATTAACATTTCCAGAACGTTCAACAGTAGCAGAATACACATTCATTTCACTGTGTTGAATGTCCACACAGGACATTTAGCTATATCCTGAACCAAATACAAGTCCCAATATAGCTAAGAGGATTCAAGTCATTGAAAGTGTATTTTCTGACTATAATGGAATTAAATTAGATGTTAATAACAGAAAGATCTCTGGAAATTCAAAATATTTGGAAATTTAATAGCATACTTCTAAATAACCCATGGGTCAAAGAAGATATCAAAAAGGGGAATTGGAAAGTATTTGGAACTAAATGAAAATGAAAACATAGCACATGGTAAGGTGTGGGGTATTGTTAGGGAGAAATTTGTAGGATTTAAATGCCTTCCTTATAAAGCTGTGAAGGTCTCAAATCAATGACCTCAGTTTCCACCTTAAAATAGAAAATGAAGAGCAAGTTAGACTCAAAGTAAGCAGAAGAAAGGATGTAATAATATGAGAGCAGAGACAAATGAAATAGAAAACAGAAAAAAAAGAAGAGAAAATCAATACAACTAAAGCTGATTCTTTGAGAACATCAGTGTATTTGATAAACATTTAGCCAGACTGATCAAAAAAAAAAAGAAAGAAAGAAGACACAAATACCAATACCAGGAATAAGAAAGGTGATCTCATTACAGATTCTGTAGATATTTAAAGGATAGTAAGGTGAATATTATGAACAGCCTTATGTCCATATATTCAACAAGTTGGTTGAAATGGACAAATTTCCTGAAAGACACAAACTGGGAACGCTCACTCAAGATGAAATAGATAACCTAAATAGTGCTATCTATAAAATGAAATTGTAGCTTAAGCATTTCTCACAAAGAAAGCTCTAGGCTCAGATGTCTTCACTGGTAAATTCTATACATTTTAGAAAGAAATAATATCAATTCTACACAAAGTCTTCCTGAAAAATGGAAGAGGAACACTTGCTAATTCATTGTATGAGTCCAGCATTGCCCTGACACCAAAACTGTATCAAAGACATTACAAGAAAAGAAAATCACAGAGCGAGTTTCTGGTCACTCCCAAGATAGAGTCTGGATGTGAAAATATGGAGGACCAGCCTGGATAAAAATTCTACGGGACTGTGGTTAAGAGGGATTGTTTAGTCAGCCAAATTTAGGTTCAGAATTCCTTCTCTAACACTTTACCAGCTGTATGACCTTGGACAAGTTGCTTCACCTCTCTGATCGTCAGTTCCCTTATCTGTAAAATCAAGGTAATAACAGCACCTATGGCTGAGGATTGGAGTGAAAATTCAACTAGACTGTATTTTCCCAGCACCCTCAAACAGTGCCTGGGACATAACAAGAAGCTCAATAACTATTAACTTTAACAAGATAATATTCTTGTTAAGATAAAGGAGGCTTATGCCTTTTGTAGTGTGAATAACTGTTTGCAGCCGGTAGTTATTTTTTGATCAATGAAGCCATTTCAAAATTGTTGTTTTTCTCTGCATTTAAAGGAAGAATTAAAATCCTCTATAACTACATAGCTTGTATAACAATACAACTTATCTCTTAAACAGGAAGCAGTGGCCTATCTTTTTATTTTTTTCCTTTTTTTTTTTTTCTTTCTGTCATCGGAAGAAGGAAGGTTTTTCTGCTCCAACGTAATGTAGAAGTTCCTCTTGGCCATCTATATTCCTGCCAGCCGAGGACCTGACTTCCCCGTATAGCAGTCACAGTTCAGTCCGAGACAGAGTCCAAAGAAGTCTTCCTCGCTGGAATGTGCTGGTTTCCCCAGGCCCATGTGGTTTACAGCCTTACTTGAGAAAAAGCCTGTCTGGAGGCTTTACCTGGCTCTGCTCAGAGCCTTGCCTTCCCCATGACCTGGGGAATAAAGACAAAGAAATAGACCTGAGTACTTATCCTTGTTTATGCCTCATCCCAAAGTCACCAAGATACCCAAATGCAAAGGATTCAAGTCTAAAATGCATTCCTTTCCCCCTTCCTGGTTAATGGAAATTTACATGAAGAGCTGGGACCCTGAGCTTTATAGGTAGTATAGTTTCCATGAGCTTCATTGATGGTTTGCACTCTCCCACCCCCATCACAACCAAATCCTCATCATTTGGTAAAACTGTATTATAGAAAATGGCTTAGATGGGGGCTCACAGGCCCCCCTCCCCAAATCTAACCCTGAAAAGGACACACCTTTAATGTATGAAAGCATAACAAAGCATCCAGCACAGGCTTGGAGTCCACACTAGCAGACATCAGTGAAAGGCAGGCTCCTCCCTCATCTGCTGTCCTCAGCAGGGATGCCCTGCTTATTGTTTTTACTGCAGGGGTCAGCAACAGGACAGGAGAAAGAAGATTTACTGTGTCTGGGGGCAGATGAGACCAGAGGAAGTAGACAGCCTGGCTCTTGTTTTTGAAGCTTTGGGAGCCCAAAGACCCTGACTGCTTATTAATATGCCTCAACAATTGTCCCATATTCTGACAAACAGGATTACTCACTCTCCCTCCCGCTGAGAGGACAAGTAAATCCATAGAGAGAGAGACTGAAATCACCAGGATATTTTTTTTTCCTCCTCATGGTTTCTGAACTGTAGCATTGCTGGCATTTTGGACCAGACAATTCTTTGTTGTGGGGTCTGTTCTGCACACTGTTGGATTGGCATCTACCCACTAGATGCCAGTAGCAGCCCCCTTCCCAAGTTGTTACAACCAAAATGCCTCCAAACAGCGCTGAATGTCCTCTGGGCAGGGAGGGGGCACAAAACCCCCTGAGGGCCGAAAACCCCTGACCTCTGCAGAACCATGGAAGTAAGAACATTTCTCATGAGCTCTACTACAGCTTTCTCTTAGAAAAATGGGAGAAGGAAACAAATTCCCGAAGTTCACACAGCAAATCAATGGATGATGAGAGAGGAAAAAATGGGTCTGCAAACGCTGCTTGGTCAGTTAACCATCTCTTATGAATGGTCAAACTTTGTCCAAGTAGAAAATGAATCACCGATTGATTTAGTCAGAAAAATACAAAGACTGCTTTGCAGGACTCTCCAGTGAGGGCAGAGCTGGAGGCTGCAGGATGACCGGACAGCATTTCTTAACATCCTGTCCCACCTGCAATGTGGGATGTCCAGAAATGCAACACAAACCAGCAACACAGAGCAAGAGCACATCAACCTCGAACGAAGTTCTCTCCCCTCCAGTAAATATGACCCTGAGAGGTCCTCACCCCTTAGCAAAACTAGGAAGGGGTTAGCCAGAGAAACAAGCTTGGAGAAAAGAGACATTGTCCCTCCTCTGCAACAGTGGTCACCATTCATCTGTAATGCAGCAAAAATGGGCTGAGGCTAACAAATGCATGCCCCTGATGGTGAAAGGACAGAACTGTGCGGGGTCAGTTGAATAGTGGCCTCCCAGGGATGTCCGCATCCTCATCTCTGGAACCTGTGAATATCTTACCTTACAAGGGAAACAGGACTTTGCAGATGTGATCAAGTTAAGGATCTTGAGATGGGAGATCATCCTGGATTATCCTGATGAGCCTGATATAATCACAGGGCCTTTAGAAGAGGGACGCAAGGAGGGTCAGAGTTAGATGGAAGGGCATGTCATGATGGAAGCAGAGGGAGAGAGATGGTTTGAAGATGCTACACTGCAGGCTTTGAAGACGGAGGAAGGAGGTCATGAACTAAAAGATGCAAAGGGCCTTAGAAGCCAGAAAGGACAAGGCAACAGATTCTCCCTGGAGCCTCCGGAAGGAACACAGCCCTGAGGACCCATTTTAGACTTCCAGCCTCCAGATCTGTAAGATAATAAATGTGTGTTGTTTAAAGCCATTAAGTTTTTGATATTTGGCTACAGCAGCTGTAGGAAACAAACAGAGAACCCTACAGAGAATCTCAGAGAATTCAGGGTTAGACACCAAGGTTTCAGACCAGCTTAGCCACTGAGGTCCTCAGCATCTCTGAGCCGCTTTCACTCCTCTGTAAAATAACACATGGCTACACTCTGAAAACACCCAGCCAGTTCTCAAGAGGGAAGCTGGGGTGACAGAGAAAGAAGGAGTGGTGGTGTCAACCTCTGCCCTGGAGGTATGATTATAAAAAAGAAAAATCTTGTCTTTGTTCCTTGTTCCTGGCACAGAGCTTCAAAAATCTTTGGAATTTCCTGAATGGTAGGAGCATCTTATTATTCATAAGGAACTCCTCTTGAGCACACCTGAGTTTACATAAAGAGGTAACGCATGGTGGACCCTTAGATAGTTTCTAGGGAGGGTCTGGCCACACCAGAAACACTAAGCATGCAATTAGAGGGTTGGAAATTCTAGCCTCACTCTGCTTTCTTATTAAAGTTTAGATAATTTAGAATGTTGTGTTAGTTTCAAGTGTACAGCAAAGTGATTCAGTTATACATATGTATGTGTGCATGTGTGTGTGTGTGTGTGTGTGTATATATATTCTTTTTCAGATTCTTTTCCATTATAGGTTATTACAAGATATTGAGTATAGTTCTCTGTGCTATACAGTAGGTCCTTGTTGTTTACTATTTTATATATAATAGTTTGTATCTGTTAATCCCAAATTCTCAATTTATCCTTCCCCCCCACCATTCCCCTTTGGTAACTATAAATTTGCTTCCTAGGTCTGTAAGTTTGTTTCTGTTTTGTAAATAAGTTAATTTGTATCATTCTTTTAGATTCCACATATAAGTGATATCATATGGTATTTGTCTTTCTCTGTCTGACCTCTCTTAAGATGATAATCTCTAGGTCCATCCATGTTGCTGCAAATGGCACTATCTCATTCTTTTTTGTGGCTGAGTAATATTGCATTGTATATATATATAACACATCTTCTATATCCATTCATCTGTCAATGGACATTTAGGTTGTTTTCATGTCTTGGCTATTGTGAATAATGCTGCTATGAACATTGGAGTGCATGTATCTTTCCAAATTAGAGTTTTCTCCAGATATATGCTCAGGAGTTTCATCTCCACTCTTGCCCAGACCTCCTTGGGAGGGGAGAGCAGCTGGAGGCTGAGTTCAGCACATGGCCAATGACTTAATCAATTGCACCTATCTAATGAAACCTCAACGAAAACTCTGGACAAGGAGGCTCATAGATCTTCCTGGTTGGTGACCTATGGCTGTACAGGTAGGATGGTACACCCCAGACTCCACAGATACAGAAGCTCCTGTACTTGGGGTCTTTCCAAACCTTGTCAACTTATGAATCTCTTCATCTGACCATTCATTTGTTTCCTTTATATTAAAATGATGATCACAAATACAGCACTTCCTGAGCTCTGTGAGTCCTTCTAGTTAATTATTGAACCTGAAGGAGGATCATAGGTACCACCAAATGTATAGCCACATTGGTCAGGGAGGAGTGTGGGTGGCCCTTGGGACTTGTGGCTAGCATCTGAAGTGATTCGGTCTTGTGGGACTGAGCCCCTCAATATGTGCAGTTTGATGCTAATTCCAGGTAGTTAGTATCAGACTTGAATTGAATTATTGGACACCCATTTGCTGTCAGAGAATTGGTGTTGGAGTGTAACCCTTGAGTGGTTTATGGCCTTGGGCCTAGCTTTTCTCATCTAAGTGAGTAGACTAGTGGGGTTCATGACTTTTAGCAGCAAAATACTTTTTTCTCTAGATAATATCTTACCCCTAAGCCCAATATATCTATATCTATATCTATGTGTATACAGTTGACCCTTGAACAAAGTAGCCATTAGGGGCACCGACTCCCACCCAGTTGAAAATCTGCATACAACTTTCTAGTCCAAATATACCCACGGTTCCACAACCACGGATTCGACCAAACACAGATCACATAGTATTTTAGTATGTATTTATTGGAAAAAAAAAATCCATGTATAAGCGCACCTGCATGGCTTAAACCTATGTTGTTCATGGGTCAGCTGTATATATAATAAATTAAAGCAAATTTCAGGGCCCAAATCTCTTCCAAAACTTCCTTCTCCTTACCCGCAAGTTGCCTTTGTGAAAACCTGGGGCCCTAGTGAATAATTGGAGAGCCACTGGCCTAGGTGATCTGAGGTCCCCTTTTCTCTCAGGAAATCCTATTACACACTCTCCAAGTCTAGTAAACAGAGATGTGGTTTCCCCGAGGCCCTGGATGCCGCTTCAGAGGGTCCCTTCCTCTTGCAAGCAGCTCCCAGGGGAACTGGTGACAGAGGATGCCTGCCTCTTGACTGAGTTGGAAATGAGCCCTCACTCCTGTTCAAGTTCTCCACCAGGAACCAAGGTCAAACCTGTGTGGTCGCAGAGCCCAACTCTTTATTATCAGAAATAAAATAAATTCTTCCCTTCTCTCCTCCCCCACGCAAGGCAGCAGCGTGCTCTGGCCAGCACGCTATCTCTGGGCCAGATATATGGTAATATCAGGTTTATAAGAACAGTTTCTCACTTTTATTCATTTGAAAATTGAATTAGCTTTCACATTTGCCTCCACAACTTCAAAGAACATCTCCCAGCCATCCTTTACCACACTATTAAATCGAGAAGCATCTTGTCGGCACATCTGGTAATTTGATTCTGAGTGACGTTTTTGTCCTTGCTAAGGATTTTAGCCAGCGACAATAACGTTACGGATGTGTGGCTGGGTCTTTTAACTACCAACTCAAAAGAGATTTTGACAACTGGCTATAGCACTGGTAATGAAGAGACTAGATTACTTTAAAAGTTAATATGTTTCAATAGGAGGAACTGGATTCAATTTAAAGATACTCCCAGGTCTGGCCAAAGTAACATCTTTAGTTTCTCACATGAAACTAGGTAAAAATCTGCTGTTGGAACAGTGGGCAATCTTCAAGTCCCAGCATATTAAGTAGGTTCAGGATTGTCACTGTAAAGTTCCCTATTTAGTTCATCCTTATAGGCTGTCAAGAGTTATAGGCTGGACTGTAAGAGCACAGGGTTTAGAACCAAAAGACTGAGGTTCAAATCCCAGCCCTACTTCTTGGGCAAATTACACATTCCTCGGTTTTCTCTCTAGTCAAATCAGGAAAATAATAATAATAGGGTTGTAGACGGGATTCACTTAGATCAGAATTTCTCAACCTTGGCACTATTGACATTGGGGATGGACTACTCTTTGTTGTGGGGGCTTGTCCTGTGTATTATAGGATGTTTAGCAGAATCCCTGGCCTCTACCCACTAGCTGCTAGCAGCAAACCACTTCCAGAGTGACAATCAAAATTGTGTCCAGACATTGCCCTATGTGTCTGGGAGGCAAATCACCCCGATTGAGACCCACTGGTTTAGATAATGTTGTCAAAGCTCTTAGATGGTGCCAGACACACAGTAAGGGCTCAGTAACTGTTAATAAGATTTCTTTTTAAAAAGTATCTGAGCAGCCTCGACTTCTCTCATTAATACTGGGTTGAGTGTCCTGCCCTTGGGTCTCTGCTATACCCGTGAGACCAGGATTGTCTGTGAATCCAGGTCAGGAGAACATCTAACGAGATGTGAATTCTGTTGGCTTTTGTGTGCCCTGACAGCCTAAATTTTCTAATCAGCAGACTCACAATGCAAAAGTCAGTGTAATCACTCATCTTGCTCAGAGCAGGATAAGATACCTCTGTGGACAAGTGAGGTTAGCCAAAGTGATCTGTCTTGTGTCCATCCATCCATTTGTTTAATAAACATTTACTGAGTGTCGATTACATGCCATGTTCTGCCCTGGGCATTTGGGATATAATGAATAAGTGCTGGTCTCTGTCTCCTAGAAGTTACAATGTGGAGGGGAACAGGGAAGTAAAAGATGAATACAACAGAGAACAATGAAAGAGAAAGAAGGAGAGAGAGAGAGAAAGAGAGAGAGAAAGAGAGGGTGGTGGAGGGAGAGAGGGAGGAAGGAAGGAAGGAAAGAAGGAAGAAAGGAAGAAAGACAGGAGGGAGGAAGGGAGGAATGAAAGTCCAGAGCAGAATTTGGCCACATAACACAACCTGGAATCTCAGGGAGAGATCCCTTCATGAGACCTGAGTTGTAAGGATTTATTTCATATTCAAGCTCTTCACCTTTCAGATGAGAAAACTCAAAAACAGAGGGGATAACTCTTGTTCAAAGAAACCCAGTGAGCTTGTACCCATGAGAGTCTACTTCTCTGCACTGGAAACAACTGATTGGCCCAGGAATGGGTACCTAAGTCAAAGAGTCCATTCATTAGGACATTTGGACTAGCATTGAGGGAATGAGTTCAGTATCTCTAGGAGGACTGACATCATAAGTAGAAAACTCAGGAGTTATCAGGGGCCATGTTCTTTGCTGTGTAGCCAAAACCCATTTGCAATGAGAGAGAAGAGTAAGGAAATGAGCAGACAAATGCTACAGGAAATGGAAGAAGAATCGTAGTGTGTCTGAATCTTGGTTTTACAGTTCCTGAGGCCCACCTGCGTTCCTGCCTTTTCCTTGGCTTAATTGATCCATTCTTCACGAGATTCCTCTGTGTCTTTATAATTCCATTTTTCCTTAAGCTATTTTGAGTTGTGTGTCTGTCACTTGGAATCTGCAGAGTCCTGGCTGAACACACAGGCCCAGCATCAAGATAAGTTCATTCCCTTTGCCTGATTTGTCACTTCTGTGGATGGTATCAGGCAGCACACACCTCCATGCTGTAAATCATAAACACAAGGCCCTTGGTCTGTAATAAAGCAACATTCTCCTTCAAATGCATTCAATACGCCTTCACAAGAGTAATAGATCAGAATTTGCTTCATAACGAAGATGCCGAAACTATAGAAACTCAAGATGGAGAATTTACTGGAGAGAGAAGAGCCGTCTATTGACCTACCACAAATGTTCTGGTTCTGCTGTTATTAATATACTTCTATTGCCTGGACTCCTGAATTTTTTCCTCCACTCTCTGCTCCTAAGCAAATGGGAGAGTCTTTCTACTAAGCCTTCCCTACCTGTATTATTTTGAATTAATTCTCCATTGTGGAAGTAGCTGTTCATGGTGTCATAGTTTGTGGCAGCAAATAGTTTAAGCTGATGATAAATCCACATAATCTGAGTGCCTCCATTCAGAGAGGAAGGAAAATCCACCTTTATCCACTTTTCTAGGCACCATCCAAATGTTATCTATCATCTGATGCTCTCAGCCACACAAGGAATGTTGTTTTCCCTATTTTGTAGATGAGGAAACTGAGGCTCAGATTAGTTAAGGAAATTGTCCAGCTGGTAAGCTGTGGGGCAGAGGTTGGAAGCTGGATCTGTCCGGTTTGGCTGGCTCCACAGCCCATGTTCCCTCCTTGTTGAGATCCTTCAGGGACACAGAGGGACCACCTGGGAGAAATTCCTGACTGCCCGGAGCGGAAGAAAGTCCCAGTTCATTCAAACCAGACTCTCCTTACTGAAACTTGAGCGCCTGCAGGCAAGGAGGAATCCAGGTACAGTCTGCAGGACCTACAGTATTCCAAGGCTCTTCTCTCTAACCAACACACGGACTCCATGTTGGGAACCTAAAGTTTTTATAAAATAACGGAAGAAAATGTTCAAATACCTTTTATCCCATAATTCTGGTCACTGGCTTCTTCTCCCCACTGCTGCTAATATGGCCATTTTCCTTCCCACTCAGGTGGGTCCAAAGCCTTGGAAATAGTTTGCCAGCTTCTTTCTTTACCTAATTTCTATTTTGCACCCCAGAGCGAAAATGAGATCTGAATCTGCTACTTTGCTTAAAACCCTTGTCTCTACAGCTTATCCTGACTCTTAGAATAAAGTCAAAAATCCTGAGCAGGGGTTTACAGGGCCTTCCAGCATCATCCAAGTCTTCTCTTGCCTCACCCGTCACTGTTCAGCTTCACTCTTGCCCATCCCTAATCTAATTATATTTTCCTAATTCCCTTTCTTCTTACTCTCACTCAGTCACCCCAACCCCTGTCGCCCTGGAGGTCTGAGTATAAAGGGCTTTCCCTCTGAGAAGTGTATTCTGACCCTTGAGGCCAGGTTGGGCACCTGCTCTATGCTCCTGTGGCACCCTGTGCTTCCCTTTGTAACACGAAGTTAGTACCTGGTTTTCCACGTCCATCTTCCTTACTAAACTGCAGAATGATGGGCACATGGCTGTCATATTCTCAAAGACAGTGCCAATGCTTTTCACCTATAATCACCTAATTCTTCTTCCTGTAGAGAATCCTTGGTATTCATTGTTTACTTTCCACTTATCATCATCCCAAATGTCTTCATACAATGCAGTTGGTTCCTGGGTCTCCCCACTCAAGTTCCTTTTGGTTCCCTAGTGGTTATGTGACCAAAACCATCCAATAAGCATCAGCTCCCCAGTTTTTCTAAACCTACTGGGAATGTGGGCACTTTCTCCTTTGCCGTTGCTAAGTCAGAACTTCTGGGAGCTTTTGGTGAGCCCACCTGAGAATGAAGCCAACCCAGGGGAAAGCAGACATAAGAGCTGGGGAGGAGAACCCTGATGACATTGTCTGGGTACCTGCAGCCCTGGTGCCTGTACTTTGCAGCTCTGTAAGCCAATACACTCCATGGATCCTTGAGCAAGTTTGAGTTGTGTTTCTGGCATTTGCAAGCAAAGGAACCCTGACTAAAATGACAGGACATCATTCAGGACCAAGAGCAGGGATTCCAGCCATGTCTCCCAGGAGCCTGGAATTGGGACCAGGTGTCTGTGTCCATCTCAACGGTGTGGCTGGATGAGGACACAAGTGTCTCCCCTCTGTGTCTTTCTGCAGGCTTGTCTGCATTATTTTCTCTTTCTCTCTCTGCATAGCAGCTGTGTCTTTCAGAGCCAGGCTTCAGAATTGTGTGGCTCTTCATTCAAGCGCCTGACAGCAACTGTGCAGAGCTCCTGAACCACATTCTTTTTTTTTTAATTGGAATATAGTTGATTTACACTATTATATTAGTTTCAGGTGTACAGCATAGTGATTCAATATTTTTATAGATTATACTCCATTTAAAGTTATTACAAAATAATGGCTAAATTTCCC
Source organism: Globicephala melas (assembly GCF_963455315.2). Classification (NCBI taxonomy): domain Eukaryota; kingdom Metazoa; phylum Chordata; class Mammalia; order Artiodactyla; family Delphinidae; genus Globicephala; species Globicephala melas. The sequence continues at coordinate 832,363 of NW_027207256.1, forward strand.
TGTGCTGTACAATAGGTCCTTGTTGCTTATCGATTTTATACATAGTAGTTTGTATCTCTTCCCCGCTCACCCCCCGACACTGGTACCACTAGTTTGTTTTCTGTGTCTGTGAGTCTGTTTCTGCTTTGTTATATATGTCTGTTTGTTTTATTTTTTAGATTGAACCACATTCTCAATCCCCAAGTGATGCTGGCATTATCCCAATTTAGGCTTAGATTTGTGTCTATCTTTGGCCCAACCTACAGTCAAGGGGCAGAACACAAGGCTCATTTTCCACTCATCAGCCTCTGTGGAAGAGCCTGAGATGGGCAGAGCGGGGAAGGGGTGGGGTATAGCACACTGAGTAATTAACACGCCAGCAACATGAATGACTCCAATTCACCGTTAGTAAGTACAGGTGGAAAGGAAATCATACATAGTTGGACCACCTTCAACTCCAAAGCCTGCTGGTTGGAATATGAGGTGACCTTTCCTGCAAGATGGAGGCCAAAATGATGAGTCCGTGGCAAAATCCAATGACATCTTCCTTTCGCCTTATCTAAGACCCAAATTTCCTTCCCCATCTGTCCATGGAGATGTACATAACAAGCAAAGCAACCAAGCAGCATTCCCAACATCAGTGCTTTGACCAGGATCTACACCCTGGTGTATCACTCATCTGACCCCGGTGGAGACGTGCAGGCTCTCACTAGTCAGCAAACCTTGTCATATCTCTGCTTAAGAACATTTCCCACAATCTCCTGGTCTCATCTGTTCCCTTGAAAAGGAAAAAATAATTATGGGGCCGTGACAGATCCCCTTATAGCAGATTTTCCCAGGAGCCCCCCATAATAATCCTCTAGAGCAGCAGTCCCCAACCTTTTTGGTACCAGGGACTGGTTTCGTGGAAGACAATTTTTCCATGGATGGGGTTGGGGAGGGGTGATGGTTCAGGTGCTAATGCGAGCAATGGGGAGCGGCAGATGAGGCTTCGTTGGCTCGCCCACCGCTCACCTCCTGCTGTGCAGCCCAGTTCCTAACAGGCCGCAGACTGGTACCAGTCCGCAGCCCGGGGGTTGGGGATCCCTGCTCTAGAGCTCAGAGTGGGCCTCTGGGGACCCCACTGGAGTCTGGGAAGGTTGAAGGCACAAAGCTCCAAGATGCTGCCTGCAATTCCAATTAGCAGCTCTACTTTCATTTTGTAGATTGGGGTTCCACTGCCTTTTAAAAAATCTACAGAGACACAGAGCAGACGAGTGGATCCAGGGGCTGGGGGTGGGGGATGGGTGTGGGGTTTCGTTCGGGAGTGATGAAAATGTTTTAAACCAAATAGAAGCGATTGTTGCACAGCACTGTGAACGCACTACATGCCGCTAAATGGACCCTTTAAGTGGTTAACCTTATGTTATGCCAATTTTACATCAATAAAAAAAGCTCAAAAACTGCTAGCTTAAATAATCTTGTTTCGAAGTCACTTGTTAGGCTGTGGGAATCACTTTACCTCCCTCGGCCTCAGTTTCCTCATCTGAAAAACGGGTTAATAAATTGTACCTATATCATGGGTATGATGTAATGTTGAAATGAGACAATGATTTTGAAGACCCTCACTAAATGTAGGTATCTTTCCCCTGTATCCCTTTTTGTTCTAATATTTCATGATTCCACCTTGATCTGTAGATCACTGAGAATGTTGTTGGAATTTTAGCAAGGACAAGATATGATGCCAGTGTTTTATTATCCCTTTGCATTGAGCTGGAGAATTTTGCTTGCCCTCTTTTTTCCCTGCCCCCAGAGTCTCTCTGGAGGTCCTGCATGTATAGGCCACATTTTTCTCTCCCAACTTGCTTCAGAGACTGTCACAGAATCTTGATGGAGGGATGCAGAACCGGGGATGAATTGCCAGGCTCTAAAGTCAATACCTGTTCAGAGGCTACACTGAAAGTGAATGGTTACCGGCGGGGAGAGCTTGCCAAAATGGGCTGATGAATTGGGATCTATACAGTCACAATAAAGGTTGCAATGCTGTTAGGAGGCCAGATTAGATTTTTCTGGGCTACAATAGGCTGCAATCATCTTGTTATGTCAGCTTGTTTACTGTTTTGGATCCTGACTTATTTTCAGAGTGCAAGGTGCCTACAAAATAACTGCTGTAAACACTCAAATAATCTGTGTAGCAGGCATTTAATCCCACTAGTGTCCCCCATTAATCAGTAGAATGGGTCACCCTAGGGGAACGGTGACCCCGTATTGTTCAGGAATGCTTTATCATGGTAGAAATTTCACACCCAGTAAATTGCTAATGAACATGTCATTTTGCTGCCGAATACACCTGACATACTATTTCTCTTGCCATTGCCATTAGAGATAGAATTACTGTCAGATCGACTACAAAAAACAGAATTGATTTTTAATTAGGGTTTCTAGAACTAAAGGTTAAAGATGGTTTAAAGAAATGGAGCTGTGGTTTTCTCCTTAAGTATCCCCAAGATTGCTTCCTTAGTTCGGTGAGAGGCCAGCGCCATCACCAGCAGAGAAAATGCTTCATAATTAACCCTTCATACTTTTTCTGGCAACAGGAACATGAACAAATTCCTCTCTACCCCCGCCTCCGACCCTTTTGCAAGCCAGGGGTGTCAGAGTGTCAAAGTAGAACAGATTGCTTTGGTTTGTGTAACAAGGGTTGCTAAAATTGCAATCTTACCTTCACAGACGATTCAGGGAAGGCTCCGATAACCTCATGCAGGCGTTTCACATACAAGCAATTATAGGGAGATAGATTAGAGTGTCCAGAAGAATCATAACTTCCCTTTGCCTGATTTATAAGCCATATCCTGATGTTTTATAATACCATTTATAATATCAACACCATCTAGACATCTGTCTATGGGAGTTGGTTTCTCCCAAGCTTATGCTGGTGCCCGGCTGACACGGGAAACGAGATCCTAGAGGCAAACTCCTTGGGAGAGCTGATCTCGTGGAGAGGTTCTGAGTTCAAGTTCTGGGCTTGGGCCTGGATGTGAGTCTGAGCTTCGCCACTCATGAGCTGTGATGGTGGGCAAGTGGCTTAACCTCTCTGAGCTTTGGTTTCCTCTTCTGTAAATATGGGGCAACGATAGCTCATACACTGTGGGGTTGTTGTCTGCAGTAAATGAGCTGAAACTTATAAATGGATTAGCATTGTATCTGATACATTGTTAGCATTCAGTAAATATTAGCTGTGAGAAGGGCAGAATATGGTGATGGAATTAGGACCTAAAACCATGTGGAGCTGTGCTCATAATTCATTCTCCCAAATATCTGATAGTTTGTATGATGTCACTGGACACCCACGCCTCATGCTACCTTCATAGTTTCAAATTATCTTTGCTGTTGTAGGAAAATCTCTTTCCAGTGCCCGGTCTTTCTTACTTTTCATGTTTTCCAGTTCTTTTCCTGTGGCCAGGCTTAGTGCCCACTTAGCCCACTATCATCAGCCTGTCCTTTTTCACCTTGATGCTACATCCACAGGAAGCCTGGGTCCCTGGTGACCGCTCCCCTTAGCCCTCAGTCTGTGAATATGAGAATGAGAAATTGAAGAAGACAGAGGATCTCCACTGCCCTCAGCATTTGAGTTGGAAAGCCTGGGGCAGCAGAAATCCTGTAAGTCTCCACTCTGCCCTTTGGCTTACTTCCCATAAGAAGCCACGACTTGCCCCGCCTGATAAGTTCTTTATGCTTTAAACAAAAGACATTATTGGAAGGAAGGACATGAGTGTCTCAAAGTGGTATTTTGGTACTAAAGGATGTCTTAAAATAGCATGCTTACACTTTCCACTGGGGCAGGAAGGACCAGAGGAGAGAGAACATTAAGTCTGGAAAAGCCAAAATGATTGCCAGGCATTATCGTCCCCTGATGGGTAAGACGGCTCTCTGTGAGAAGTGGCTGTGCACTCGGCTGGTGGGCTGCTGGGAGAGGATAGGACCCCGTGATTAAGTGGTGGCAGGACACGTCCTCTCAATGGACAGTGCCAGTAAGACCCAGCAAGCTGGAGCCCACTTAGGAAGTAGGAAGAGGAGAAAGGTGATGAGTTTGTGTCATTCCTTCCAAGCCTGACCTGAGACCCTGCAGATACTAAACAGAGAGGCCATAAGTGACCAGATGATGGCTGCCGTCTGGTACCCGAGCCTCTGCTTCCACATACCCTGTCTCTGTTTTAGATGCATACGTTCAGTGCCCCCCATCCCTCACACAAAGAACCCATAATTCACACGTCTCAATGTCCAATACAGACATAACACAGATTCCCTAGGGGATAGAGAGGAGGAGTGTTATATAGTACACCTATTGTAGACCACTTAAAAATCCATGGTAGACATGTCTATTCTGCAAATTCTGCTCTGAGGGAGTCTCTCTCTCCTTCTGCATCAGGGATTAGTAAACTTTTTCTTCAATGGCCATATATAGTAAATATCTTGGGCTTCACAAGCCAAGAGGCAAAATCGAAGCCATTACATGTGTACTTATATAACCATTTAAATGTAGCCATTAAAATATATAAAAACCATTCATAGCTCAAGGGCCATAAAAAGTAGAGCTGGATTTGGCCTGTAGACTATAGTTTGCTGACCTCTGTCCTATATAATTCTCAAATTTCAGGCTCACCATTTTGCCTTAATAGCTCTGAAGCACTTCACATCCTCAGGTCTGCCCCTGCTCATATCCCTAAGCCAAACCCAGTTTACAGAAACAAACAGACCCTACAACAAACAGTTAATGGCCTCCAAACAGTTAACAGGATCAAACTTGTTTGAAAATGACCAGGGTTATGGGTAGATTTTTTTTTCCTGTCATATGAGGAAACATTGGGGACATTGGTGGAAAAGGACCAACATCTCAGGATTTCTGCCCATGAGTCAGTGAAATTAGGTCATGTTTCAAAGTGAGGGTAATGCCTCTCGGTCTGCTCTGAGGGGAACTGGCCCAGTGATTTGTGGAGGAGTACAAGACCCGCTATTGCTATATCCGTGTCTATGTCCAGTGCAAACACAAGGTACATACATCCATTGGGCAAGATAAGACTCCTTAATACCGGACTTATTTTTCTTCAGAAGCCATCAGAGACAAATCACCCGGCTACCAAAGGACACAGAAGTCTGGATTTCTCCAGACGTAGCAGTCAGCAAAACTCAGCTATCATGTATTCATTCATTTGTTCAACAAACATTTATTAGACACCTATCCTCTTCAGAGATTTTTTAAAATGCAGCCAATGAACTTATAGAGCTCAAGTCCAGGTAGAGGAAAGAGTTACAGGAATGGACAAATCATAGGCCATTTAGTCCAGAAAATTTGCATAAGTGCTGGGAGGAAGATTTGCCCAGACTAAAATGGGAGGGTATGGAAGTATGTGGGGGGAAACCTCCCCAGACTGGGAAGGACAGAAAAGGGTTTCCAAAAAGGGACAGTTAGTCCAGGGAGTCCAAAGGCAGAGAAAGGGAGAGGTATCCAGGGCAAGCATATAAGGGCACAAGAGAACACAGTACATAAGAGAAGTGAAAGTATAGAAGGGATAGATAGGAGTGTCTGGGGTGTGTGTGTGTGTGTGTGTGTGTGTGTGTGTGTGTGTGTGTGTGTGTATTGAGATAGGAATGATACCAGAACAGAGGGCAGAAGATTAAGAGGACCAGTTAGGCAGGAGAAAGAAAATGAAAGGCCCTTTCAGCTTTATTTAGTGTTTGTCCTTTATGCTTAAAGCAAGGAGATGCCATTGGGAAACTTAAACAGAAGAGTGTCCAGAATTGTGTTCCTAGAGATGAAAAAGCTCCAAGCCTTTTTGCCTAATTATGGCCCCAGTTGCCATCAGAATGAAGGTCAATTCCTGAGCATGCATTTCAAAGTCCTTTGCAACGTGACCTTTCTCTGCCTTTCCAGTTTCTCTTCTTTGCATCCTTTCCCTCCTGCCCTAGACCATTTACTCCTTCCCTCAACATGTCATTGATTTTGTATTAGTTATCTATTGCTGTGTAGCAAAGAGTCCAAAGTTTAGCAAAGTTTAAAATACAAACATTTATTACCTCAGTGAGTTTCCAAGGGTCAGGAATCCAGGGCTGACTTAGTTGGGTGGCTGTTCCTCAGGGTCTTCCATGAGATTGTCATTAAGATGTCAGCTGAGGCTTCAGTTATCTGAAGGCTTGACTGGAGCTAAAGGATCTACTTCCAAAATGGTTCACTCCATAGCAATTGACTAGATCCTCAGCTCCTCACTGGCCCCCATCCTCACCGTGGAGACTTCTTCATAGGGCTGCTTACGTGTTCTCATGACATAGCGGGTAACTTCCCCTAGAACAAGCAATTTCAGAGAGAGAACAAAGAGGAGGCCAGAGTGCCTTCTATGACCTAATCTCATGTGTCCTTATTATGTCCACCGTATTTCCATTTCCGCGAAGTAAGTCACCAAGTTCTCCCCATTTTCAGGAGGGTAGGAATTAGGCTTCAACTCTTTAAGGAAGAGTATGAAAGATTTGGGGGACATATTTTAAGACCACACCTACTTTAATATTAATGTGCCTTTCTTAAAGTTCTCAATTAGGAGACATTTGCCAGGGGACATCCGTCAGTGTCTGGAGAAATTTTTGGTTGTCACAAGTGGAGGGGAATGTGCTACTGGCATCCAATGACTAGAGGCCGTGGATTTTGTTAAACGTACTGCAAGACCCAGGGCAGCACCCCCACAACAAAACATTCTCTAGCCCCAAGTACCAGTAGTGCTGAGGCTGAGAACCCCTGGTCTCAGCTGTTAGTAGCTGTGTGACTGGGCAAATGAATTACTCACTCTAAGCCTTGGTTTCCTCAGCTGTAAAATGGGGACACAACGTAATCCATCTGGTGGAAAAATGAGATAAAACATGTAAAGCAATTACACAGTGAGTCAAAGGAGTACTTTCTCTGTGCTAGGCCCCATGCTAGATCCAGGGAACTTGGCGATAAACTAGCCAGGCGTTGTCCCTGATCCTAGCATTTTGTGTTTGGAGCCATAATCATAATATGAGTCTGAGTTTAGTATAATTTATCATGCCGAGGTCATTTTTCCGTTTTTATGAGAAAATCTTGGAGACAGGAGCAGTCCTCTTTCCAGGTCCAGCCCACTTTGATGCCTAGTCACATGCTTTTCACAGAAAAGATACCCAATCAATACTTGTTGAATTGAATTCCACCCACTTGCTTCTTGAAACGACTACTCTTCCTATGATTTTAAGGTGCTGAAGATTTTTAAATGTACAATCTATTTAATAACAGCTTTCAATTTTGTTAGAAAGGTTTGGGGAAAAAAACATTCTGTTAACTATTCTTCAGTTGTAAGACACATCCTGATTTGAGAAATGTTAAAATTTGAAAAACAAAACAAAAAAGCATCACAAAATTGAGGAAATACGGTAACATTTGTATCTTGCTCTACTAGTTCTGAGTAAAAGAAGGCTGTGTTAGTTCCTCTATGATTCTTTCTACGGGCATGGTTTTAGTGTCAGCAGATTAGTTTTCTATTGCTGCTGTAACAAATTACCTCCGGCTACGTGACTTAACACAAATGTATTACCTTACAGTTCTGTAGGTCAGAAGTCTCTGAAAATCTTCACTAGGCTAAAATCAAGGGGTCTACAGGGCTGCATTCCATCTGGAGGCTTTCAGGGAGAGTCTATTTCCTGGCCTTTTCTGGCTTCTAGAGGCTGCCATCATTCCATGGCTCATGGCCCTCTTCCTCCATCTTCAAAGCCAGCAATGGAAGATCAAGTTCTTCTCACATCACATCCCTCTGTCTTTCTTCCATTATCACATCTTCCTCTGGCTCTCCTCCCCTGCCTCCCTTCTACTTTTAAGGACCTTGTGATTATTTTGGGCCCACCTGGAGAATCCAGGCTAATCTCTTTGTCAGAAGGTCATAAGGTCAACTGATAAACAACCTAATTCCTCGGCAACCCTGATTCCCTTTTGCCATGTCTCCTAACATAATTACAGGTCCAAGGGATTATTAAAACAAGGACATCTTTGGGAGAAATGTTACTCTGCCAACCACAGTCATTGATACCGAAGGAACCACAGAATCCCTCTAGACTTGTAAAGGTAATCCAAACCAAAGGTAATCCAAATCCACATCTCATAGCATAGGGAAGGTTGAACATGAGTTACATTATCCATTTGGATGGATGAATTCCAGCCTCTGCTTTCAAATGGCAGGACCCAGAGAAATATTGCATTTCCGTGCTCCTTGCCACTGGGTGAAGTGAGACTCAATCCTTTTCTATGTAAGCAAATGGAACCTATAAACCTCACTTTGGCTACTCCACTGTTCCAACATCACATTGCTCAGTGTCGTGAAACGTGACTCTTCAAAAATCTATTATGTGACAAGCCGGGTGGTTTATGACACAAATATTGTATTTTGCACACTTCATTTGCAGTTAAATTATTGAACATCTGACAACACAGGCCATGTTCTGTTTCTTAGTGCAAATCCATTAAAAGGTACTTTTTGGTTGTTGCTGTTAAACTAGGGCTTTAATATTTCCAGACATGAAGAATGAATTTATTCTACAATGATTAAAAATCATTTTGTAATTAGATTTGAATGAATAGGGAGTTATTGGAAAAGCTAAGCCTAACATTCAGCTTCTAAGGGAACAATTCCAATGCTCACGTTTTGATGATATTTACTGTTGTATCACTTGGCTATTTTATAAAAGAGGAAATTAAGGCCAAAGGGGCAATGACCAATGAGAGTTGAGACCAGGGAAGTAAATCTCCAGGAAGATTTTAATTTTGATTCACATTCTGAGATAGGTCAATCTGTGAGTTTTAAAACCTTGCACTGCTCCATCCTCTCCATGATTAGGTAATTTATTGCCTACAACTGGGTCATAACATCAAAGTCTGTTACTGCTAGGCAGTTAAAGAGAATGAGAGAAATGATACTGGTGCATTAGGGAGTAGTGGGGACTGTGGAAAATTGGAAAGTATATGTCTTGATAAATGAGTAGCTGCTACTCAGCTCTTATTGATTTTTCCAGAAAGGTATGGGACACCAACCAGTCTTGCCAAATTTTCCAACTTTTCACAAGAAAATAAAATTCTGGGTTTTTATGTAAAATCTGATTTTAAAATATAGACTATTAATACAGAAACATTTAAAAAAACTATTCAGGTCAAACAAAACATGTGTATAATTCCAATATAGCCCAGAGGCCATTTTTTCTAGAATTTTGGGTTCTAATGTTCCAGACAGACTATATGCAGTAGCTCATCCAAGGCTACAAACCCTGAAGTAAGCCATGTAAGGGCAGTACAATGAGGTATTATACAGCCTATAAACAGAATTTCTTGTTTCAACCTAACCTAGCTACTAACTGTTAATGACCTTGGGCAAGTTACTTAATATCTCTGTCTCCGTTTTAGTTTCTTGTTCATATAAAATGGAAATAATATCTATCTCATAAGGTTATTATGAAGATTTAGAATCAATGTCTGTTTAATTCCAGTAGTGACTGGTTGTAGAAAGTGCTTGTGTTTTGTTGCTGTTGTTACTGGTAAGGACACTAAGCAACTCATGCTCAAGGTCACATAATAAGTGTGATTCTGTGTATTGCCTTTTATGTGTTGCTACTGGTGAAAGTGTCAACAACTGTCTCATAATTGGTTTAAAAGTGGGAAAAAGTAAGTCCATAATTTGGATACTAAGATTCCCAAAGCCTATTTCATTAACACTTGATAAATATACCACAGGAATACAAATAAATGCCCTGAGCCTCTGACTCAATCTGACTGCCTTGTTTTCTCGTTGCTAGAGTTTGCACAAGACTGAAAACAAAATCACATCACTTGTAATCCTTCAATGACTCCCTATGACCTTGGGATAAATCTTGATTATTTAGCATGGCTTTGGGGACCCTCCATGATCTGGTCTCTCCTTACAGTGTTTGTTCCAGCCCTACCGAACTCTCTCTGTGTCCAGAATGCATCACATCCTTTTTTGCCTCTGGAAATTATACTTGTTATTCTCTCTGCCTGAAACACTTTTTGCATCCTTTTTTAAATTTTATTTTATTGACTGATTGTTTGTTTATTGGATCTCAGGAGCACAGAGCTGAATTAATCATATTCCCTAGCCCATGCTTGGTCATTGGATGGCCCTTGTCTTATTGTATTATTCATTTATTCATTTATTTTTTCCCCTATACACCTAGTCCCCAGTATCATTTGCCTCTCTCATCTGTTTGATAGAAGTTCGTAAATACTGTAAAATATGCAGTTATTTTGATTGTGAATGTGTTTTTAATTAGCATAAAGAGCATTGTGTTATAACCCACATCCTGAGGTTTTCTTCACTCAACACTGTTTTAAGATTTATCTGTATTGCTTTCTATATATTTAGCTTGTGAATTCCTCATGCTCTATGATTTTCTGTAATGTGCATTTATCACATTTTATTTACACAATCCCCTAATGATGGACACCTGGGTTCCCTTCAATTTCTTTTTTTATTATTATTTATTTATTTTTATTTATTTATTTATTTTTGGCTGCATTGGGTCTTCATTGCTGTGCGTGGGCTTTCTCTAGTTGTGGCGAGCGGGGGCTACTCTTCGTTGCGGTGTGCGGGCTTCTCATTGCGGTGGCTTCTCTTGTTGTGGAGCATGGGCTGTAGGCACGCGGGCTCAGTAGTTGTGGCTCATGGGCTCTAGAGCACAGGCTCAGTCGTTGTGGCGCACGGGCTTAGTTGTTCCACGGCATGTGGGATCTTCCCGGACCAGGGCTTGAACCCGTGTTCCCTGCATTGGCAGGCGGATCCTTAACCACTGCGCCACCAGGGAAGCCCCCTTCAATTTCTTGATATTATAAACAAACTGGATGCTACAAACCCATCCCTTTATGAATCTATGTGAGAACTCTCCCAGGACGTATGCATAGGAGAGAGATTAATAGGTGATAGGGCACACACAAGCCTAAGTTCACCAAGTCCCACCAGATAGCTTTTCTGAATGGTTTTGCCAGTTTACCCTCCCTCCAGGAAGGAAGGAGAGTTCCTGGCTCCATGCTTCTTGGCATTTGCCACCTGTCTTAATGTTCTGCCATTCTGATGGATAGGCAGCATCTCATTGTTTTACTTTGTATTTCTCTAGTTATGAAAGAGTTTGAGCACTGCTTCCTATATCAGAGCTATTCAGTTTTCTCATTGTCTGAATCATATGTTCTTGGGCTTTTTAAAAAAATCTTTCCATCGGGTTTCCTTTTTGATTCTGGATGTTGTCAGTATCTCTCAGGGTCCATCATGCTCACCTCCCTCTTCTTGGGCCACCTGACTCCAGCTCTCCAGGATTCTTTAGGATCAGACTAGACATCCCTTCCTCCACAAGGCATTGCCAGGCTCCCTGGATTCTGTGTTATCCATCTCATGTGCACTCCTCCAGCCCCCGCTACTTCTCCTGTCTTCACGCTTATCAATCTATTATAATCACCTGTTGGAGTCCCAATTTCCCCACCATGATGTTGAGCTCCCTAAGGCTATACATCACATCTTGTTCATTGTGGCATCTTCAGCTCCTGTTTCAAGGGCTTAGAATGAAGGACCAAGACAAATATGTATTGAATCAGTGAGAAGGAAACTCATTTGTGAAATACCTCCTATGCATTAAACCCTGATCTATGAGCATCGTAGGCATTGATCCATGAAACCATCCCAACAACCCTGAAGAGGAGGATTTGTTATCCCCATTTTACAGATCTGGAAACAGGGGTGAGACATGGTAATGTATAGCAGGGAAGATGGATAGCCACAAGCATTTGTTATTTTCCACACTCATTATGTATATACAACTCCATAGCTCGAGCTGTCAAATTAGGGTTTCAAAAGTTCTTGGCCAAAGCATGATCATTTATTTTCCCTCAAATATTTCTTTTTTGCTCAATATGGCTGCAAGAATCTGATGGGGTCTGCCCCTGCCCCTCTCTCCAGCCTCATATCACCACCAATTCTTTCCCTCCAGGTTCAAGGAAGACCTGATCCTCTTGCAGTCCCTCAAACGCTCTTCTTTCCCTTCAGAGCAGCACTTCTCAGCCTTCAATGCAAATATAAATCACCTGAGGATCTTGTTAAAAAGTTTGGATTCTTATTTACTACATGGAGGAAGGGGCTTGAGATTTTGCATTGCTAACAAATTCCCAGGTGATGCCGCTGGTCTGAAGACCACATTTGGAGTAGCCAGAATTTAGAGCACTGTTTACTCAGCTCTCCCCTCATCTCCCAGATATTCATGCTTCAGAGCTCAGGGTAACTATTATTGCCTCAAATAATCCATCACTAACCAGACTAGACCAGGAAACATCCTCATTGCTCTCTGTCCTTATTTTTTGAAGCTCTTCACACCATCGTACTAATGAGCCATGAGACAAGTCATTTACTGCCTATCTCCCCATCTCACATAAAAGCTCCGTAAAAGAGGGAGCATCACTCTGGTTCCCCATCATAGTCCTTGCACCTGACCATGACTTGCCCATAGTAGGATCTCAATAAATATGTGTTAAATGAAAGAAGGGCTGAATGGAGATGAGTGTCCTAACATTTGATTCAGAGACCCCACGACAGTGGGTTTTTAACCTCTTTGGGGTTGCAGATCACTTTGAGAATTTGAGGAAATATACCTCCAGGAAAAATCTCTCCCAGAAAACTGGGGCATTTAAATAAAGTTTTGCCTAACATCGTACTGCACTTCAGGAGGTGAAGAATCGCTGCCCTATGTAAATGTAATCATGGTGCATCTCTTCCGAGGAGCACCAAGCACCCTCCAGATCTTCCCTCCTTTCCTCTCATTTCAGTCTCATGCTGGAGGGCATGGTGGAAACTCCTGGTGTCCTTACAGTGTCTTCATTCCAAACTCACTCCCCCGCACAGGCAGTGGCAAAGCGCAGGTAAACATGGCCAGAACAAGGCAGGGATGTGTGTGCACTGCTGGGGGGTAGGGCTACGCTTTGCCAAATCAACAAACGAATCAGTCAGCCCTGAATTAACTGAGACATGTCATGAGCTAGAAATCGCTTCACCCGGAAGTGGGCTAATTTTTAATCTGGGGGTTCCAGCAAATGAACCTGATCTTAAAACATCTCAGAGGCCTACCTCTCTCACCATCATTTCTGTGCCTCTCTGTCTGCTGGAACAGAAATGCCTTGTTTAGAGGACTAGTGTGGACTTCAGGGACAGATGCATCTGCTTTCACATCCTGCCCGCCAAAGTGTATTGCTTTTGAGACCTGTGGGCAAGAGAATGAACTTCCCTCTACCTCAGCTTCCACATCTGTGAAATGGGTCCCTTCAGGGTATCCTCTGAAGTCCTGACGCATATTTTCCAGGGCTGAAACAATGTCTGCAGATGATATGGCCCTTGCTTTTAGGCGCTCTGTCCCACTGCGCCCACCTCCCCAGTAAAAGAGCCAGCGTAGAGGGGCTTGCTTTGCCCTCTCAGGCCGATTATCTAATCTTCCTGCTCACTTCTCTCCTCCCAGGCCTCTGGGAATACAGCCCATTAAAATCTGTTATTGACACTGCTATTTATTTGGAGCCAGGGATAGTTTATCCTTTTCCAACTTGTACAAACCTGGGCTTGGCTTCCATCCACAACCAGACCTAGAAATGATAATGTAGGTAATATTTAAGGTGGTTTTTTTTTTTAAGTTCTTTAATATTCTCTCAGAGGCTCAATTAGGTACCATGCTAGCTTCAGGTAGAGAGTAATTTGAATATCACAGTCAGGAGAAACTGGTGGAGGAAAAGGTAGCAGTTTGCAAATCACACAAGTCAGCCTTGGCTTTGGTGTATACCACCAAGTTGCAGAAATGGAGGCTTGCATTATATCATGTTATAGTTTATTGATTTGTTTTTAAATTACATTAAAATATACATTTCTGTCTTTAGGGGTGATATTCAGAATACGCAACTGTGATAGACAAAGGATCAAAGCCTGAGGCTGGAGCAGGGATCTGGGCAGTCAAAGCATTAACCCTTTCCCTGTTGGATCATGGGGAAGACTACAGGGGGAGAGAGACCCTACGAAAGGGCCCTGGAGGGTCAGGAGAGTGGGGACATTCTTACCTGACTGGTACAAAAATATTTCAGTATTTTCACAACTGCTATAACCCAAAGGTTGCCTAACCGCTGAATATCAGCTGTCTTACTTGTAACATTTCAGTAGTAAGAATATAATGATGAAGTGATTAATCTCCCCTTTTAAATCCCATTTGTCCTTAGTCTGGTACATTGCCCCTCATTCAAACACTAGGAACATCTATATCTACGGGTAGGGTTTTTTTCCTTTTTATTTAACTTCATCACAAAAAATGGAATCTATGTTATGAATAATAATAGCTAGCGATTGTTAAAGCTTACTGAGTACTAGGCACAGTTCTAGCAATTTACATAATTAACTCTTCCAACCTCCCTAATAGTTTTCTCAGCTGACAGAGGAAAGGAGGCATAATGTGGTTAGTTACCTTACAAGCTAATAAGTGCTGAAGGAGAGAACAAAATCCAGGTAGCCTGGCTCCAGACCTCCACCCTCAGTATCATGAACTAAGTTAAAAAATCTATTACTCTGCACTTTTTGTTCTAGATCTGACTCATTCTTTAATGACTACTATCATATTATCTTGTAGGGTTTACCATATTTTATTAACTCTTCTTCCTTTTGATAGACATTCAGCATGGTTCTCAGCCTCTCTCTCTCACTCTCTTGCCTGCCTCTCTTTTGCATTTTTCTTTTCTTTTCCTTGAAGGAGAACACTACAAACAACGCTACAGTGTGCCCATGTGCCCTTCTACAAACGAGCCTTTGTACAGCTTTTATTTCTGGAATATGTGCTTCCAAAAAAGAATTGTTGGCCCTAATGGTAAAAGTATTTTGAATTTTAATAAATGTTGCTAGAATTACATTGCTAAAAGGCCTCTGCAGTTTCAACCAATTGTACATGTGATTGTGTGATTGCCATTCCTCCACATCCTTACCAGCACTGGAGGTTATCAGTCCATCAATTATGCCACAAATGGGAGAAGGATGGTGCCAAATGGTTGCCTTAATTTACCTTTTTCTGATTATCAGTGGGATTGAGCCAAAGTTTATAGGTTTAATGGCCTCCTCCTCACAACTTGCTTGTTGCTGTTCATGTGTTTTGCCCAACTTTAAATTGGGTTGTTTATCTTCTTTCTTATTGGAGCCCTTTAGCTGTTAGGAACATTAACCTTTTGTCAGTCACATGTATTGCAAACGTTCAATCCGCATCTGTCGCTGCCTTTTGTCCTTATATGGTCTTTGAAGAGGTTTAAGAAATTTTTTTGTAATCGGTTTTTCAATCATCTATTTCACAGCTTCTGGACTTTCCCTCTCGCATAAGAAGGTCTCTCCCATCCCAAGTTTACTCATATGGTCTCTTATTTCCTTTCCTATTTCTTTTATACATTTACATATTCAATCTATTCAAAATTGATTTCTATATCTAATTTGATGTGTGAAGCTGTGTTTTCCTCCAGACGGAGAGCCAAATATACAGTTCCGTTGATTAAATTAACCATACCTTCCCCATCAGTTGAGATGCCACAGCCAGCACTGAGGACAGAATCACAGGCCTGGGTGGAATCTCAGAAAGACAGAGTCAAACCATGACTCCTAATTCCTCACTCCTCTGATTGTCCACATGTGTGCCAAGTCGTGGCCGCAGGTCTCCTTGGGAAAATGCCTCTACAACCATCTGTTTCTCTTTAAAAAGCAGGCAGTGTCTAGAGTGAGAACGAAGGAAAAGGAGGGCGTTCAGTCTAGACAAAAGGACTCTCTACCCGCCCACCCCCACCTCCCAAGTACACAGGATTTGGTCCAGGTCAGGAAGCCTGGGCCATCAAACCCATCACTATTAAGAGCATCTGTTGGGCAGCACCCAGCAGGCCTGGAAGACTTGTAGTTGCCGAAGAAAGAGCCCGGAGACAGCAACAGAGACGTCAGTGGTTTACTGGCAAGGGATCTTGCACGTCCGAAACAAAGGTCCTAGAGGGACACCCCACCATGTACGACAAACAGCAGGCAGTACACAGCAGCAATCTCCCCCTTCGGAGGAGAAGGAGGCTACTGTTTACAGGGGGAATTGACATCTGATTGGTTCAACAGTTATCAGGAGAACCAGAGGCTGGGGCAGGGGGCAAGCACGTAGGCAGTTACTTATTAAGCCCTGTAATTAAGAGGATTCGATAGTCCTGTGAGTGAAGCGGGGCCTGGTTGAGCAGGGGATGTACAGAGACCAAGAGAACAGCCATCTTGAGTGGCCTGACCACACAGCATTGGTGAAACCAAATCATGTCCTGGATGATTTGGTGGGAAGGGCACCGGCATCCTGAAAGCTTGAATTATGCAGTCAGTTCCTGCCTGCTGTTTGAAATATGCACTGACTTCTAAAAACTTGTGCACACATGGCAGTGTCTTCCTGCTTTACCTGGGACCAATATAAGCAAAGTCATGGGTGACTTACTTCCAGTCAGGTCTCAGCATGCAGCAACCTGGATGAAAGTTTAACCAAAGGCTAGAAGTGCTCGGCATTTGCCAACCAAACTGGAAAGCTGGTTTGGCCACTTTTTCTTTCCTTTTCCTTTTTGTTCTTTTCTCTCCTTACCCCGCCCCCGCCTTTCCTTTTCCTTTTCCCCTCCTTGTCCACTTCCTTCTTTCTCTCCTTCCTTCTTCCCTCTATCCTTCCCTCTACACCTCTCCCCTTTTCTGGGAAGATGAGATCCCGATGATCCCACTGAGGGCTCATCTCCAAGACAGAACAGAGCAGCCTGCCCTGCATTTGATCAACAATTGAAGTGGCTGCAAATACTCTGACTTCTCATTTCAATGTGTATTGATCTTCCAAATGGAAAACAGGCATCTACAATAAATTATATAGAGTTAATCAGGAAGGAGCCCGTGCACGAGAGGAATCTGGGGCTGGTGCCACAGATTTTGCTGATATAGAAAAGTTGCAGGGATGAAATATGGCTGCTTTGGAGAGAAGAAAATAAACAAAATCCAGTCCCCAAGAAGTCAGAATTATTGGGAAGTGAACCAGGGTCTCCCTGAACAGACTTCTTCCGTGGCTGGCAATTCCGGAAGTGAGAGTACATGGATCATTAAGGACAACCTCCTTCTTGAGAAGAAGCTGCAGAAATCCTATTTGGGGAAGGAAAGATCCACTTATAATAGGTATATGGTTTTTTTCAAATTAAGCCATTTCGAGCCAAACAACGCATGACTCTAGGAAGAAGAAACCCAGCAGGGAGCCTAGTAATATTAGTCTTTTCAGTTTGTGCCTTAAATCAAGTATCTGTAGCTTCTGTCTAATTTTTCCTGATTTTGACTTTAGGAATCATCTCAAGAGAAATAGACCTGCAGTGCAGGTTTAGCCAATCAGCTTTCATCCCATTCCCCCAGGGACTGGTTCAGAGATGGATCCAGTATTATCAACATCAATGTTTTGTTTTGCCACAATTGTTTTGGTTTGTTGGCTTAAGTGATTTAGTTGCCTACATTTAAACAATGGGTCTATTGTATGTAATATCATGGATTGACGGCTTCTACACCCAGCCCACATCATTCACTAGCCCAATTCCTACTTGCCTTCGAGTTTCTAAGATAGTACTTAATATCATTTCATTTCATATCAAATGTCAAGACTGATAGAGACCTCAGACATCACTTGTCCTCAATTCTCTCCTTACAGATGGAGAAACTGGGTCCTGAGAAGGGAAGTAAGTTGTTTAAGGTCACCCCACAAGTTGAGAGCATAAATGGGAAAAAAGACCTAGGACATTTTTATATTAGCTCTCAGCAGCAGACAATAGTTCTTACATTTCCTGCCAGGGAAGGGCTACTTCCCCAAGGATGCCTCCAAAGGTAATATTCTATGATGTAATCTTTTAGGTGTTAATGGTGGAATTTCAGATCCAATAGGTGGTGAATATTTTTAGGCAACGGGACTAAGTGCTGTCTCTCAAATTGCCTTTCACAGGTGGGTGCCAACTCCTCTTATAACCGGGGTTGAAGGCTTGCTGTATAAGACTGTTCTTTTCCTGATCATTAAAAAAAATATGACAATATCCCTCAGTCTTTCTGAAGTGGGTGTGATTTACAAGCTTACAGATGGAAAAAATATCCATCTTTTTTCATTTGTTCATTCAACTGTTTGTCTAGCCATCCTACATTTACTGAGCATTAACTATAGGCCATGTACTATGCTAACTTCCAGAGATACAAAGATTGGCCCATGAAGCTCTCAGTTGAGCTATAAGCTGTAATGCAGACACAAAGAAAAGATGGCTTCACTGAGAGGGTGCCCTGTTACTAACCTTTCCAAGACAAGGAAGAGTTTTGGGTAGGAGTCAAGGATTAACATCTGTGATCTGTGCTTACAGCCCAGACCCACTCTGGTTGCCCCACCTCGACCCAACCTTAAAAATTAAATTAAACAGAAGTAGTTTCCCATATCTAAAAATTGGAAGATTTCAAATAAAATTCAGACTCCCAACTTCTCTTGAAAAATCATGGATCTGAAAACACTGGGCCCACATCCCCACATGCCACAATTACGTGTTGCTGGGTGGTAGCTGCGCCTTTTAGAAAGGGTGAACATTCTCCAGTATGTCACATTCCCCCCCAGTCCCTATCAGATTATTCATGGTTCCCATCATAAACTTATGTAACTTGCCTATCCTCTCTAGGGATTTGAATCGGTAGTCCCTGACCTAGCATCTCAAGGAATGCATGAAGATCACAGAGCAGAGGTGGAGAGTAATGTGTAGGCAGAGGCTTAGAGGTGGGAAACATAGAATATATTCAAGGGATGGCACGTCATTTTGCATGGCAGGCAGATGATACAGTGGGACAGAGGGTAGGCAGAAATGAAGCTGGAGAAGTAGGTGAGGGCCGAATTGCCCACGGAAGGTCCTGTGGGTCATGCAAAGGGCTTTGTCCTGAATCCTGTACTCTATAGGGAGCCTTTGGATTCTCGGCAGGGGAGTGTTATGATGATATTTGTGTCTTTGAAAGACCATCGTGCAACCACAGAGAGAATAAAACTGGCAGAGGTCGTGAAAGAGGCTGGGACATCATTTGAGCAACAATTGTACAGACCAGGATAGAGATGAGGGATCCAGTAATCTTTAATTCCTGCCTGGTGTAGTCAGTAGGCAAATGATATCGAGAGATGAATGATGAAGTCTCAGGGGTCACTTGCCCCTTATATCAACCAAGGGTCACCATGACCACCCTCTAGGCTTCCTGTGGTCAAAGTTAGGCACATGGTCACAGGGCACAACTGAGTACTTTCTTGTCTGGAAAATACTTTTTGGCAAAGTACATAGGAATTTAGACTTTCTTAGTAGTAATTACATTACTATGCCCCAGGTGCCCACAGGGTGTGCTCAGAGAATTAATGGGCCTACCCGTCTCATTTACTTCTTAGGGTCCCAGGGTCTCCTTCCATAAATGAGCATTACCAGTGCACTGAGTGGGACCCTGGAGGGCTAGAAGAGTGATTGCTTCTCTCAAAGGTGAGCTGGAGGTAAACATCAGCCCCTTGAGGACGCCCATGGCCCACTGATGGGGAAATACTGCAGTGACCGAGGCAGAAGGCACTCCAAATGCGAAGAGCGTTATTCCAGGCAGATGAGGGAACCCAGCAATTATTTCCACTCAGAAGCCGGTAATGAATAGGAATGTAATTTATTCATTCATTAAACATAGGCAAACAAGGAACCAAAGAGGAAGCCGTCTGGGCATTCTTTTAATGAATCTGCCCCGTTTCTGAGTGAAGTGTGGGCTGTGTGGATGAAACGCTGAACTCTGGAAATATATTACCCACTCAAGAAGCCATGCTTCCAGCCTTAATTAAAGAAAATCAACAGCTCCCACTTACAATGGATGATGATGGAAATCAAACTGAGGAACTGAAATACAGACTTGCCAGGCAGGCTGGGCTGGGCTTGGCTGGGCTCCCAGAAGCCTGGGAACCTCATGAGTTGGTCTGAAACATTGTGCCTTGGGCATCCAGGAAGCCTGGAGCACCAAAGGTGGCCAAGACATTGCCGAGAATTGACGTCATTACAGGACACCAGATCCTTTTGGATGAAGCTTTGGTGACTCATTCATTCATTCCCTCCGTTTTTCATTCATCCACTCAGGAAGCATTTTTGGAGTACCTACTATGTGCCAGGTTCTGCACCATAGGTATAAAATGCTAAGCAAAAATAAACACTGTCTCAGTTCTACTACTCATATTTTAGTAGAAAAGATGTTTATTATGTAGAAATTAGGTAGATATATAATCACAAATTGACCAGAACTCAGAGGGAAAAACACAGTATTCTCTGCAAACATGTAACGAGGAGCTCTGAGCAAGCATGGGGAATCAAGGTAGATATCTGGGCGGGGGGGGACTTGGGGCAGGAATTCTAAGGGGTCAGGAGGAAACTGAGTGAGGACCAGAGGGAGAGGGAGAAGGCAGAACAATCCAGGTAGTGCCAGCATGTGCCAGTGTTCAGAAATGGAAGAGAGCACTGTAGACAGAGAAAACACCCCTTGTGTATGATTTTGCCTCACTTTTATATACAAGTAATGGGATGCTCTTTAGATGATTAAATTAGGAAATACTTGTGGGCTGAAAACTGTCATGAGAACAGAAGGCTTGGTTTAAGCGTGTTGGTTTAGATGCGTCATAAACTAGAGAGAACCGTATTTTCACCCGAATAGCCTCTTAACAGGAGGACTGAGCTTGCTTTGATGTAGTAGGAACACGACCTCTGGGTCTTCTGTCATGTCAGCACCTCCTGCCAGGTGAGTTGTCCCACCTTGGCTGAACCCAGAGTCCTAGAGACCTCTTAGGTCTTAGGAAGAGCTCCCATGCCCTCCTCTCCATGAGGCTGCCAACAGCATGGACTCCAGAGACTGATCATACTGCCCTGCTTTTCATGAGTTCTGTAACCTTGACCAACCCACTTAACCTCACTGTGCCTCAATTTTCTTGTCTAAAAGTTGGGTGTGAAAATAGTGCCTACCTTAGAGTAGATGACTCTTGTGAGGAGGGGCTATATGGAAGGCATGGTACAGTGCCTGTTCTATAGGAGGAGCAGCAAAAATACCTATATGATTATTACTTAGGGAACTCTCCCCCCTCCCATTTCAGGCCAAGGGGCAAGAAAGAAGCTTATTGTTTAACACCAAAGCAGGTGGATGGATGTGTGTATGTGTGTTTCATGTTGTTATACACACCGAGAGGTAAACACTCCTGAGACAGAGGTGTAAAAGGTGTGTAGCTCGAGCAGTTGTCTTTGGCCACGTCTAAGGCAGGGTTCTTTGAGGGACTGCAAAGTCATTGGGGCTGGAGTCCACATGACTTGAAGTCTCTTAGCAGGATTCTGCTGATGGCTTCTGTGCAGCAGCTTGGGACTGTCTGCCATAAGAACATGTACTACTGAAAGATGGTGATGTTCCCGAGCTCTCCATATCTTCAACAGCCCCACCCACTTTTCAGGCTTAGCTAGTCACGGTGTGCTGAGTTCTGCATTGAATATAGACTACTTATCACCTCCATTTTATACCCAAGCTGTTCTTTCTGCTCTGACAGCCCTTTTTCTCCTGCTCCTCCTTTATCCACAGCCATCAGGAAAACCATTTATCTTCCAAGACTTGGCTTATGTGTCACACCCCGTAAAGTACTCCTGGACTCATCTTCCATCCCCATCTCCATAAAGTCAGCTATTTCCTTCTTTATTCCTAAATGAAATGTAGATGTAACTGTCTTGGCATCTGTAATACTGTATTGTTTCACTAAATGTATGTCTATCTCCCCACATAGACTCTAGAAAAATCCCTACAAGGCAGAGCCCTCTTAGGTCTCTCATGTGCCCAGGGTCTAGCACAATGTTTGACATGCAGTTGGTACTTCAAAAATATTGGTTGAATTAATAAACAAATGAAAGAACATGTGAAAACCTAGCTTATCGTCCCTTGAGTATAAAAGAAATTAAGTCACTATAATTGTTTGGGAATGAGTGCTTGTTTTCTTTTCAAAAGGTCTTTCATGGAATGCTACTCAGCAATTAAAAGGAATGATTCTGATATGTGCAACGCCTTGGATGGCCCTCAAAAGAATTACACGTATAAAAAAACCTCAAAATGTTACATACTATATGATTCTATATATATAACATTCTTGAAATGGCAAATTATAGAGATGGAGACCAAATTAGTGGTTTCAGGGGAGAGAGTGTGAGAAAGGGAGGGAGGTAGCAGTAGATATAAAAGGTAGCAGGAGAGATCCTTGTGGTAGACTGTTCTGTGGCTTGACTGTGGTGGTGGTCATTGAGTCTACGTACATAGTAAAATTACATAAAACTAGACAACGCACACACATGTAAAACTAATGAAATGCCAGTTTCCTGGTTGTGATATTGTACTATAGTCACCCAAGATGATACCATTGGGGGAAAATGAGAGAAGACTATATGGGATGGGATCTCTTTGCATTCTTTCTTGCAACTGCATGTGAATCTTCAGTTATCTCAAAATAAAAGAAACACACACATATGCACACACACACATACACAATGAGATCCCACTACACACCTGCCAAAATGACTAAAATTAAAAAGACTGACAACATCAAGTGTTGGCAAGGTTATGGAGCAATTGGAACTCACATACACTATTGCTGGAAGTACTGATTGATATAAACACTTTGAAAAAAATGTTTGGCAGTTTCTACTAAGGCTGAAATATCTACACCCAGCATTTCCATTTCCGGGGATATAATCCGACAGAAAAACATACATACTAATGATTTGAAGTAGCACATTTCATAATAGCTCTAAACTGAAAATTGTCCAATGCCCATTGACAGTAGAATGGATAAATCAGTTGTGGTATATTCCCATGTCTCAGTCAGTTTGGGCTGCTTTAACAAAATACCATAAACTGGGTGGCTTAGATAGCAAGCATTTATTTCTCACAATTCTAGAGGCTGAAAAGTCCAAGATCAAGGTTCAGGTAGGTTTGGTGTCTGGTGAGGGCCTTCTTCCTGGTTTGCAGATGGCCATATCTTCTCCTTATATCTTCACATGGCCTTTCCTTGTTCAGGCTTGAGGTCTTTTTATAAGATATTAATCTCATCATGAAGGCCCCACCCTCATTACCTAATCCAACCCTAATTTCCAAAATCCCCACCTCCAAATACGATCACTCTGGGGATTAGGGCTTCAACATATAAAGTGGGGGTGAAAACCACATATTCATTTCATAGCACCCATATACCACACCCTATCACAATTAGAATGAGCAAGTCGTAACAGCATGCATCCAGAGGAATGAATTTCAGAACCATAATGTTGAATGAAAGAAGATAGTCACAAAAGAAGACACACTATATGATCCCATTTATATAAGGTTCAAAATAAGCAAAATTAGTCTGTGCTGTGAGACATCAAGATGGTGATTATATTTGGAGGAAAACAATTGGAGAGGGACACGAAGGAGACTTCTGGGGTCACAGGACTGGTCTGTTTCTTGATCTGGGTTCTGGTTATGTGGATGAATTTAAGTTTGTAGAAATTCATCTAATTGTACACTTAGGATGCATACTAAGTGTATAATACTTCAATAAAAATTTTTATGATACTTCAATAAAAATTTTTATTATACTTCAATAGAAATTTTTAAAAGAAAAAAGTTTATTCATTTTGTTCTGTAGTCAACATTTATAAAGGGCTGACTCTGTTCTAGATACCCTACTAAGCTCTTTGGAGACCATATAGTTGAAAGGAACCCTGGTCTTGGGGCTCCCAGTCTATGGAGAAGCTACTTATTTTCTTCTTTCTTTCTCCCTGTCTTGCAAAGTAAGGAACCAATAAGATCAGGAGAAACTTTTCTGTTGGTGGTATTTGTGATTTTAATTAATTATCGAACTAAAAGAACTTGCATA
Source organism: Globicephala melas (assembly GCF_963455315.2). Classification (NCBI taxonomy): domain Eukaryota; kingdom Metazoa; phylum Chordata; class Mammalia; order Artiodactyla; family Delphinidae; genus Globicephala; species Globicephala melas. The sequence continues at coordinate 856,351 of NW_027207256.1, forward strand.
ACAGAGAGTTTTTCTTGTCTTTACAGCAGAGCAGAGAGATCTTTTTTATAAAGTACTTACTGAGCTCTAAATCTTGAGCCCCAGCATCCCTGAGATAATTCCTTTTAAGACCTCCTCAAACTAATTTTCAATAAAAAGAAGAAAAAAAATCGCCAAATGTAATTGCTGTAAAAGAAAAGAAACCTCCTTATTAGGAAATCTATAACTACCTTCAGGAATTCAAAAATAAAAATGTTCAAGTGAAGGAATCGTTGCTTTGATTTGCCTGGAAATATCTCAGCTAAAAAGAAACTCTACATCTGTGTTTGCAATCCTCCAGCTTGGGTGAACACACCTGCTAGCCCCACCCCAGGACAGATTATCCCCACCCATTCAAATGAAGGGCAGTTCATGGCTTTCACTGTGATTTGGTGAAAACAGTGTTTCTTGTCATTCCATCTATCATAATCCTGTAATTTGCAGAACACAGGAGGCATTAAAGCATGGATAGTGTCACCTCCCGATGCCAAAGAAGGAAAAGAGAATTAATGAGATCAATAAAGCTACTCTCGCAGGAAAAATAGAAACACAGATGGGAAATGGCACCAGAGTTGGCAAGTCTGAGAGAGAGCTGGGGATCTGCTTATGGCCCTGTCTTAAAGCCAGGACTGTTACAGGGAACACGTGAGCTGGCGACCTCACCACCACACCTCCAGCAGAGCCCCACCCTTGGCAACATGCAGGGTTCTGGCCAGGATGAGAAATCAATCAGTATGGTCAGCAGGTATTGATGGAACACTGCCATATGCTTGGCACCAGGCAAGCATCATGGTGATGCAAAGAATTATGAAATATTGCCCATGTATCAAGGAGCTTATGTTCTACTATGAAAGTCAAATGCCCTCACCTCTTCCATACCATCGCTTAAGTAAACATGTTGTATGGAGGTAGACATCTGATCAATATTTACAATAAAAATTGTGTCAAAGTTTATCCACGCTTCTCGAAGAATTGAACACAGAGGGTAAGGAGATGGAAGCTCCAAACAAGGAAATAAACATATAATCTAATACATCCATTAGGTCGTCAAAGCAACCCTTAGAAAGATGGATGTAATTACACCCTGTGTGCGGATGGAAAAAATGAGGCTCCAGGGATAATATGAACTTTGCCCAAGGTCCCAGAGCAAGTGATGAAGCCAAATCAGATTGTAATTAGTTCAAAGTCCATGATTTCTCACCCCAACCTTGTTTCCTGTAGAGAGAGGCAAGTGGCACCTGGATGGACATTTTAAGTTGTGTCATCATGCATTCACATTAATATTTATAAGAAAAAATACACATAATTAGTATAGCAAAGCCCTGATTTCGGTCACTTTGCTTCAGATGAGCCTAAAGTATTTAAATACTTTAAATAGTGCTTCAGAGGAGGCTATAGTATTTAAATACTTTAAAACAAATAATGCAATTTCTTAGAGCCATATGAATAGATCATCGTGCAGGTGATAAACGTTTGTAGCAAAAAGCATGGACGATTAAAGTTTGGACAGTTTTCACTACAGAAAGCAATTATCCCTGTGATAGGGAGACTTAAGAATGTTTTATGGGGTCCCAGACAAGGACTGAGGAATCTGGAGGTTACTAGGACTCATAATTCCTGCCTGAGGCAAAGGAGGTTAGTCTACGGGTGGTGGAATCAGAGAAAAAACTAGAGTAGAGGGGACACCATGTCCAGAGGGTCTGGGGTCAACAGCAAAAATCTGAATATCAATCAGTATCAATTAGCATCAATATAGGAAAAACAGAAGCTCAAGCTTTTCACTACCAAGTCGAGGAGACAGGAAATACACATAATTTTTGAGAACTCTAAGCAAGGGACATCAGGAACCCTATTACCTGGGACAGCCTGGTGCCTACTGCTCACCTTGGTGGGCCTGGCAGCTGATTTAAAGGGCAAAGGTGGGGGATACGGGACCAGACAGCAGCAGGCTTAGGAGGGCAAATTCTAATTTTCTCCTAGTTTCTCAATGCCCTCAAGAATGAGCACACCTGAGACACACGTCCTCATCACCACCTCTGAGATTAGCTTCTTGTTGGCACTTCCGTCTTCTCTTCCTACTAATCTTCTTTTTGATATTTTAATTTATTGCAGTTCATTGGGCCCTCTTTCCCTTTAAGGCACTGAAATTAATGGACCGGTCTAATTTCCTTTGAGACAACGTTTTTAATTGCCATAATTCTCACTTATATCTTTTAGGCATCCCTGTTGGCGGTGATTCATTCGCATTCGCCTTCTCCAACTCTTCAATTATAAATACTCTGTCGATACAGGGAGACAGTTTTCCTTCCATCCAAGCATTCTTCGTGGTGTGTGCGAGCTTCAGGGCCTCTGTCTACCTTTTAACGTCTATTTTACAATTGAAAATCCTCTCAGTCTTGAAGTACATTGGAATTTTTATGAACTTCTGCGAAGAGGTTATTGGGATTTCTTTTTTCTTTTTGTTTGTTTGCTTTGGAAAGTCAGTACTGTGTTGTTGTTTTGTTTTTCTTTTTAACATCTATACTGGAGTATAATTGCTTTACAATGGTGTGTTAGTTTCTGCTTTATAACAAAGTGAATCAGTTATACATATACATATATCCCATATCTCTTCCCTCTTGCGTCTCCCTCCCTATCCCGCCCCTCTAGGTGGTCACAAAGCACCAAGCTGATCTCCCTGTGCTATGCGGCTGCTTCCCACTAGCTATCTATTTTACATTTGATAGTGTATATATGTCCATGCCACTCTCTCACTTTGTCCCAGCTTACCCTTCCCCCTCCCCGTATCCTCAAGTCCATTCTTTAGTACGTCTGCATCTTTATTCCCGTCTTGCCCCTAGGTTCTTCAGAACTTTTTTTTTTTTAATTCCATATATGTGTGTTAGCATACGGTATTTGTTTTTCTCTTTCTGATTTACTTCACTCTGTATGACAGACTCTAGGTCCATCCACCTCACTACAAATAACTCAATTTTGTTTCTTTTTATGGCTGAGTAATATTCCATTGTATATATGTGCCACATCTTTATCCATTCATAGGTCGGTGGACACTTAGGTTGCTTCCATGTACTGGCTATTGTAAATAGAGCTGCAATGAACATTGTGGCACATGACTCTTATTGAATTATGGTTTTCTCAGGGTATATGCCCAGTAGTGGGATTGCTGGGTCGTATGGTAGTTCTATTTTTAGTTTTTTAAGGAACCTCCATACTGTTCTCCATAGTGGCTGTATCAATTTACATTCCCACCAACAGTGCAAGAGGGTTCCCTTTTCTCCACACCTGCTCCAGCATTTATTGTTTGTAGATTTTTGATGATGGCCATTCTGACCGGTGTGAGATGATAAAACCTACTTTTACTTTATAATGTTACATTATATTAATATATAATACATTATAATTATTGGGTTGGCCAAAAAGTAAGATGTTATGGAAAACCCCAAACGAACTTTTGGGCCAACCAGTATATTAAATTAACATATTATATTTTCCTTTATTTTACTCTCCACCGCATACCATGACACCCTCCTCCCTTTTAAGGAATGTACAAAAGAGTTGGGGGAAGCAAGACCCCAAAAAAGGCTAAAATGCAAAGAGATGACCATTAAGGTTTCTCAATGGGGTTTCTAATCCTTGTGGTCCCCCTGTCCTGCCTTCTTAGTGCTCATAAGCAACGAGGAAGGAAAAGGTCTGATCATGCTGAGAGTAAACTCAACAGCGTCGACTCTAAACTGTGTGACCTTGGGCAATGTATTTTGCTTCTCTGAGCCTCAGTTACTTTACTTTTAAAATGGGGATAATAGTACCTACCTCCCGGGGTGGTCGTGAGGGTTAAATGAGTAAGAATATGTAATATGCTTAGGACCATGCCAGGTGCACCTGCAGCATTTCTGTGTCTGGTGCTCTCATCAGCCTCATCCCCCTCATCATTTCCACAATCAAGCACAGCCAAGAAGGAGTGAGAGGGTTCACCCCTTTTGTGCTCCCAGTGCAAAAGCAGTCCCTCAAAAATACTGTGCATAGCACAAGGAGTCGGCAAGCTCTGAGGGTGCCCAGAGGCTGGGATGGGGCTTGGGGAGAGACTCCTGTAGTTCCCAGCTCTCCCTAGCACCTGCACTTTGGCTTAGGTGCTTATGCAAAGTCTGAAACCCTCCCCTCTCTGCTTCCTGTTCCAGTTCTTCCCAAATATGCCTCAAGCATCTCCAGCAGGGACCACGTGCTCCGGCCAAGAAGGGTCCCACAGAACCACTCAGCCCTCGCTTCTTGGACTCTTGCCCAGTCGTGGTAACACGGGGGTGGCGTTTGGTGACTGTGACCACTTTGGTGCCTGCCAAGTCTGTCACTCAATAACCTAAGGTAATTGGTTTCCTTTTCCTTTGTGACTCACCCCATTCTGAGTCTGTGATCAGCTCTATTGGAAAAATTGAGAATTTACTTTCTATTATATCTTGTAATCACCTGTTACTGTTAAATGGATAGTTTTAATTTTTCTACTGCTATTGTAATTTTTTAAATTTTATTTTGAAACAATTTTTCATTCCTACAAACATAGTTAAAAGAGTTGCTGTGTGCCCTTCTCCAAGCTTCCCTCAACAGTAACATCTCACATAACCAGACTACACCATCAAAATTTGGAAAGTGACTCTGGTACAATACTAGTAACTAAATCACAGACATTATTTGGATTTTGTCCACCTTTACAGATTCTCATTCGCGCACACGCGCACACGTGTGTGTGTGTGTGTGTAGATCTACGAAATTTCATCAAATGAACAAGTCCATGCAACCACCACATTCAGGGCACAGAACTGTTCCATCAGCACAAAGAAATTCCTTCACGCTACCCTTTTCTAGCCACACCCCCACCCCTAATAGCCTGCAACCATCGATTTGTTTTCCATCAAAACAATTTTGACATTTTGCGAATGCTATATAAATAGTGCCCTTGTAATTTCTTATTCTAGCTTCTGGTTATGCCTCCTTTTGCAGTTGTATCTACTGTTTCCAAAGTACCCAGAAACATACTTTTATATTTTATTTTATTCCCCATCACTCCCCATGCATGACATCCTTCACTCATTTGGGAAATGTATAAGATAGGTGAGGGAAACAAAACAAAAGAGGAGACTAAAAAGCAAAGTGACAACCGCTAAGTTTCTAAACAAGGAAATAATCGTGAGAATAGTAACACTAGCAGTAATAACAGCTTACATTTACTGGGCCCTGACCATGTGCCAGGCACCGCTATAGGTACTTTATGAACATCATCTCATTTAATTTTTACAACCCCCATCATGAGGTAGATGTTATTATTATCTTAACGGTGCTACTATTATATTATGGGTGAGGGAACTGAGGCACATGTAAATTTCTCAAAGTTAATGCCACAAAGTAATGGAGCCGGGCTGGGAATCCAGGAAGAATTCACCCCGTCCCCCGAGTCCCACCACAACGAAGAATTCATTTGGTTTCTTTTATTCTGTAGCCAGGACCCATCCACATGGCTTCAGGAAACTCTGTGAAAATTCATAAACTCCTGAAGAGTCATAGATTCTCAGAGCTGAAGGGGCATCAGAGACCATGTGACTCAATTCCTTAATTTTACACTGAAGAGATGGAGGTCTGATTGCATTTGGGGCTTGAACAAATGATTTAGAGACACAAGATTAGGACCTTGAGCTACTGGTGTCTTTTGTTTTTAAAACAAATATTCCTTTTTCCCAGCTTTTTGGAGCTATAGGTGACAAATTAAAATTGTATATATTTAAGGTGTACAATGTGATGATTTGATAAATGTATACAATGTGACATGGTTACTACAATCCAGCTAATTTACATTCCCATCACCTCACATGTTTACCCTTTTTTTTGGTGAGAACAATTAAGATATCAAGTATACAATACAATATTGTTAAACTGTACCATGCTGTACATTAGATCCCCAGAACTTATTCATCCTGCATAACTCAAACTTCATAGATTTGAAAACCTTCTTAGGGATTTTCAGGGTTTGGACAAAAGTCAAGGTGTGGGACCAGTTACCTTCTGCTTTGGTTTTTATATGAAAGTTTCTATCACTTGCTCTTGTCCTCCTCTCGCAAATAGAGCCTTTTTTTATGATCAGTATAACTTTGTCATTTTATGATTAGTCACTAACCAAAGTCAATTCACTTGTTCGATTCATATTAGTCGGGGTTCTCCAGAGAAACAGAACCAACAGGATGGTGGTATATATTAATATATAAAGAAATTTGTTATAAGGAATTAGCTCGTGCAGTTTTGGAGGCTGAGAAGTCCCAAGGTCGGCAGTCAGTAAGCTGGAGATACCATGCACACACACACAGACACACACAACCACACACACTTCTACTGTATTACAGCCATTGTGATTTGCAGGCTTATTTGTTATAGCAGCTAATATTACCTTAATTAATACATGGCATCAGGTCTGATTCATTTTAATCCAATTCACCCAGCAACCAGTCACTGAGCATCTATATGCCAGGCACTGGCCTGAGTCGTGGAGTCCCAGCCCCTATAGGGCAGGTATGATTCCTGCCCTCATAGTGCTTTCAGGGTAGGGGGCTGGTGCCCTGCTTCTGGCCTCTGCCAGTGTTCTGTGCTTTTGTCTATCATAACACTTCTCATGTTTCATAATCATCGTGTATTTACCTGTATCTACTGTGAAAATATGAGTTGCTTGAGGGTAGATAATATGTCTTAATTTGGTTTCTAACACTATGGTGCTGGAGACACAGGGCAGGTTGGTAAATGTTTAATGAATAAATGCCCCACCTGCTGTTGTCACATTTTGCCCCCTTAGCCCTGGTCAATAGAGAAGGACCCACTCCACGTCCTTTTTGCATTTTGTGACTTACTGGATTTTTTCAGAACCACATAGAAGTCTCTCCACAAACAAGGCAAATTCATTGAATCAGAAGAGAAATTTTATGTCTCACTCCATGGCTTCCCCACCATGAGAAAATAAAATATTTGACCATTTTCTCCATTGTCCTCCTACTATGTTTTGAATTGGGCTGCATTTTGCAGTGTTTCTCCTGCTCAGAAATGATGAATACCCTTTAAACCAACACAGTGTTATTTGCAAATGAACTTAAAGAGGAACAAAACTGTACAGGGCCGAGGTGGGCTCCAGCAGTGGCTTGGAAAAACACATTTTTCAAAGTACCAACCAAAAGGAATTTATCCAATTTAATTTTCAGGTAGGTCTATAAAATTAATAAGTATTCTGACTGAAAAACATAATTAAACCAACGGTGAATGTAAATGAGGAAGGGAAGTATCGTGCTATGACTAGAATATCATTTTGCAACCGAATGACCCATACCAAGAAAACAAATTATTAATGCAGTCTTATTTCTCGAGAATATTCAGGGAAACAAGAAAGCTCTTGCAGTTCTGTATAATCATCTTCTTTGGGATGTATGAGCAAAGAACAGCAGGCTCAGCTGGAACAAGAGGTCGTTTCCACAGCACTGAAGCCAAGGGGGAGCTGCCATTTTTCATATCCAGGTGGAGACAGTTGTTATAAAACCGGATCCCACCTCCCACCCTATGGAAGACACTGCTCAAAGCTAGGCCTCCTACTAACAGAATCTTGATTTTGTTTAAGGGAGGGCATTCTGCAAGCTACAGGGCATGGATCATGACTCGTGTAAGCCATTCAGGCACCTCTGTTTACCTTTGCTGGATACCGTATTTCTCAGCTCACCTTGCAGCTAGGAGTGACCATAGGACACTGTCCTGGCCAAGGAGACATCAGCAGATATCTGCTATGAAACTGGAAAATAGTTTCTCCCTAATAAAAGGAGAAAGAAGTAAAATGATCCTCTCTCAGCACCCTGGCTCCCCCATTTTAACCTCTCGTTCCTGTCTTTGAAGGTAGCCATGATGCCTGGAATTGTGGCAGCCATTTTGCAACCATGAATCAACAAAGAATATATTTTTATGAATATAAAAAGCCAATAAGCTAGAGATTGTAGTCCATACTGGAAGAGATCTGGATATTTAATGACATAATTGAGTTGCTAAACCAAACTAGGAGTGTCTGTCTCCAGCCTTCTTGTTAGTGAGATAAGAGATGTCTACATTGTTTAGGCTACTGTTGATTAGAATTCTATTACTTACAGCCAAACAGAATCCTAACTATGTCTAATTCAATCCCCCCGTAATGTCCCCAGAAGCCATCTCTTCCTCACCAACTGCTCTGCTGCTTTCCAGTTCAGGCCTGCTCATCTTTCATCTGAGCTATTGCTCCAGCCTTTTAACCAAACTTCCTACCTTCAGTCTCATCCAGACTATCTCCTGCACAGCAGCCTCTGTGATATAATGTTCCTTCCCAATTTGTGCATCTGACAAATGCCTGTTCATCCCTTAGGCGCCTTTAGGGTCAAAGTCAATCACCACCTCCTTTGAGAATCCATCTCCGTTTTTCCAGGCAAATTCATTGATCCCTTCTCCTTTTCTACAGGTACTACTGTTTCCATATGTATTTCAGAGTATTCCTTCCTTCCTTACTTCCTCAAACATTTGATGTACCAGAAAGCACATCTGGTCTTATCTCTTCCACTTACAGTTACATGTATCTCAGTAGAGATTTAGCTTGTGGTCAGAGACTACATCTTATTCCTTTTGTGTCCCTAGCACCTAGCACAGCCTTTGACACCTCCTAAGAACTCCATAAATATTCATGGAAGAAATTCAACCTTCAAGGCACAGGAGATGAAGTAGTGAACAAGACAGAACAGTCCCTTCTACCCTTCTGGTTTACCAACTCCAGCAGGAGACTCAGTAAACAAATAATTGCAGACATTTAAGCTTGGAGAGTGTGTGGGATGCTAAAAAAGGGGAATTAGAAGATGCTGTGAGGAGTGTAACACAGGAATCTATATTGCCGGAGGAGGGGTCAGACCAGGGCTCCCTGAGGAAGTCACTCGTATATATTAAAACCCTCAAGGCCGCGAAAAGGGAAGAAATTGAGTTTTTCCAAAGAGCTAGAAGAGAGTCATTGTGGCCGTAGCACAGTGAGGAAGGGGAGGAGAGGATTCAGGGAGGTAAGCAGGGGCCAGACCACGGGGGGCTTGGAAAACCGTGGGAAGGTTTTTTTAAACATAAAAAAGTGTATTTTTTCATGCTAAAAATGTCCAATTTTGTCACACATTATGTATGTTTTAAATAAATTTAGTCCAATAATCCTGATATACAGAAAACATTGATCATCAAATTATCAAATCAATAATACCTTTCCAGCATTTGTCAATAATGCGCATGTAGCTTATCTTGTTACTGGAATAAGTTAGTCAGCGTCTATTTCCCAGATGAACTGAAACACACAAAACGTTGGTCATTCATCTCAAGTTTCAGTTTTAAAATAATGAGTAGTGGTGATATGTGGTTTAATTCTTTAAAAAAATTATTTTATGATGGTAAGACCACTTAACATGAGATCTGCCCTCTTAACACAATTTTAAGTGTACAATAGAGCATGGTTGACGACAGGTGCCATGTTGCACTGCAGATCTCCAGAGCTGAGTCACCTGACTTCACTGAAATTTTGAGCCTGTTGATTAGCAGCTCCCCATTTCCTTCCCAGCAGGCCCTGGGAGCCATCATTCCTTCCTTGATTCTACAAATTTGCCTGTTTTCAATATCTCATATAAGTGGAATCATGCATCTTTCTGTGACGGACTTATTTCACTTAACACCGTATCCTCAAGGTTCATTCATGGTTTTGCAGAATTGCAGAATTTCCTTCTTTCTTAAGGCCAGATAGTATTGCACTGTATGTCTCTACCACATTTTCTTTGTTCATCTGTTGATGGACATTTAGGTTGTTTCCACATGCAAAGGATTTTTGATGTTTCTCCCAAGTGCAATGGGAAGCGACTGAAGGGTTTCAGGAAGGTGGGATGACAGTGATCTAATTTACATTTAAGACAGTCACTTTGTTGGCTCTGATACGAAGTTACTGGAAGGAAACAAGAGTGGAGGTTGAGGGTGGAGTTAGGAGTCTACTTCAGGAAAAGATGGCAACTTGGGTTAGGGAGAGAGCAGTGGGCTGAGAGGAATGGGCAGATAGGAGGGAGGTTTGGGAGTTAAATTGACAGGACTTGGTGACAGGTTGGATGGGGGGCTTGGGAAGCAGGTGAGACACAGTTTCAGACACGCAGGGCTGTCTCTACCTTCGCCCTCCTGCCTGGCTGCCTCCTGACTTCCCTTGGGGCATGGGGCCAGGGTCTTCCATCTCCGAGAGGCTGCCGGGCTCCTTGTCCCAAGCAAACCCACTTAGTGGGAGCAAGGTCAAAGAGAAGCCTTTCCTTCTAGAAAAATCAATGTAACATAAACCAGAAGAAAAAATATTAAATCTGCCTGCCTTTCCTTCCACACATCTGTCCCTGTAGAAAGATGCATGTGGCATTTCCCAGTAATTAAATCATACGGTTGAGAGGAAATGCAAGGGATCATTTAATTCTCCAAAGTCTGTTTCCCTGGAGGATGCTTCTTCTCTGGCCCCCACGGGAGCAAGGTTTGTGCAGAGTGCCATCAGCCTCCTGCTGCAAGCCCTGCCCCTCGTGGCTATGGTCTCCTCTGACCCGACTCGGTCAGGATTTCCTGTTGTGAACTCTCAGAGCCCCCTACACCTTCTAGCACTTATCACTCTGCATTTAAATAATTAATCGTGTAGGCAGTTGCGTAATGTCCTCTTAGGGTGGGGGATATGCCTGGTGTGTTTAGCCTGCTTTCAGAGTTCAGACTTATTTAATAGCACTAAATTAACTCACCCCAAGGGCTCACCCAGACATCTGACCATCCCCTGGATCAGATGTGCCCTCCTTGTGAAGGGCACCCCAAATCCCAGCCAGCCCCCAATCCCACTGACTCGGAGGAAATTCCCTCGTCTCAAGTATCTGCTCTGATGCTTACAAGCTATGTGACTTTGTCCAGTTAGCTGACCTCTCCACTTCTCTGTTTCTTTTTTCCTACAGTGAAAACTGTACCACCCACCACAACATAGTGGTTATGACCCTGGAGTCAGTGTGGCTCAGGTTCAAATCCCAGCTCTACCACTTCTCTGCTGTGTGACCTTGGACAGGTCGCTTAACCTCTCTGAATCTGTTCCCACTTCTCTAAATTGAGACTCAAGAGTATCTATGATGTAGGATTGCTGTGAAAATTAGATAAGATAATGGGGTTTTTAGATAGCCCCAAATTTGGTGCTTATTAGATACCTAATAACTGTGAACTGTTATCATGATGATGGCTGGTTTATCATCTCATATAACTGTTGCAATGAAAGCACTTTAGTACATGGAATAGATGCTTAAATGACACCATTACCAACACCAGGGACAACAATGGCTAACTCTTGTTGAGTGCTTACTAGGTGCCAGACATTGTCTAAGTGGTTTACTTACGTTAACTCAGCAACCTTGAGAGGTGCTGATAATATCCCCATTTTAACATAAGGAAATTAGAACAACTCAACAAATATTAGATAATAGTACCATCAACAAACATTCAGTCAGCACTGCTATCTGCCAAGTACTACACTCAGCCCTGAGAATACAGACATTCTTTCCTTCTAGAAACTCACAGACCAGCAGAAGAGGTAAATAAACACATCATTAACTTAAAGTGCTCTGCTCACAGTATGAATAAAATTGTATGCAAGTACTGAGTTAATAGGCAGTTTTTTCTGAGGCAGTAGGCGAGAGGATTAAACTGAAAGTATAGGAAAGAACTATGTAAATATAAAAGCACACACACACAAAAGGAAAATAGTATCATTAGCAGTTAGAAATAGCTCCCTACCTACCTGCCCAGGAGAGAAACAACATACCTTAGGTGTGAGGGGAAGACAGTCAGCTTAGGCTCACTTGCTTGACATTGTCCCCTCCTTGGCTGGTAGAGGGGAGGGTCTTGAGGTGGCCCATATCCGTTCATGCCTGAATGCGGGCTGATCCGTCTAATTCCATAGTGGTGGCCTGATGTTAATAATAACAGCGGCTGAAATAGGAAAGCAGCTTTATTAGAAGCAAACCATTAATTAATTTATTCATTCAACAAATATTTACTGAGTGTAGGACTCTAGTCCGAGTGCTCGTCAGTCTACAATCTAGGCAAAGTCTGTGCCATCGTAATGCATATATCCCAGTAAGGAAGATGGACCATGAGCAAATAAAATAATTTGCTTATGTTTTAAAACGTTTAGTGGACTTGATGGTGATGTGTGCTAACAGAGGAAAATAAAGCAGGAAAAGGAGGGGAAAATGAGTCTTGGGAGGGAGAGTGGAGTTATCATGTGTACAGGGTGTTGTATTCATCCGCTAGGGCTGCCGTAACAAAACACCTCAGACTAGGGGTCCTAAAAAACACACATTTATTTCCCACCGTTCTGCAGGTCAGAAGTCCAAGGTCAAGGTGCTGGCAGGGTTGGTTTCTCCTGAGGCTTCTCTAATTGGCTTGCTGATAGCGTCCTTCTGTGCATGTGCACTCCTGGTGTCTCTTTTTGTGTCCTAATCTTTTCTTATAAGGATACCAGTCGGATTGGATTAGGCCTCACCCTAACAGCTTCATTTTAACTGCATTACCTCTTTAAAGACCCTATCTCCAAATATAGTCACATACTGACGTACTGGGGGTTAGAACATCAGTACATGAATTTGGGGGAAAGTGGGGGAACAGAATGCAGTCCATAACAGGTTTTGGGACGCCTTCACCCATTTATAGTATACATATATATATATATATATTTTTTATTTTTTTTGTGCGGCACGCGGGCCTCTCACTGCCTCTCCCGTTGCGGAGCACAGGCTCCGGATGCACAGGCTCAGCGGCCATGGCTCACGGACCCAGCTGCTCCGCGGCATGTGGGATCTTCCCAGACCGGGGCACGAACCCATGTCCCCTGCATCGGCAGGCAGACTCTCAACCACTGCACCACCAGGGAAGCCCTTTATATTATATTTGATTGTATTTGACCAGAACTTGAAGGAAGAGATGAGTCACCTGGACGTTTGGAAGAGCATTCTGGCCGAGTAACAGCAAGGGCAAAGGCCCTGGAGTAGGAATTGAGTGGGTGAATTTGAAGAACAGGAGACAAAAGCAACTCAGGCTGATTGAGTGATGCTGTCAGAGAGACCATGAGGGAGGATGAGCCTTGTAGTCCATGCTTGAAACGCGACTTTTATTCTTGGTGAAAAAGAAGGGATTTTGGAGGGTTTTGAAAAAAGGAATGGTACAGATTGCATCACTCTTGTTTTTAAAAGATTCCTCTGGCTGCCGTGCTGAGAGCAGACTTTAGGAAGGCAAAGGAAGAGAAAGAGGACCGGTTACAAAGCTATTGCAGTAATCTGAGCGAGGGATGAGGGTGATCTGAGCCCAGGTGTTAGTCCTGCAGGTGTCAGGAAACCAGGTGGAATATGAATGTTTTGAAAGTAGAGCTGAGAGGACTTACTGATTGGTTGGATGTGGGTGAAAGAAAAGCAGGAGACAGGGAGAGCCCACCTTCTTTGGCCTGGACCACCAGAAGAATGGAGCCTTGTTTACTGAGACAGGAGAGACTATAGTTGGACAGGTGGGAAGTGGGTAGATTGGAGCCCTTTGGACCATTTAGTGTGAGCTGCCAACAAGACACCTGCAGAACTACTGAAGGAGTTTCGGCAGAGACATCCAGGTTTGGAAGCAGAAATTTGAGAATCAGCAACTTACTTTGAAACCCATGGGAGTAGAAGATACGGCGGAGGGGATGAACACAGACAAAGCAGAGAAAAGCTCTGAGGAATTGCCCCAGGACCACAGCAGTGTTGAAAGCAGAGGCTTCTAGCCAGGAAGGCCATGAACTCAGAGGGGAAAAATAAAAAGCGTCTTCATTTTCACTGACTCCTAACTGAAATTTGATATGTCCCTCAATAATGAATGAGGGAATAAACCACAGCAGCATTAAGTATTAGAGTATTGTGACCATGTCACCAATACGAATCATAGCTAATTATCATGTTATAAGTGTTGCCAATATTTCAAAATATCATTTACACTTATCACTATTTAAACATTATGAAGTCTTTAGACCTGCCACTGGACCTTTTTCTTTAATGTGTTAATAAAGAAACCCATATATTACCATTTCACACATTAGTGTTATTAAATATTTTGATAACTATTTTCAGTGAAATTAGTTTCTTTGAAAAGGCAATACATTTTATGGATTTTTTTAAAAAATCATTATTCTGAGAAGATATCCACAAGCTTCATCTGCCTGTTGAAGGGGTCCAAGCCACAGAAAAAAAAAAAAAAAGCTCAGTCCTCTGGTTTAAAGGTTGAAGGATCAACAAAGGAAGTGGCGAGGAGCCAGGCTCCCAGGCTGATTCTACAAACCTGGTCCCTGTCCCTGGTCCTTCCACCCTCCCTCCCTGATGACCATGTCCTATTTGTCTGGCCCTGTGCTCAGTGCAACTTGGATTCGGAAATGAGCGAGCCAGAGCCTCTTCCCCCAGTGACCCTGTTTTCCAGAAGGGGCACAAGTACCCAAACAAACATTATACTCGTCAGACATTCTTGCAACCTACAAAGGATACTCAGCTACTCTGTGCAAGTTCCCAAGACTATACTATATAGCTTTCAAATGCAGGATTTTACAGCCAGGGAGCAAAGAATTGACACTGCCATTGTATTCTTCTGTGGCTTTCTTTCTCCCAGAAGTATTCAGCTCACAGAGAAGATCTCTTTGGAGAGAGTAGTCTATCTACATTGATTTCATCACAGAAGGAGTAAGTCCCTTAAAAAACACATCCTGCCTCACGGGGCCACTCAGGATGAGAAGTTACTTTCCACTGGTGGCCCGCTCTGTTTTCTCCTCGCTCACTTAAGTCCCTCCCTGGCCCAGGCTGGAGTCAGGGATGGGGGAGGGGACCAACAGCAAGAGCTATTTTCATTGTTCTTTTGCAGATTTTCTTTCCAGAACCTTGTGGGTGCCGTTTATCCCGCTGCATTTCTGAAAATAGAAGTACCAGAATGTTCAGATCCACATTTTGGGCCCTGTAGCTTGAGGCCTTCTATCTCACTGATGCTGTTTTTGGAGCTAGCAAACGGCTGAATAGATTTTCTTGGCTCAAACCCACTGTCTCAAAGCAGCAGTCAGGGGGGTAGAGCGTTTCAGAGCATTATCTTCACCCCAAGAGGAAACCAAGAGCATCAGAAAGCGTCATCCTGCCTGCATTGCTAGGGGAAGACTTCATACCCACTCCCATGGCTTGCAAAAGAAATACAGGAAAGAGTTTGCTGCAAAAAAGTGTGTCTATTACAAAGCTTTACTTAAGAGACATACTGGACCAGCTTCATTTTTCCCCATTGGTAAAATGGAGGAGATGGTCTCAACTAAATGAAAGAATGTATGTATGAGGGGTGGGTATTTTACCATGAATTTGCCTTAGTTGAGAGGAGACTGTCTCATCTTGGGGAAAATATCGTGGTAAGTGGTTTAGATTAAAGGGAAAGTGTGGAAGGCATGAGACGGCAGAAGCTCGGCTGACAGAAGACTTGGTTAAACTGCTTGCTTTAGAAACAGACAAGAAATAGATAAGAAGTAGACACCCTAGGCTTCCCTGGTGGCGCAGTGGTTGAGAGTCCGCCTGCCGATGCAGGGGACACGGGTTCGTGCCCCAGTCCAGGAAGGTCCCACATGCCGTGGAGCGGCTGGGCCCGTGAGCCATGGCTGCTGAGCCTGCGCGTCTGGAGCCTGTGCTCCGCAAAGGGAGAGGCCACAGCAGTGAGAGGCCCGCGTACCGCAAAAAAAAAAAAAAAAAGTAGACACCCTTTCATAAACAGTGGGAACTTTATTTTAATAACATATTCAATACAATGAAGTAAGTAAGGCCTTTCTAACCATTCATCTATTCAACAAACATTTTTAAGTGCCAGGCACTGTTCCATGCACAGGGATCCACATTTGTGTCTTCTAGAAGACTCCGTGAATATAAATGTGTGTTGGAGCATGGAGAAATGTTTGTAAAAATAAGGCGGCAAGAGCGCTAATGTATTCTTATAACTGGGTGACAGAGAGCAAGGGCTTTGCCATCAGCCAGACCTGCCGGGGTTCAAATCCCAGGCCTTCCTGCCAGTGATGTCACCTTGGTCAAGTTACTAAACCCTCTGAGCCTCTGTCAACCACGGGGTTATAAGAACCAGGTAAGATAATGGTATGAAACATTTAGCACAGCACCTGTGTATATGTACTTCCCAATGATAGCTGCTATCATTAAATAAACCCTTCCTTGCTATGTTCGTTCCCAAAGAACTTAACCTGCAAAAGTGTAATCTCATAATAAGCTGGGGTTATTAGTAAAATTCAACCATTAAGAAAGTGTTCTTTCTTCTGCTTAGTGTGGAATCTGCGAAGCCCTGCTCTGGAAGGAGTTGGAATTATGCACTTCTGTGACCATTCTTGTTCATGCATCCTTTAAGCCAATATTTGTTGAAGCCACACTATGTGTCAAACACTCTGCTGAGTATTGGAAAGGCAGTGGTGACAGAGAGGTGATCCTTGTTCGCATGGAGATTGCATTTTAGCTGAGGAGATAAAGTATTAACTGCACAGATAATTACTTAGCAATTATGTACTAAACAGCAGATGGACCAGTGAGAATGAGACAGAGGAAATGATCCTGGTATGGGAAAGACTGCTCTGTGGATGTGGCATTTGGGCTGATGCTTGAAGGATCTGGCAGGATTTAACGCATGACCTTGGTGTTCCAATCACTGTGTGTTGAGCCATTGGGCTCAGCAGTCCCCTGGCATTACTATTTGTGAAATCAGAGAGAGACTGAGCAGCATGGCGGGTAAGAACATGGGTTCTGGAGCCAAACTGCCTTGGTTTGTAACCACCTTGGATGACGTCTCTGCCTCAGTTCCTCATCTGTAAAATGGGGATGAAAATAATGCCTGCCTTGTTGGTTCATGGTGAAGATCAATGAGTAAAATAATATCATCAAATAATGGGAAACACTCATACAGTAAACCCTAAGTAAGTATTGGTGATTATTGGAGTTAATATTGTTACTTGAAATGAAGGAGTAGGTCTTCTCCAATAAAATCTGTCCCACAGATCTGGGAAATGGTGAGAAAATGGGCACCAAAAATGGGCTAATCACACCGATCCCACCTGCTCATATTTTCTATGCAGTCCCATCATTTTGAAGTGAATTTGGCCATCTTTCTTTGCAAGTGACATCGTCTGAGGCTGGGAGTGGAACCTACATTCTTCTTAGAGAAGTGAACAATCAGTATAAGAACTGCCGTGGGCAGAATGTCAAACAGAGACAAAGATGCAAAATCCGATATTTCTTCCATGGTAGTGTTTCCGACTCACTTTCATGGTCTTGATTCTTTAAATCCCTGGTAAACTCATCCAGTCCTCCCTTCTATGAAGCTTCCACTCCATAAAAAGGGAGTTAAAAATGTTATTTTTATAGCTGGCATGAAAATACTCTTTAGAGGATCCTGTCTTTTTTAGAAAGACATCTTGATAATAAGATTTAAGTGTAGAAAGATAGTAAAAAAAAAAAAAAAAAGAGAGAGATAGATGACCAGCTTTGTATTCCAGACATTTTGGGTTGGGAAAAGTGAGAGACAGAGGAAAAGGGAAAAGTCACAATAAATCCAGCAAAGAAGCCAGAAATGGTCAATTTAAAAAAAAAAAAAAGAAACAGGAATAGCTGAAGGATTTTTTAGATCTCGTGTGCCTAAAAATCAGTTTTCAAGTTGTGTGCTGGGTAGAAGTCATCCATCACCTTAAACTTTCTTTTAAGACACACACCAAATAAATGTCTTTTGTGAATTTTGGACGCAGAAAATTAAGGAAAAGTTTATGGTGTCCATATCTGCATAGCCCTCCTCAGAATGAGACTGTGGTGAGATTAACAGGAAGTTAGAACTAGAGGTAACCTTAAGAATATACGACCCTGGAATCTGCAGAAATCTTGGAGCAGAGATTAAATTTTCCAGCTGAGTGGGGGATAGGGGGCTTGTGTCAATTGTAAGGAAATGGGGCAGGGTGTCCTCAGATGACTTGTGAGTCACATGACCCTCTCCTTTATAAAGTTTCAGACACCAATGCATGGATTGCTGGAGAAACTAGTTTATGGGCCATTCTTATGACTGTTCGGGGCAGATCAGACATAAAAGACAGTAAAAAGAAATCATTAGGTGCTCAAAGCAAAACAAATGAAAGCATAAAAATCTCAATATAAAAACTTATAAAAGAGCCTAACTAACCTAAAAAAAAAGTCTTGCTAACTGAAACAAAGAAATCAATAGGAAACTAACACAGTATTGTGAAGCAATTATACTCCAACAAAGATCTATTAAAAAAAAAGAAAGAAATCAATAGGCAAAAATGCAGTGGTTTTACTGATTTAAGGTTCACCCTCTCTTCTAGATTAAAAAGGTATATTTAAACTTTTACTTTGCTTCTCCCAAGGCACTAGGAATTTTGTCTTGTCTTGGGGTGTTTTGTTTTGCCTGAGCTCATCACCCTATAAACTACCTCCTTCTGCAGTGGGAAGAGATGGAAACAATAAAAAGCTACAGGCGTCCCTCATTTCATTGTGCTTCATTTTATCACACTTCCCAGATTTTTAAAAAATAAATTGAAGGTTTGTGGCATTTCTTCATCAAGCAAGTCTATCAGCACCATTTTCCCAACAGCATTTGCTCACTTCGTGTCTGTGTGTCACATTTTGGTAATTCTCGCAATAGTTCAAGCTTTTTCATTATTACTGTGTTTGTTGTGATGACCTGTGATCCGTGATCTTTGACGCTATCATGACTCACTGAAGGCTCAGGTGATGGTTAGCACTTTTTAGCAATAAAGTATATTTTAATTGAGGCATGAACTTTTTTTTTAGACATAACGCTTTTGCACATTTAATAGACTACAATACAGTGGGAACATAAATTTTATATGCGCCGGGAAACCGAAAAATTCATGTAGCTCAGTTTATTGCATAACTCACTTTATTGCATTTGTCTGGAACTGAATCTACAGTGTCTCCGAGGTCACCTGTACCCCAATTTAAAAATGAGGTGCTGGGCTTCCCTGGTGGCGCAGTGGTTGAGAGTCCGCCTGCCGATGCAGGGGACATGGGTTCGTGCCCCGGTTCGGGAAGATCCCACATGCCGCGGAACGGCTGGGCCCGTGAACCATGGCCGCTGAGCCTGCACGTCCGGAGGCTGTGGTCTGCGACGGGAGAGGCCGCAACAGTGAGAGGCCCACGTAGCGCAAAAAAAATAAAATAAAATTTTAAAAAATGAGGTGCTTCTTTTTTTATTGACAACTGCTTTATTATTAAAAGTTACTGAATTCCATAAAGCACACAATGTAGTTTATCTTCAACTAACAAAAGTTTCATACATGTATTTAAAATAAATAATATATAGATTTATCTGTCAATATTTATATTTTATTTAAAAAGCAGTAGCTTTACATATTTTACAACTTGATTTTATAAAATGCATACACCTGCCCTATGCAAATCTTCAAGCATGAGCTTCCATTCCTATTAATAAAATGCACAATCTGTATTTCTCAATATTGAGAGAAAAATGGTACCAACTAAAAATAACATATCCATTATGACTCGAACATGCACCTGGTTTTTGGCTACTAGATAACTGACCTAATAATCTATTCAAATAACTATGTTCCTTGAGCTTGGCAATCAATTTGCGTTATGTAAACAATCTGTGATTAACTATGAAGAGACTTGCATTTCCAGGGTATCTGACACAATCTACCAAATTCTTTATTTGTCCTGTTTCAGGTTTTTAATTAGAGAAGCGAGATTTTTCAATAATTTGATGTGCCAGGAAATCTGACAAGTGAAGTCACACCTAACAAGCCACAGCCCGGTGAGTTCTGAAACCGTGCTTTTGCCTTTGAGAAAACAGCTCTGAGAATTATTGTAGGAGCAAACTTTTCTCCAAACCCTGATGGTGTATGTGCCAAGAAATAGAACAAGAACTGTTTCTCCTTTCACAGTCAGCTGGGCTCAACTTGCAAAACTCGAGTTCTTTAGGTATGTGAAGACGTACTGGCTTCTATTCAAACATTCCTTCCACATATTCAAAATGGCGTCAGATATCACACTGTTTTATTAACAAAAAATTTTTCATAAGAAAGATATTCATGTAATAATTTTGGAGATTCATCACCAACTATAAGTCCCAATGCTAACATTTGAGAATTAAAATCACAATAAACACCTTAATTATCAGGACCATAGTCAGAACCAGAACTTCAACTTGAAGGACAGAGGTCTAAGTTTGAAGTACATGCTTAGATTCCATGGGCCTCTAATGATAATGGTGTATATAAGTCTGTCTTTAATTTATGCTGAGAAAGTAGAAGTCTCCCATAAATTATTATTTTTAGAAAATAGTTCCAAATCACAAAATGGTTTAGAAACTTAAATGGAAAAACACTTTCATCAAAATAAGTAATTTAATTCATTTGGGCAATAATTAGGCTTTGAGAGAGGAGTCACATACGAAAAGTAAACAAAATTCCCTCAATACCAGCATTTAAGAACTAAATTATAGCTAACAACAGCTTATTTATCAAGTAGTCAGTTATTCAACAAGTTTAGCCATCTACTGATGGACTAAAATTAGGTATCGGAAATTATTTTATTTGTAGGATGGAGTCTTTTTATTAAAATATTTTTCTGATATAATTTTAATAATCCTCCTTCTCTGGATTTCCTAACCTCAAGAAAGGGAAAGGGAGAGGAAAGGGAAGGAAGGAAAGAAGGGAGGAAAGAGGGAAGAAAAACTGAGAGGTCAGAAGGACACTGAAGACTGATCCATTGGTATCTGTGAGTAGACAGGAAGGAAGAAAAATAAAGGAGGAATAAAAATAAAGACTGCAGGGCTTCCCTGGTGGCGCAGTGGTTGAGAGTCTGCCTGCTGATGCAAGGGACACGGGTTCGTGCCCCGGTCTGGGAAGATCCCACATGCCGCGGAACGGCTGGGCCCGTGAGCCATGGCCGCTGAGCCTGCGCGTCCAGAGCCTGTGCTCCACAACGGGAGAGGTCACAACAGTGAGAGGCCCACATACCGCAAAAATAAATAAATAAATTAATTAAAATAAAGACTGCAAAGAGGATTAGGGCCAGGAGGTGCAGCTTAAAAGATAACTTCTTCACAGATCTTAATGATGCAAAGGCATTAGCATAACAGAATAGTGCAGTAGCTGATTTTGATAACAATGAATCCTCAGAAAAGAATCATATGGTCAAGCCTCAGCTCTTTATAAAAAATAAGACTTGATTACCAGAAACAAGTAATATGTGGTTACATACCATTTTCAAATCATTACTCATTTGGGAACAATTAAGCAGTCACTAGATACCTGTTCTAAGATCTGAAGAAATTGTTATCCACCACAGGAATCTAATGATATATATTTTTGCATATAGTTAAAATTTCAGAAGGGAAAAAGTAGTAAACTATTCTAGTTACTTTATACCAAATATTTATATACCTAGTCAAAACAATAAGTATTACAATCTTTCTCCAGATGAACTCTATATAAAAGCTATTTTTAGCATTTTCTCCCAAGGATTTAAAAAAAGCCTTATTTCCCTGCTAGCTAAAAAAGAGGAATTTGTACATTACAAGTAAGTCCTTTAGAGATGAATATTAAATTCCTTAAGAAAAGAGCCGTAAAATTTATTTTTAAAAATTTATCTTAAAAAACTGAAAACCCTTTTTCTCTTTAAAATCCATGGTATTAATTACCTACTTGACATAATTTTTTTTTTGAAAGGACACCAAGTTCATGCAAAATAAGGAACTGAATGTATCACTGCCTTAACAGAATTTGGCAAACCGGAAGAATGACCTTAAAATAAATAAATAAAAAAGAAGAGAGTACATATTGTCCTAAATCTGAAGGTATAATTCTGTAGACCTATGCAGCAGATAGTGCCTCACAGAGGGAATGCAGGGAAGAGGGCAGTAGCATGTTCCCATGTACACTTTCTTATTCTGGTTGTCATTCAGCAATGCAGTACAGAGAAATATTCTTTTTATTATTACAAAACTGTTAATTGCCCTCTCTTAAGCAATGACTCAGGTAAACATCTTATGTCTTTCAATTATGTAACTTAACATTTAAAATTAACTTAATTAAATCTAAGTGTACAGGAGTTTTCAATGATTCCTAAGTTCAAGGAAGTAATGCATAAGATGTTATCAGATTGCAAATTTTGAATGGTTGGTCCTTCTATATTTTAGGATATTTCATCCTATCTTCTTCTCCTTAAACCATAAAATGTACCAAAATTATTTGGTTTTCCTTTACTTTCCTCTGTGTCATTTTAATTTATTGTACGGTATCTCTATGTAGAGAGAGAGGTATGTTAAAATACTATTATTTGTATTAAAAAACTCAATTGAGGCTATGTATGACCTATTAATCTATACAGTAGCATTGTTAATCTTTGACCTGGTATATTAATTCCTTTGGTGAATAAATGTCACAGGTCATTTCTTTATAAAAGGGTTTTAGTAAGAGGACCAGCAGTACGGAGAGAGACCCCCTACCCCACCCAGAGAATGATCAAGTGAATCAGTAGTTTAGAGCAGTTATGTAAAATATGAAAAATACATAATTTACAGCTGCAATTTTCATATTAAAAAGCAGTTAAAAACTAAGAGTAGTTCAAAGCATTCCAAAAAACATTTTTTTGTCTTGGTTGAATCAGCCAATTAATAATACTGGTAGAGACTACTACTGTGAGAACTTAGGTACATCTAGTCAAGAACAAAATGCTTCTAAGTTTAAACAGTGGTAGTTGCTAACTAACAGTATAAACAGTGTCCACAGTTTGGTGGCTGGCCATAGTTTAAAATTTTTTTCCAGTTATTTCTACAGCAGACATATTTTAGAAGTCTACCCACCCCTGAGTTCAACAATTATCCTTTTAGTGTATAAAATTATATACTTTTAATTAACATGTACAAAGCTACAAAATGTCATCTATACAGAGATTAAAAACAATTTGTAAAATATTCTTTGCCAATTATTGATTGGAAGGTTTTGCTGGGGTACATATTTCAAACCTTTTAGCCAACTGGCTTTCATTTTTAAGGCCAAATTGATTCATATATTCACTGCAGGATATGTCAAAAAGAGTGCAACAATAGGCATTAGTAAAAGTAACGTTGTAGTAGAAACAGATTTTGCATATGTGAAAAGATAACTTATGAAATACATTAATTGCTTTTCAAAAAAGAGAACCTAGTTAAGTATCATTAACTTACATGGTACTGAGAGCTGGACCCTTCAAAAAAACTTTTTTCTATAGAAAAATATTATCTAGCTGTAAGCAAAGTCTTAAATACCAACAAAGCAAAGCAAAACAAAACAAAACAAATCCCTCCAGAACGAAACTGTATGGTTGTGTGAGACAAATAAGCAAACATGCCATATTCTATAGTGTACTTTTACCTAAATTTTAAAATAAAAATGTCCACACTCCTTTGTTAAAACATTAAGCCTCTGTCAAAATGTATTCCTTATTTTAGGGTGCAGGATTGAGGGACAAGATGATGCTTACAAATAAAGAAAATTTACAAGGAAAAACTTGACAAAAGTTTTTCAGTTAAAGTATTGTAACGTTCAAACTTGACTTAAAACATAACAAAAGAAACAAAATTGCAGACAAAAATGTTTATGGGTTTTCCAAACATAAATAAATGAAATAGTGTTTAGGCAGCAGGGCTTAATGCTGATGGCTAGCAGGAAGTAACAGAGTGTAATCTACTTGGGAAAAAAATCCTTAATGTACAAATAACAAGCCCAAATTATGGACTGCAGCAGTTTAATCATCACTGTCATTTTTCTTACAAAATAAAGGCTTTATTAAACCATTCATACCCTATATTACCTTTACTTTACTATAAATACTATATTTACTTTACAATACCCTATATTACCTTTACTTCAGAGATTGAGGAACTATATACAACAGATGAATTCATTTTCACCAGAGGGATAACGTATTCTACCTCTCTGCCAATGTTACTTGAAAACCGTCCATGTCAAAACAATTTGACAGCAGATATAAACAATTCAATAAATACGCAATGATCTTTCATTACAGTCCTTTAAAAACGCATGTTAATTCATGCTGTTAACCTTAGGTTCACAGTGCATAGAATCCGAATATAAGCAGTTGGGGTGGCTTTCAAAGTAACGTTGGATCCCTCACTTTATTTATAATCCCACTCTAACGGATAAGTTCATTTCATAGGCCCTATCGTGCATTAATCATTGGGTGGCAGGAGTTGATGAAAATTTTTCCTGTTACAACGTCCGTTGCCGGCAACGAACGTCCCAAAACCTCCAAGGAAGTCATTGTTATTGCACAGTACATGAGGACCTGGAACTTTTCCAAAATCTTAAAAAAAATAAAAATTAAAAATGGAATTATATTTGACATTTCCTGACACCTGCATCAATACTGTATGACTAATAAAAGCATGTCAGTTGCCTGGACTGAACCAGCGATCAACATGCGCCCAGAATGCACACAAGTAAAAATGCAGTAAAAGGAAGTAGTCTTCTTTGTCTATAGGTCATTTCCAGTCAAAGGTTAAAGTTCAAAGACTGAATGATCAAAGTGCTCATTTTCTCAGTAGGACTATCTTCTGCTAGGAGGATGATAACAGTGGCATCAACAAGTATCATCATGATACCACCATTTTGTTTTCTTTGGATTCTTGTTAACATGTTCGAACATAAAAAGAATTCTGGTGGTCATCTCTGAGGAGAGTCAAAAGGATATCAACTACTAAACTTAAATAGAAGTTGAAATTTTTCTCCTTCATATAAGGTACCTGGTGCTCCTTCCATATCTACAATCCACTGTGTAAATGAATTTTGAACACTCTTTTCATTTTAAGTCATTCCGGGAGGTGGGTCATTTTGCAAAGCCAACGGTTCTTTTTGTAGTCGTTCTGCATTGACGCCATCAATGAGGTGCTTTTGAATGTTCAACATGATTCAATTCAACCAGCAAATTCTAGAATCAGCAAAATTTTATAGAAAGAGCATGGATGATTCATTCTGGCAGAACTGGGTTTGATTTCTAGTTTTGTGTGACCACAGGCAACCTGCTAAGCCTCTCGGAGATGCAGTGTCTTCAACTGTTGAGTGGAATGGTACCTACCTTACAGACTGCTGGGAACATAAACTGAGACCAAAAAAGGTGCATTATTCACAAGAGTCATGTACCATAAAGTTTTGAGAACACCGATTTAGCGAACACTGAACCATTGTTCTTAGGGGAAATACAGGTTAGGTTCCTGTAAACATCTGGTCACAGCATTTTCATCGAATAATCAATACAGAACTTTGTTTTAAGTGTGTTTCTGTTTAAAAGCCTTTTAATATTAATTCATTAACGTTGATTCATTAATGTTGGTCTCAGGGCCAGCAGCACTATGACCCCTGCCTGTTATCTAGCTGTTCTCTCCATAAGGCATGTCCCAGCCTTACTGCACTTAGGAACACCAGACAGCACTTCAGCTCTTTACTTGGAGACCATTTTAAACAGCGAAATCACCAATAAAAAGAACAAAAAAGCAAATAGCAGTAGTGCTAAACAGACTTCAAAAAGAGCACTTGTTTGCAGTGTGAGAACTGCAACAACAAAGCCTGGTTGTCTCATCAAAGCCGTGCACATCAGCTGGGAATGTGCACGTTGAATGACTGGAATTTTTTGCAACTCTGTGCATGGCTGCAAATAACCACCAAAGTACTGCAAGTTTTCATTTGGGGATGATGAAAAAATTGTAGCGAGTAAGCAAATTCACAAATACAAAATCTGGAAATAAATGAGCATCTACTGAAATATATATATGCTTAAAACTGAAGAAATGCTTTGTTTCCCTCTTTTTCTCTTTTCCCAATAACATGTTAGACATTGCAGGGAAACCAAGGAAGTTTGAGACAAGTAGTGTAGAAACTCAGTTTGTCAACAGGGGGAATAAAAAACAAAAACAAAACAGCAGCTGAAAATTAATTAAGATGAGAGGAATAAGCATCTCTCACAGCCCAGGGGGTGCCACAGGTAGTGGGTGATTAAAAGCCACCTGCCTGATTCAGGCAGTAAAGACTACAGCTGAAATGCAAGCAGGTCCTTGCATACGCCTAGCCTCACTCCCTCACTCCTAGCTACCCGCAGAATGTGGTCCAGGACAAACAGAACATCAGCAGTTCCTGTGACTTCTGGAGTGGAATTTGTCTCTGTGGTCACAAGCAGAGCTCTCTCACTTACCAGCTGTGTGACCTTAGGCACATGACTTAACCTCTCTGAACCCTGGGAGATGTAACTGAGATGTTAAATTCCTCTCTCCACCCCATAGGAAGGTCCCATGATCATTTGGAGAAGCACCAATGGATCAGGAGAGGATCTTGTTTCCTGAGCATTGAAATCCTCAGAGAAGCGCTTTGAAAAAACCCTGTGAACAGCTATGTAAACAGCAGATGTATGAGCGCTCTGTGACCAGCCCCTCATGTACAGGTACTGTTAGAGACTGAATGTTTGTGTCCCGCCTCAAAATTCATAAGGTGAAACCTAACCCCCAAGGTGATGGCATTAGGAGGTGGGGTCTTTGGGAGGTGACTGGGTCATGAGGGTGGAGCCCCCACGAATAGGATTAGTGCCTTTATAATAGGGACTCCAGGGAGCTTCCTCCATGTTAGAGCAGCCTGAACAGATTAGGACAGGCACTCAGTTTCCTTCTCTGTGAAACTGACGTAATAATAAGACCTACTGCAGGAACTTTGTGGAGTTGTTGTCGGTCATTACATGGAAAGCACTGAAAACAGGATTCCAGAGGATCTCAACAAATACCAGTCACTAGCAATAACCATAACAACAACAGTGGTGGTAAAAAGAATAACAGTTAATGATGGTAGTGTTGTTCCCTTCCTTCCCAGGCCCCAGCTCATTCCCCAGGTCTGGAAACAGCTACCCCAGCAGATGGTTAAGCTCTAGAAAAAAGTTTCTAATTCCTGAGCACCTTCCGTGAGCCAGGAGTCAGGCCATCTCTTTTCGAGCATGATCTCACAACATTTGCTCTTTACACGAGGTTTTCTCAACTGCAGCCCTATTGACATGGGGCACCAAACAATTCCTTGTTGGGGGTCTGTTCTGTGCACTAGGAAGTTAGCAGCATCCTGGCCTCCACCCACTAGGTGCCAGGAGCAAGTCTTCCTCCCCCACCGCTGTGGCAATCACAGATGTCTCCAGACACTGCCACATGTCCCCTGGGTGGGTGGGTGGGGTGGGGGACAAAGTAGTATGGTAGTTCTATTTTTAGTTCTTTAAGGAACCTCCATACTGTTCTCCATAGTGGCTGTATCAATTTACATTCCACCAACAGTGCAAGAGGGTTCCCTTTTCTCTGCACCCTCTCCAGCATTTATTGTTTGTAGATTTTTTTCATGATGGCCATTCTGACCGGTGTGAGGAGCTGCATAGCACAGGGAGATCAGCTCAGTGCTTTGTGACCACCTAGAGGGGTTGGGTAGGGAGGGTGGGAAGGAGACACAAGAGGGAGGGGATATGGGGATATACGTATGCATATAGCTGATTCACTTTGTTATACAGCAGAAACTAACACAACACTGTAAAGCAATTATACTCCAATAAAGATGTAAAAAAGAAATAAAAATGCCCTAAATCCTCCCACATGCCCCCCAAGAGGCAGTGCTACTCCGAGGAGCGCCACTGCTCTAAACTTCAGGCAGCATCCTCCCAGCCTTCCATCGGCCTGAGTTCACTTCTCTTATTCTGGTTCAAATCCCAGGCCTGTCCTTCTAGCCCATAAGCAGATCTCAAACCCCCAGGCACTGCCCATCTCTTTCATCTCTTTCTTCATTTCTGGCCCCTGGTGAGTTTCCTCTCTGGCTTTTAAGTTTGGGTGGGTATCCTCATGTTTTTATGATGTGTTATCCTGCCTAACTCTATGTTTATAGCAAGAGAGGATGCTGTCCGCCTCAGCTTCACCTGATAATTTGCTGGAAACCACGTGTGGTTCCATTTTCTTCCTCTCTCACTGCATCTCCTGCCCTCATGGTGATGCTGTTCAGGTGTGGTCATTACGAGCCCACCCTGTGCTTTTGCTGGGCATTGACCCCAAGCACGCCAGGCCGGGGTTTCTCAGGTCCACCATCTATAGTCATCTCACCCCTGTTAGGACAACATCTGTTCCAAGTTTTTCATGTCAGAGGCCTTGGTTCCTAACCTACATATGCAGTGTCAGGGCATCTGGTTCTAGAAAGGTCTCAGCCACGGCCTCACACTCTCACAGAACCAACCTGCCCCCCAATGACAGCCTGGTCTCAGCCCCCAACCCCAGTCCAGCTTCTCCCTGCCTCTGTGGTGAGTCTCCCAGCTGCTCACTCCTACCCCGGCTCTCATGGTTTGTGGTGAACTCAGTGAGGACCACATGAGTCAGCAGAGATATCCTATAACCTTGAACCTCAGGTATGAAGGGGTCAGCATCTCCCCAGAAGGGGGTCTCGCCCCCTAGGCAGCTGTGCCCCCCCCCATAACAGCCCTCTGTATTCGTTTCCTGTTGCTTCTGTAACAGGTGACCACACATTGAGTGGCTTCAAACAAATGTATTCTCTTACTGTTCTGAAGGTCAGAAGTCTGAAGTGAGTCTTACAGGCTAAAGTCACGGTGTCTGCAGAGTTAGTTTCTTCTGTTGGCGCTGAGAAAGAGTCTGCTCCCTTGCCTTTTTCAGCTTCTAGAGGCTGTCCTCAACTCCTTGGCTTGTGGCCCTGTATCACATGGCCTTTTCTCCCTCTGCCTCTATCATCAGCTCATCTTGTTGCTCCTTTGACCTTCCTGCCTCCCTTCTATAAGGACCCTAGTGATTACATGTAGGACCCACCCAAATAATCCAGGATCATCCCCCACCCCCTCCAAGATCCTTATCAGAGCTGCAAAGCTCCCCTTGCTGCATAAGGGAACATTCACTGGATCCAGGGATTAGGACTTGGGTATCTTTTGGGGGCAGAGGAGCATTACTCAGACCACCATGCTGTCCACCACTTTACAAAGGAGAGTGGGAGTGCTGAGGTTATCAAACTAAAGAAGAAAAATGTTCCCGTGCTGTTGCATACACACTTCAGAGCCATTGCCACCTCCTTGGACCACGAGACAGAGTCACCACAGAAGTAAGTGGTTCTTGGTAACTTAGAGGCCTCTCCCCCACTGGACAGAGAAGGAGCTAACAAGGCTTGCATGGACGTTTCTTGTCCTATATTTATAATCGTTATAATAATTCATCTTAGCTTACAGTGAATCTTGCTGATAAGAAGGTACAGAATTCTAACAATAAATAAAGCACACGTCCTATGCCAAGTCTATACGTGCTTTACCTCATTGGATTACCCTCAAAAGCCTACATTATCTCAATTTTCTGGGCAAGGTCACTGAGGCACAGCTAAGTAACTTGCCCAAGTTTCCCAAGTTAGTGAGAGTCATATCCACGATTGGGAGCCACACCTTTGGACTCCAGAGTCTGTGCTTCTAACAACTGCAGATCATTCTGCTGCCCAGTTCTACCGTCAAGTTGCTGTGTGACCTCAAGTGAGCCCCTTTCCCTCTCTGGATGTTGGTTAAAGCAGGTGTGTTAAGTTAGGTCACGATTTCTCAACCCTAACACTACTGACATTTGGGACCAGATCATTCTTTGTGGTGGAGGCTGTCCTGTGCACAGTAGGATGTTAAGCAGCTTCACTGGCTTCTACCCACTAGATACCAGTAGTAACCCTCCCTGAACTCCCACCTCCACTGTGATAACCATAGATGTCTCCAGACATTGCCATATGTCCCTTGTGGAGGACAGAATCTCCCTTGGTGGAGAACCACTGAGAAGTCACCCATCAGGACTTGCCAAACTTACAATATTCTAGGATTTCTTTCATTCTTTCTTTAGCTTCAAGTTAGGAATTGCTTTGTATTCAGGAAGCTCTCTCGACAGGCAAGAGTTCAGATGCAATGTGCAAGCTAACCAGTCTCATAAATTAGCACAAACATATATCAGTGGTAATTAATTAAATACCTCTGTCGCATCACTAATAGCACCAGCTGAGGACAATATTACTGTTCAAAGTACACCGTCACCCATTTCTCAGTTTCACATTGCATGAGGTATAAGAGTAAACTGTTTAGGGGGTTAAACAAAACCTATTGCTTTTTCATGTTGAAGGAAAGAGGAACCTCCCAAGATAGAAACAGAGTCTGCTTACCCTCTATTCCTGCCACTTTCTGCAAGATCTTCTCAAGGAGCCAATTTACATACAGTGGACAAAAAACAAAAAAGACTGGTGCTCATTGTTAGTTTATCTTGTTCCCTCTCCCTGTGGTCTCAGATTTGTGAGTTTGCCCTTAGCTTCACGTTTTTCCATCACATTATTATAGGAGCTCTCCAGCCCAACTGTTACCTGGTACATAGGTACTGTTTTCATGTCATTTGACTTTATCCTTCATTTAAATCAGTTTTGGATTTTTTTTGGTACTAACTGAAGTCATAAAAACACAGATAAATACCTGATTCTATATTCCAGCTCTACCACCGGTTGTGTGATTCTGGGCAAGTGGTTTAACGTATCAGTCTCAGTTTTGTCATCCGTAAAAATGGAGATAGTAACACTTATCTCATGGATGGCCATAAAGATTAAACTAGATCATATCTAATCAGTGCCAAGACAGTGCCTGGCAGGTACTGATGGCTCACTTCTGCCACAGCAATGAGTCAGCAGGCAGAGAAGTGGCTTTGGGCTTCTCCCTTAGCTTCCTGCTGTCACGATTGAAGAGTAGAGCTCATGTAAATGAGATGGTCTAGATCTATACTAAAGGAAGAAATGAGGTGGAATAATCAGCCCCTGAATAATGAACTTCTGATTACCTATAATCGCTTTGGGAAACACAGCTCCTAAAGGCTGAGTCCATGCTGGCTTTAAGCAGGATCAAGTGTCCTTCTGACATGAGCTCAGTATGGGAAGCTTCATCACACACACACACTTCACATGCGCACATAATCAGCCTGAAAAATCAGATCCACTGGGTCACCAAACTCCCAGAGCAGTGGAAAGAGTAGAAGCAATCAATATTCCATAGGAGTAAGTTTAAGTTTAGCATGAGAAACTAATCTCTGGCCTCTATTAAAATGTTTAACAAACAGCTCTTTAGCCAATGACCCCTCTTACCTCCTGTATCAGTTAGCTTTAATAGGTTATGCTGTGTAACAAGCAACCCCAAAATCTCAGTGGCTTACAACAACTTAGGTTTTTTTCACCATCTCTTTATATGCTGGTAGTCACAGGTCTGCTACAGCTCTGTTCCACATATCTTCTCATTTCAGGACCCAGATTGAAGGAACAGTCCCTGTCAAAGCCCCAAGAGACCTGATAAAAACACACAGTCTTAAAACTTTTGCTTGAACATGGTTTACATTACATCTACTCATATGCCATTGGCCAGAGCAAGTCACGTGGATAAATCTAACATCAGTAGATCAGAAAAATATACTGCTCTTACAGGAAGAACTGGTGAATATGTAGGAACACATCTCCAAAGTGTGTGTGTGGGGGGGGGGCAGGGTTGGATTATGCTCTAAGCATTTCCAGGCCTTCTCTGATTTCAAGCTAATTTTCAGTTTTGAGAAGACAAACCAAGTTAAAGCCTTATACACACTATGAGAATGCCAAAGCTCAGAGTTCCTCTTGAAGGTTCTTAGGGTCTATGGTCTCCTAGAAAAACTAGGGTTTTTCTAACAGATTTCCAACAGATACCCATAAACCTCTAAATGTACTTTGTTAGAGTAGGGATCTCCTTATGGTAACGATAATCCATGGTAAGCATCTTTTTCAGGTATCTTTGTGGCTTTTAGGTATTTTCAGCATAGGAAGGTCACAATTCCTTTCTAGACTTGCTATGGCTATGACACACTTCACACTGGTAAAAGATGAAAGGACATATATAGAAAATGGGATATGTATGCACCTTGGAAGGAGTGGGCCCCTGAGGAATATAGAAATGCTGTCACCAGATGGTGAAAAGGATGGTGAATAGCCAAAACTACAAGGATTGAGGAACATCAGTTCTTCCTTCATTTCTGAGATTTCTTCTACATCTAAGATGTTATAAGTCCAAGATTAGATACTACTTTCTCCATATAGACATCAAACCAACTGCAATATCATTTTCTAAGCATGACACTTTCCTTCACACCACTCACCCCCTCCACTGCCACTTGGAAAGAAGGTCCCAAGTTGTCCGTCACTAATTCTTCTATTCAAACCTAGGACCCTTTGCTTCCCATTCACTAGCACCCGCCAAATCCGATCACTCATATTCCTAGTCTTCTGATTTTCCACTTTTTCCCAATGACTTTACCTTGGGAAACTTTGCTGTCCTTGCAGGTCTAAGTCAGCATTCTGAACATTCTTGCAGCAACAGTATGAATGTTCACACTGAGTTGTATGTCCATTAAAGGGAAAAGCTCACCCACCTTTGTTATCACTATGTATGGAGTCCCCAGTGATGTTCTAGGCACTGTGCTCCATCATGTTCATTTACTACAGCCACCCCTGAGTACAGGAGAGAATATATTATGACCCCAGTTGAAGAGGTGAACCAGATGGAGGCTCAGAAGTGTGAGGTGGCTCGCCCAAGGTCACAGAAGCCAGGAACCGGCAGAGCAGACATTCAGCTTCGCCTGATCCCAGTATCCATATCTTCCTTCTACGTCATGCCTCCTTCCACCTAAATACTGGATGAAACAAGCAGTATGAAGGGCACGCCACGCTGGGCCGAAACGATGCCCATTAAGTGGAATTCACACCTATCTTGTACTTCCTGCACACTTTGATTCACTCAACAGACTGAGGAATGGAACAGAAGACACTTATTCCTCTCCAGACAATAAATCATTGGCTTACTATCTGTCACTGGCTCGATTTTCCAAAGACTTGTTTTCATCAGTTTAATGAATTATTGGATTACCTGGAAATTGCTCAGAATTAACCTGTGGCTGACATTAATGGATCCGCAACACAAGTGTCAAGCTCTCTCTAACCAGTCCTATCCATCCTTTTGCGAGGAGGCCAGCTGCCCTGCACAAGGCGATTCATTTATTTTGATGCTGCATCTGCCTGTGTCTGCAGTGGGGGTATGGGGGTGGTGGTGAAGAGCCTGTGGGGAACAAAATGGCATCCTCGTTTCCAGGGGTACCTGGGCGCTGCCTGCTGCCTCCACCCTGCCCGTGTGGGTGGGCAGCAGGTAAGAATCATGATCAATCCCATTACAACTTGCCACACCACCCTCAGTTCTTTGGAGAGGCGTGGCAAGCTTTGGGCTTCTTTGCTTGGATCCCCTCTGTATTTTAACCATCCTAGAGTCCACTTAGCTCTAACTCCAGATCTAGCTCCAATCCAGACGGTTCTCTCCATCTCCCTTGTTACCAGCCTTCACAAGCTAACCCCAATTCATGCCTCATAACTAGCCAAAAAGCATCCTCCTTTCTCCCTGCTCCCACCCCCAGCCTGCAATAATCCATTCACTACAGAGTGGTCAGAGGGACCACTTTAGATCAGATCATGCCACCTTCCACTCTGCTTAAAAGTTCTCAGTGGCTTCCCACTCTACTTGGCATGAAATCGCCCAAGAGCCTCCAAGACGTGCCTCAGTCCCTGCGTTCCCCCCCCACCCCCAATCTAGCACCTTGCTCCAAGCTCTCCCTTGGCACCCATCCCTGGGGCCTTTGTCCCTCCCACATTCCACTCTCATTTTTCGGTCTGTTTCGCTAACAGCTCTATCCACAGCACTATGACTGAGCTTGGCACATAGCAAGTACTAACTTACTATGTTGACTTGATTCATTAATGAGTTATTTTCCAGGTCTTAAGGACATTATGGAGAATGGGGAAATGGAGGGCTGCTGATCCTTTGTGAGTGGTTTTACAACAGAGTTCCACTCAAGGGAAGTCCCAAAGCTCACTGAGCTCTGGTGTTCAATTTCCAGTTTATCTGTCAGTCAACTCTCTAGACCAGGAAGTGGTACACTCTTCTTGCATAGGGCCAGGTAGTAATCATTTGCCCCATTCAGTAGTTGTGACAGAGACCCCATGCCGCCTTCTCCAGACAGCATTCAGTCTCTCAACTACTCTAATCAGCCATTGTAGTGCAAAAACAGTCATAAAAAATATGTAAAGGAACAGGCCTCTTATGTGTTAGTAAAACTTTATTTACCTGCAGCAAGTTGGAGGTGGTCCACTGACTATAGTTTGCTAACTCTGCTTAAACTACAAGTTTCTTGAGTAACATGGCTGGCCAGCACTCACTTCGGGCCCACTGAAGAAGGTCCAATATGGTAGAGACAAGAATTCACCCCCTGCTATGGCAATCAAGAAAGCCCTCGGGCTTCCCTGGTGGCGCAGTGGTTGAGAGTCTGCCTGCCTATGCAGGGGTCACGGGTTCGTGCCCCGGTCCGGGAAGATCCCACATGCCGCGGAGCGTCTGGGCCCGTGAGCCATGGCCGCTGAGCCTGCGCGTCCGGAGCCTGTGCTCCGCAACGGGAGAGGCCACAACAGTGAGAGGCCCGCGTACCGCAGAAAAAAAGAAAAAAAGAAAAGAAAAGAAAAGAAAGCCCTTTCCATGGCCTTCTATTTCTGGGACCCGCCTTTCACATCATGAATATTGGAATCAGGCCTGTCCATCACGGCTTCCCCCACAGACAAGGTATGCAGCCTTAGACAAGTTACCAAATTGTTCTGTCTTTTCTCCCATAAAAATGGGACGAGGGTTATTTTAAAGAGCAAAAGAGATAATGGAAGTGATTCCAGGTGAAGTGAGAATCACCTAGCACAAACGTACACATGCATGCAGGTACATGACCAGCAAAAATAGTTTTGATCGTCACTGTTCCGCTAACAACCTGGCTTTTATCCTCCTGAGTGATGTTTACAATCTAGAGGCGCAGCTGAATTGCTCAGGACAACAGAAGACATTTCTTTGTAATCTTCAGGGGAAGAGGGGAGAGAAAGATGAGGCAACTGGCGAGGAGAGAAGATTTTGATGAAAAAAAAAACCAACAGGCGTCTGAAGGGGATTTTCATGCTGCATGCAGTGTCTGATGTAAAACCTCTCCCTTCACCATCCACGGGACACCAGTAAAATATCCCTGTCTTTTTACTGTGTTGGGGAGTTGGATCCATTTGTTTTCAGGGGGGCTGATCTGCTGAAGAGCTGACCCCTACTTGCTTAAGGCATGAGCTGAGAACAAGGGCTCCCTTGCCTGGCACATTAGAGATTCAGTAAATGCTAATTCGTTCCCTTCTCATTCCACCTTCGTCACTTTGTCTTTACAAAAAATTCTTGGTAATTCAGACTCCGTACCAAAAATCAGTAAGTCTCAAGTATGGATGTTTGTTGAAGGAAGAAAGTAATTCAAATGAGGCTTGCCCGATAGAGATTCCTCAAGGATACACAAGAATAGCTTGCAATTAACATACTCATTCTTAATATATGAATGGATTCTTCTAAAGTGCCGAAGTATGCTAAAAAGCAATTTTATTCTCAGTAGTTTAAGCATTCTCTTTGCAACCTTTTCCTCACACTGTTTACACTTCTCAAGAACAGGGGAAACCAGAGACCAACACTTGCCTGAATTATAACAAATTACAAATGAATAATTGTCCTAGCACTCCCTGGGAGAGAGAATTCAGCTTTGAGTCCTGGGAAAGGGAACTCAACCGGGTTCCAATTGATAGTTTCCCATATGTTTTTGTATGATCTTGAATAAATCACTTATTCTCTCTAGGTTTCAGTATTTTAATAAATTCAAAAACATCCTGTGTGCATTGATTGGAAGACTAAATATTGTTAAGATGTCAATATACTGAAAATGACCTACACATCTTCTTGGCATTGTTTCACATCTGAACTGTGATTCATCTCAGTAAGGTGCTCTAAAAACCTATTGTTCTTGTTGTTTGTCCTCCCCTAATCCTGGAGATATGCATACACACACAGACATACACACAGACACACACACACAGAGACACACACACACAAGAAAAGACACAACTTATGTCTTTTCTTGCTAGTGCTTCTGGTATCATATCTAAGAATCTGGTGCTAAATCCAAGATCGTAAATATCTACCCCTATGTTTTCTCCCAGGGGTTTTATGGTTTTAGCTCATATTTAGTTATTGATCCATTTTGAGTTAATTTTTGTCTAAGGTATGAGATTGGGATCCAACTTCATTGTTTTGCACAT
This sequence comes from Globicephala melas, assembly GCF_963455315.2. NCBI lineage: Eukaryota > Metazoa > Chordata > Mammalia > Artiodactyla > Delphinidae > Globicephala > Globicephala melas. The sequence goes on from NW_027207256.1 coordinate 892,757, forward strand.
GGAAATCCAGTTGTCCCAGTACCAGCTGTTGAAGAGACTATTCTTTCCCCACTAAATAGACTTGGCACCCTTGTCAAAAATCAATTGGCCATAGATGGTTTATTTCTGGGCTCTCAGTTCTATTCCATTGGCCTATATGTCTATCCTTATGCCAGGAACACACTATTTTAATTACTATAGATTTGTAGTAAGTTTGGGGAAGTATGAGTTCACCAATATTCATATTTTTCAAGATTATTTTGGCTAGTGAGAGCCCCTTGCAAATCCATATGAATCTGAGGAACAGCTTTTTCATTCTTGCAGAAAAGGCCATTATAATTTTGATAGGCCATTGAATCTATACATCGCTTTCTATATATTGACATCTTAACAATACTAAGTTTTCCAATCCATGAACACAGGATATTTTTTCATTCATTTAGGTCTTCTTTAATTACTTTCAGTAATATTTTGTAGTTTTCGGTGTACAAGTCTTTACCTCCTTGGTTAAATTTATTCCCAGGTATTTTATTATTTTAGAGGCTATTGGATATGGGATTGCTTTCTTAATTTCCTTTTTGGATTGTTCATTGCAGTGTATAGATTTCAACTTGTGTTTGCTTTATCCCCTGAAACTTTGATGAATTTTATATTAGCCCCATAGCTTTCTTGTAGATTCTGGGGATTTTCTGTGTATAAGTTCATGTCATCTGTGAACAGAGATAATTTTCCTTCTTCTTTTCCAATTTGGATGCCCTTCATTTCTTTATCTTGTCTAATTGCTCTGGCAAGAATTTCTAGTACAGTGTTGAATATCAGTGGTAAAAGCATGCATCCTTGTCTTGTTCCTCGTCTTAGAGGAAAAGTTTTCAGTCTTTCACCATTGAGTATGATGTTAGCTGTAGGTTTTTCATAAATGCGTTCTATTATGTTGAGGAAGTTTCCTTTATCCCTTGTTTTATGAGCTTTTTATCATTAAAGGGTGTTGGATTTTGTCAAATACCTTTTCGTTATCATCTGAGATGATTGCATGTTTTTTCTTCATTCTATCAGTCTGTGTCAGACTGACTGATTTTCTTACATTGAGACACACTTGCATTCCTGGAATAAATCTTGGCCATGGTGTATAATCCTTTTATTATGCTGTTGGATTCTATTTGCTAGCATTTGTTGATTTAAAGGAATATTTTTAATGAGTCAAATCCTCAAAAATTCCATTGTCTCCATATTGTAATAAGCAGTAGCCCACTGTCTCCTGCCTACATATAACTAACTTGTCCTCTTATAATAGCACTAGATTTTTACTTTGGGGTTATGTTTGTTGTATATATAATAGCTTAAATAACTGATCTTTTACATCCTTAAATGTGTGTGTGTTCCTGCGTGTGTGTGTGTGTGGTTGAGGCAGTAGAGCACAGTAGACTGCTCCAGGCTTTGGGGTCAGAAAGATCTGCACTCAGCTCCCAGTTCTGTCACACACCATTTGCGGGAAACTGGACAGTGTCTTAGCTTCCCTGACCTTCAGTTTCATCACAGGAATAATTTCATCTCTAGCTTTCAGAGCTGTTAAAAAAAAAAAAAAAAGGCAAATGAGACACTGTATACTAAACACTTAGCACAGTGCTTAGCATAAGACAGAAAGTCTCAATAAAAAGAGCAATTTGCTTATCAGGATTATTTGGATTTAACAAATTACAAGTGTGTTATGTTTATGCATTTTTCTCCCCAGGAAGTTAGTTTTGTTGGGAAAAACTGTTCAGTTAACATGAGATTGAAGTGGTGGCTGTGGTTACATCTATCCAGCCAGATGTACCATGAAAACAATTCCATCAGGCATCCAGATGTGGGAAGATTGAGGTATGGACATCTCACCCAGATGCTGAGTGCAGTACTCCGACCTCAGTGATTTTCGTTGCTCTCTGCTTTATCAACGTGGGAAGGAGGGCGGTATTCAGCTCATCTAGGCTGATCTTTCCTCTGTGATCTCCATCCTGGGCCAAGGGGAGGGTGCAATCCCTCATTCCATCACTAGGCGGCGGGAGACTTCCCAGGAAGGGAGCGGGGCTAAGTGGGTGTCCTGAACCAGAGGCTGTTGGAATAAAAAAAATGATCAGGTATTTGAGCCACAGTCTGAAGTCATGGCCTTGATTACAGCCCAATAGAAGAGGAATTGCTAATGCCACTGCTTTGTTTCTCTGCTTTTTCTCAAGAAATGGTACGATGTTGAGGGTAGACTCACCTTTCTCCAACACCCCATAGGAAAGAAATAATTACATCCAATTCCAGAAATGATGCAGCAACTGTAATAACTGAAGTATGCTCAAAGAATCACTATGACAGAAGTTCACAGTATGGCAGGATTGTATGCTAAGAACAAGATCTCAGCAGACAGAGTGCCTCCATTGAGGTCCAGAATGTTCCACCAGTGACCTGTTAGCTGTGTGACCTTGGACAGGATGCTTCATCTCTCTGTGCCTTAGTTCTCTTATTCATAAAATGGTATAATAATAAAAGCTCTCTCTGGACTTTGGGGAGGAGCGGATGAGACCGTGGGTTAAGCTCTGAGAACAGTGCCCAGCGTGTGATAAGTATTCAATACATAAGAGCAATCATTCATTTAGCCAACATTTGTGAGAGCTCATGACAGTAACTCCCCAAAGAGTGGGTATGAGAAATAACAGATTACACAGCTCGAGTGCTTGGAACAGAGTCAGCGCTCAAATCAAGGTTTACTATCAGAATATTAAGGAGAAAAAGTTTACAAAATACTGGTGTAGAGCATGATCTCATTTTTCAAATATGCAAAGGGTTGGGGGAGGGATACAGTTCTCCTTTCTCTCCTTGCCCTGCACCTCTGGTGCTGCTCCAGAAAACCTTGAATACCAAACAACAAATTCCACCCTGGGATGTTAGAGTATTTTGCAGGTGGTTGAGAAGCCTTCAAGGCCTAAAACAAAGAGTTTCCTAATGGGATTTGGGGCGCCTCCACCAGTTGTGCCAGATTCTGACCCTCACTCAGGACCCAGGTTTCCTGGAATGGGGGTCTTAACCCTTAATGTGCTATGGACCGCTTTGCGGTCTGAGAAAGCCCATGAGTTCCTTCTTACAATGATGTTTTTACATGCATAAGATAGACTTCTTTGGATTACAAAAGAAACCTATAATTTGACATAAACTATGCCTGATTTCTGTAAGTGAAAAGTCACAGATATTACTAATACCATTGTCATTTTGGTTTATATTCATAATTGACTGAAATGCTAAATTTTAAGTGGAAGTTAGTTAAAATTGATATGCAAATTTTTTCCCATCCAATGCACAGACTCCTGAATTCTATCCACAGATATTGTGGGTCAGTGGTCCCCAGGTGAGGACCCTTGCTGGGACAGATATCCGTTATGCCTACACCGTTAGGCAGGCTGACTGAGTCATCAAGATCTTGTTGTTTCGTTCAGGAACAACAGATGTTCCATTATGCGCCTTGAAATCTAAATGAATTGATTCAAAACACACAGCTTATCACCTTCTTTTAATTATGAGATTGAGAAAAACTACAAGCGCACCTTATGTTGTGGGAAAATCCATCTAATTGGAATTGAATGATATCAACAGCTAATTCTTTTTTTAACACAACAATTCTACATAGAGTAAATTGGTTTAGCTGATCCGTGGAAAAGAATACTGTTTTAGGGCTTAATGAGAATAATTCCTTCTTCCTTTACAGAGTTCTCACTCACAACTAGATGCATATTCCTCTTATCAACAAGTTTGGAAGTGATGCCACATTGTTTTTCATTTAAAAAAGAAAAAAAAAAAACACCTTTCCTGAACCTTTTCAGTACCACGGACGTTTGTGTATATGTACGTGTGTGTGTATGTGCATGCGTATGTGTACATTTTATCCCAGAGTTATGAAATTAAGATAAATAATTCTGTACCTAACAGAGAAAACCTTTTGAGATTGTTTCCATCAAGAAACAGCTAGAAGGGCTTCCCTGGTGGCGCAGTGGTTGAGAGTCCGCCTGCCGATGCAGGGGACACGGGTTCGTGCCCCGGTCCGGGAAGATCCCACGTGCCGCGGAGCGGCTGGGCCTGTGAGCCGTGGCCGCTGAGCCTGCGCGTCCGGAGCCTGTGCTCCGCAACGGGAGAGGCCACAACAGTGAGAGGCCCGCGTACCGCAAAAATAAACAAATAAATAAAAGACACATAGGAGGGAAAGGGCAAGAGCATTCCAGGCAGAGGGACAGAAAGTGTGGGAAGACTCGGTGCCCTCTTGGAGTTTCAGTAGCCCAGCAGTGAAGATGTGCTGTGAGATGGAGCAGCAAGAGATAAAGATGAGGAGGTCAGCAGGCAAGACAAAGAATGTCCTTTATTAGCTAACTCAGGAGTCTGAACTTCATTCAGCTAGTAATTGAACTAGCGATCCCAGTCTGGAGCCCAAGAACCCTTCAAGATCCCTTATGCTTGATCAGAGGTCTGTGAGTTCCCTTTAAGAATTTTTCTTAGGAAACTTCTGGTGGGGTGACTCAGGACAAGTTAATGTCACCTCTCTGAGCCTCATTCCTCACATCTGTAATATGGCAATAATAATAGTGCCTGCCCTATAGAGTTGTGAGCATTAAATAAGTTACTATATGGCAAGTACTTAGAACAGTGCTTGGCACATAGTAGTTGCTCAATAAATACTAGTTATTGTTATTGTTATTCTTATTAGTTCAATGAAATGTAAAAATGAATATAGGCATTTTTAGGTCATTTGGGCAGCCCACTTATAACCTGGCACAGCAATGGGATTACAATGCCCATGTTTGCATTAATATTTATGATCCCACCGGCACCACTTAGCATATCTTTCATTGTCATGGATTAATGGGGAAAGAACAAAGGTGGATTTGATCCATGAAAGGTGTTTTTGTAGTAAGCGAGGGTCCAGTAGTGTCAGGGCACAGTATTCAAACAACGGTACCCCATCTAGTTCAAAGAGAGGAAAGGGTTGGGAGAACCGAGCCATCCCAGGACCAGAGCACAAAACAGAACCTCCATGAGAAAGAACCTACATCACAGCAGCCAGCAGGGCACCATAATCTCTCTGCCAGGGTCACTTTAGTTTTGGCAAAACAACCTCATCCATCCCATTAAATTAATGTTGTTCATTTGAATGTTATTGGTCTTATAGTCTTTTTTTAATTCATAAATTTGGCTTTATTGTTGTATAAGAGCTATTAGCATATGGACTACATGCCAAGTTTTATGTTGGTACATATTTAAACAGCGATATCGTAAACATAATTTAAGTCAGTACTAGGAGTCTGCAATTTTTATATTATGATTATTACTCACACTTGAGAATACTGTAGACAGCCGGGAGGGCGTTGAAGGGCTGAAGTCTGTTTCAGAAAGCTCGGGCTGTGTAAGGGGATGATGGGTGGAAAGTTCTGTTGTCTCAACAGCACAGTTTGCTCTGAGAAACTAACGACCTTGTGGAAATAACAGTACGTTTTCTTGTATCTCTGCGTCTGGAGTAGGTGACCAGCAGTTGTGGTTTGCCTGGGAGCAGGGCCAGCTTCATGAGCCTGCGATGTGTGCAGGACCCCACCCTCAGAAGGACACCACATTTACTTTAATGCCCTGTTGTCGCAGTCCTGAAATTCTTCGTACGTTCTGAGCAAGGACCCTGCACTTTCGTTTTGCATCAGGCCCTGCAGATTACGTGGTTGGTTCTTCCTGGACTGAGGGGATTCCCCAGACATGGGGCTTTCAGTGCTAAAATTGGGACCATCCCAAGCAAACGGGGAGGGTTGGTCACCCCAACTGGCATGTAGGGCCCAAGCCAAAAAGAGAGTAGGTCACCTTAGAAGGGCATCTGGTGGCTTTACTCCCAAGCCCCTGGATGCTTCAAGGGGGCATCTGGCAGAGGATTTGTTGAGCCCGCAGGTCAGGATGGCGTGCACAGCCAGGCTCAGGATGTCAGTTTCCCAAGGGGCTGCTCACTGCAGAGCTGGCGGATGGCTGGGGTAGCAGCTGGATCTCATTTGGCACAAGGAGTGAGTGGGTTGGGAGGGGGATGGCCTGGCTCTGTATAAATGGTTGGGACACACCAAAGGAAACGACGTTTGTACACGTCTCCTGGCAGGCTTGCTTTTTCCAAAGCATGAGCCATTCACAGAAATCCCGACTACCTTGAGAAGTAAAAGTTGCTGTTTCATCTGCAACAAAAATCCCAGCAGGATAAGGGCCTGGCACCTCCATAGACAGTTCCCAAATCCAGCCCAGTTCTACAGTCTGCCGCTTCATCTCAGGTAATGGGTGATCAAGGAAGAAGAGAAAAACGTAGTTAATCCTTCAGCTGTCAGGCCCCCTTGACTGACTAAAGAAGGTTCAAGGAACCCAGAGGACAGAGAAGCGTGGTCATGGGAAGCAACAGAAGTAGAAGCCTCGGGCCAAATACTTCTCTGCCACTGTAGCCCAAACGCCTTCCCTTTCCCCAGAAGGTACTCGTAGCCGTCCGATGCGAACTAGAAAGAGTCAGCCCTCTTCGGATGTTAAGTCTCTAAAACAGGGACACGCTACATGATCCATTGGGCTACTGGACACAAAATATCTCTGTCATCTTTGTATACCATGCTTTTCAAGAGCTCTTTTTCATATGTGCATCATAATTTGGAGAGTATGTAGTTCAACGTAGACTTTATACATATGTGACTATTCTAATATTACAGCGCCCATCCACTTTTTTTTGAAGGAGGTGTCCATGATCAAACGTATTTGAGGACTGTTGACTCAGATGTTTTAAGCTGTGGAAGCAAAAGAGGCTGTGAATTTCCATTCAGGCTCTTTTTCCCCTTCCCACAATTCAGTGGATTATGTGCACTGACTATGCAGATGACATCATACAGATGCAGCGGAGAAGCACACACAGTCGATGTCCCCCTGGGATTTGCAATATGATGCGAGAGGCAGGGAGACACACAGAAGGGGCTTAATCCATATTTTTGAGTAAAAGATGGAGGGTGGGATTTAAGCATGGATAAGGGGTTATTGGATGGCTACAGGGCGGGAAGGTATTTTAGGCAAAAGACAGAGTTTGAACAAAAATACGGAGAATAGTGTTCAGTTTAGAGTTTAGTGTAGAGAAGAACGCAAGTGGGGAGAGTGGAGATGGATGTTTGCTTGACAGATGACAGTGAGTAGAAAGGAGGACTGATGGGCTGTTGCCCAGAGCAACATGCTAGGTTTTCAAGAAATATTTTTTGTGTCAATGAAGAAAGGAATGAATGAAAGACAACCTTGAATGCCAGGCTAGGGACATGAAATTTAACTTTAGGCAATGAGAAGACATGATAATAATACTGGTTAACATGTATCATCTTCAATAGTTTTGAGAATAGGGGGTGAGCTGCTCAGAGCTTCACTTTGGGAAAACAGGGCACAATATATGGCATCTCGGCATAGATGGTGAGTTGGATGGGAGATGTTAAAAGTCCAACATTGTATCTACTCCAGTGGAGCTTAAATTATGTTGGTGGAAACTGAAGTTAAAGAAACATCAATGCCAGAAAAATAAGTAAAGACAGAGGTAGGAAGGAAAATACAGGGTAGTATGAAATAAAACAATGGGGAAGTTTTCCCTGAAGAATTCCCACTTCAAGTGAGAATTGAAATGTTAGAATCAGTTAGCCAGGCAAAGGGAGAGGAAAGTGCATTTCAGGCAGAGGGACAGCTCATGCAAATGCCCTGAGCTGAGAAGGGCTTTGGTGAACTAGAGAAACAAAATGAAACAATATAACAACAACAAAACTGGTGTGACTGCAGCATTGTGAGGCAAAGGGAGAGAGCGGTCCGTACTGAGGCCAGAAACAGGCAGGGGCCAGCTCAGGCCAGGCCTGGAAGGCCTTGATAAGGATTTTGATTCCCATCCAAAGAGCAAGAAAGGGCCATGGTAGGGTCTAAGCAAAGGAGTGGCGAGCTTCTATTTATGATATTTAGCAGATCACATCCAAGTGCGTGGGTCCAGATGATTTGTACCTGGACCAAAGACCTGCTTATCTTTCTTTCCTCAGGACAGTCAGATGATCTGCTTTTGTTTGCTAGTAATAGAACTCTGAAATAAAAGTGTATTAACCATATCAATTAATTTTTTTTGTACTTAAGAAGCAATCCAGAGGTAGGTGATTCCAGAGCTCACTCAGCAGTTCAACAAGAGCTTCTCTATGATTCTTTGGCCCTTTCCTCATAGTCCCAAGTTGGTTGCCACAGCTCCAAACATCACATCCTCACCTGACAGCACACAAATGGGAAAGAGAGGAGAAGAAGGCCTTCTCCTTGCATCTCCTCCTTTTTTACTGACAGAGGGTATATTTTCCAGGAACCCCTGAGCAGATTTCCTCTTTATGGAGACTGGGTCACTGGCCACGCTATCGGTAGGCTAAGAAAGTGAATAGCTACCATCTTCTGCTTCTATCATAAAAAACAGTCTGCTGGCACAGCAGGGCCGTTGGGCCCGCAAACAAAAGTACTGCCAGTCCAGCTTCTGGATGGGATTTTTGGTGACTTCCTGATTCAGTTTATGAAAGGAAGTTCCTCTTTCTTGCACCGAAGCTACATGGAAGCCAAACCATACTCTGGGATATGGGGAGACAACTTGAAGGAAGGTGTCAGGGGTGATGGTAAGGCAGTGATCAGGGAAGGAAGGAGGGAGAGATATGGATTACTCAACATGGCATTTCATCTCTTCCCCACGTTGCACAATGGGGTGATTGTCTGCTTTTTGGACAGCTTGCTGCAGGGGAAAGAACACTGGACTAGGAATCAGGAGGCAGATATACTGCCCAGCTGCATCCCTAGACAGCTGGCTGACCTTAGGCAAGGCATCACCTTTTTATAAATGAAGTATTTCCACTGGGGAAAAAAAAGTATAAAATAATGTAATAAACACCCACGCAGCTTAAGGAAACCATTCCAGCAACCATGAGACCCCTGGTTACTCTCCACAATATCATCTCCATCCCTTTAACCATAATTTTGAATTTGGAGCTTATGATCCCGTGAATTTGAGCATGGCTATTAACGTTTGTATCCTTAAACAATGCATGGTAATGTTTGGTATATTTTTGAACCTTGATATGAAATGGTCCTATACTAATAGACCCTTTGGCAGTTTGTTTTTTTCATCCACACTGTTTTCTCCTCCACGTTAAAGGTGATATGAATACCCCTAGTTCATTCAGTTTAACTGCCATATATTATTTCAGTGTTTAAATGTTCTAGTGTGTCTATCCTTTCTCCCACTGACAGGCATTTGGGATTGCTACCACTTGTTTTTACTATTACAACCTGATATTTTTGTATATATTTCCCTGTGTACATGGGTATGTTTCTCCAGGGTATATAATGGGAGAATTGCTGTGTAGGGAAAGCACAAAACTGAGAGTCAAACCCGCTTAGGACTGGATTATAGCTCTGCCACGTCCTAGCTGTACGATCGTAGGTGAGTCCTCTAACTGCTCTCCCCCAGGTTCTGCATCTGTGAACCACGGGACAATGATGTCGTTATGAGAATCATTATGAAAATTAAATTAAATTGTGTCCATTGAATGCCTAACAGAGCTCAGGCACAGAGTGGGTTCGAGTCTCCCTTACTTTTCCCTCGGTTCTTCTCTTGCTTCATTATTTTATAAAATGGTGATTATATTCCTCATCTTGCTAACCACCCAGAATCAAAGGGGATAAGGTTGTAGGTAAAAATCTTATGAAATCGCTGCCTTTATAAGACAAATATTCTAATAGCAGTAACATCACACATTTCAACCTAACATATCAAAATGCTTTGGAAGTGAAACCCAGCCCTCGTTCATTCATCAGATATTTTTTGAGATCTACTGCACACCAGGCACCGGGTCATCAAAGATTGAGCAAACAGACCCAGACGTGGACTCCCAAACCTGCAGAGAAAGTTAGTGAACAATTAGCATACAAATAAATGTAAAATATGGTAAGTGCGAGGAAAGAAAATAATAGCTAGTAAAAATAATAATAATGGCAAATAATCTTTGCACTAACTACATGTCCTGCACTGGAGCTAATTTAATTCTCATAACAACCCTGTGAGATTGATACTGCTATTGCATGGGGTGGAATCCTCGCAGGAAGCAGATGGCATACACCAAGGGGCAACCGACATGAGTGCAACGAAGGGAACATTTACAGAGGTGTGGGCAGGGCTAAACGAAACCAGCCAGGGGTGGGGAGGCTGCCAGGAGCTGGCAGCGTCAGGGAGCTGTGACCTTCTTGGTGTTGAAGAAGCATGGTGGGGGGCAGTTTCTAGAACTGAGTGCACAGCTGCCCATCAGGAGCCTGGGGAGGCAACAGAGCCACCACCCAGCAGGCAGGGAGCTGGGTGAATAAATTGCCTGATCTCCTGTTCACCTGCCTTTCACTGACTGAATCCAGCTGGAGGAAGGGGCAAACCATTGACCAGCCCAAGGGAGCATAGAGGAGAGTGGAAAAGGATGGCCAGATAGAGAATATGCAGTACGAATTGGTATCCTTATTGATCAATGAGAAAGGTGAGGCACAGGGAAAGGAAAAACAGCATTGAGATCAAGGATAATCAAAAACAACCTTTTGCTATTGTGTGATCCAGGAGGGCTTCTCTGAGGAGGTGACCCATTCAGTGAGAAGGGACCAGCAGAAGAAAGATTGTCCACAGAGGATTTGCACGGGTAAAGATCCTAAGTAAGGAAAGTTCCAGGTGTGTTGGAGAGATGGAAAGAAGGTCAGACCAGAGTGGCTGCAGGGTTGGAGCAAGGTGGATAGAGGCACGTTACAAAGAAAGCACTTATTATTACTACAAGCCGACCCCGGCTCCCAAGGACCCGGCTGGAAGGCCCCTCGTGGCTGGCCTCTCTAATCTGGATTCACAAAGGGCTTGCTATGGACACCGGGCTGGTTTTTCCTCATCGGGTCACCCCACTGGTGTGTGGTGACCTAAGAGTGGCTGCTTTTCGGCTGGAGGTTCTTGGCAGGATGCCCCGGCCAGACTGGCTGAGCTTGGCTCGGGGCCTGAGGACCCTGCCACGCGGCCGTGAATCCGTTGAGTGATGAGCGCTGCCTAATGGAACGGAATGTGTTTAAAATACAATCCAGGTGCCGGGCCCTATTCTACATGCAGTACCGTTAGGGAGACTCCATCCTTGGCCAAACACGACTCCCGTATCCACAAGGGCACCACTTAGAATGAGATTGCACTGAAATTGACTTTGGAGGGAGGTGGCCTCCCTGAGTGAGAACCAGACAGGAGGGAAGCAGAGGGCCCCTCTACTCTGGGCACCAGGCAATTGCTGTGGGTCTCAATTACTGCTGTTCGGTGTTCTTGCCGGTGCCCTCAAGGGACAAGGCACCCTTCAGAGGGGGAAATGAATCTTCTAGCTGTTGGCATGCTGAAATCCAGTTATGGGCCTTATATAATTAACATATTTGTTTTAATAATGTTTATTCATGTATGCATATCTATATCCACCCATCCATCCAACCATCTATGTATATATCCATGCATCTATCTGTCTATCACAGATAACCACAGGGCTAACATATTTGACCACTTATTCCATTCAAGGAACGGTTATAAGCACATTAACTTCTTTAATCCTCACAAAACGCCTGATAGGTACTATAATAATTCCCATTTCAAGATGGTAACATTGAGGCACAGAGTGTTTATGTAACTTGCCCAGGGTCATCCCCTAGCTAGTAAATTAGAGAGTGGAGATTTGAACCCAAGAAGTCTGGCTCCAGAGAAAGGCTGAAGGAACTGTAAGTGACCGCCTGCATATCCTCCACCTTAGATTTAAAATTGTTGCCACTTTGCAATTTCTGCTCTCTCTCCCTCTCCCTCTCTCCCTCTGACTCTGTCTCTCTCTCCATACAATACAATGCTATATGTTAATTATATCTCAATAAAGCTAGGGAATAAACAGAATTAGAGGAGAATATATTACTTATAGGCAATGCATGCTGAGATATTAGTGTTGAAGTAACATGATGTACACAGTTTACTTGCAAATAGTTCAGAAGAATGTACAGAAGACATACAGTTGGCCAACAGGCCCATGAAAAGATGCTCAACATCACTAATTATTAGAGAAATGTAAATCGAAACTACAATGAGGTTATCACCACACTGTGGTCAGAATGGCCATCGTCAAAGTCTACAAATAATAAGTGCTGGAGAGGGTGTGGAGAAAAGGAAACCCTCCTACACTGTTGGTGGGAATGTAAATTGGTGCAACGACTATGGAAAACAGAACAGAGGTTCCTTAAAAAACTAAAAACAGAACTACCATATGATCCAGGTATTCCACTCCTGGGCATATATCCAGAAAAGACAAAAACTCTAATTTGAAAAGATACATGCACCCCAATGTTCATAGTAGCACTGTTTACAGTAGCCAAGACATGGAAGCAACCGAAATGTCCATCAACAGATGAATGGATAAAGAAGATGTGACACATATGAAATGCAATATTACTCAGCCATAAAAAAGAATGAAGTAATGCCTTTTGCAGCAACGTGGATGGACCTAGAGATTATCACACTAAGTGAAGTAAGTCAGACAAAGAAAATATCATATGATATCACTTATATGGGGAATCTAAAAAAAATGATACAAATGAACTTATTTACAAAACAGAAATAGACTCACAGACATAGAAAACAGACTATTGATTACCAAAGGGGAAAAGGGGAGGGATAACTCAGGAGTTTGGGATTAAAAACACACACTACTATATGTAAAATAGATAACCAACAAGGACCTACTGTATAGCACAGGGAACTATACTCAGCATCTTGTAATAACCTAAAATGGAAAAGAATCTGAGAAAGAATATATATATATATGAATATATATATATGAATCACTTTGCTGTACACCTGAAACATTATAAATCAACTATAAGTTAATGAAAGGAAGGAAGGAAGGAGAGAGAGAAAGAAAGGAAAAAAGAAAGAGAAATAAAAATGTGTGTGTGATGAGAAATTTTAAGATCTACTCTCTTAGCAGCTTTCAAATATACGCCACAGCATTGTGAACTATAGTCACCATGCTGTATATTGCATCCCCAGAACTTATTCATTAGACACCTGGAAGAGTGTACCTTTTGACCACCTTCACTGATCCCCCCAACCACACCCCCACCTCTGGCAACCACCAATCTGTTCTCTGCTTCTATGAGTTCAGTTACTTTAGGTTCCACATGTAAGTGAAATCCTGCAGTGTGTCCTTCTCTGTCTGACTTATTTCACTTAACATAACGCCCTTAAGGTTCATCCGTGTCGTCACAAACAACAAGATTTCTATCTTTTTTATGGCTGAATAATATTCCATTGTGTATACATGCCACATTTTCTTAATCCATTTATCCATCAATGGACACATATGTTGTTTCCGTGTCTTGACTGTTGTGAATAATACTGCAGTGAACGTGGGACAGGGATTTCATTTCTCTTGGATAGTTACCCAGAAGTGGAATTGCTGGATCATACAGTGGTTCTATTTTTTATTTTTTTTGAGGAATCTCCATACTGTTTCCTGTAATGGCTTACCAATTTATATTTTTACCAGTAGTATACAAGGATTCTCTTTTCTCTCCATCCTCACCAGCACTTACCTCTTGTCTTTTTGATGAAGCCTGTGCTAACTTGTGTGAAATATCTCACTGTGACTTTGATTTGCATTTCCCTGATGAGGTTGAGCATCTTTTCCTGTACTTGTTGGCCATTTGAATAACCTTCTTTGGAAAAATGTCTATTCAGGTCCTTCCCCTATTTTTAATTCCATTACTTGGGTTTTTCTGTTTTTTTTACTACTGAGTTGTATGGGTTTGTGTTCTCAAACCTTGCTAGCTACAGGTGGACACACTGTCTTGTGATTTCCTCTTAGCTAGCGATCTGTTAAACCCTCGGGGAAGGGGGGCCCTTACATGGTAGGGGCCAGTGAGAGACACTCAGGAGATCTGAGCAAAAGTCCTTTGCAAGAGACAAAAAGGAAGTAAAACCCAATTTCGCTGAAGGTGAACCACCTTCAGCTGAGTGATTCTCCATTTCTCACCCTGATTTTTGAAACTTGCAATGCATGAAGGTAAATTTCAATCCCACCTTCCCTCTCCCCGCTTTAAAAATGCAGCTCACTCTGCCAGCTCCCCATCAAGATGCCCACAAACATCAGACAATCCTCTGCCTTAGTTGATTCATCTACAAATTTCTCTGCCACTGTTGCAAGGCCACTAGGATCTGATTCTGTTTCCTTCCCTCAGCATCTTCTTTTTTTTTTTAACATCTTTATTGGAGTATAATTGCTTTACAACGTTGTATTAGTTTCTGCTGTATAACAAAGCAAATCAGCTATACGTATACATATGTCCCCATATCCCCTCCCTCTTGAGTCTCCCTCCCACCCTCCCTATCCTACTCCTCTAGGTGGTCACAAAGCACCGTGTGCTATGCAGCTGCTTCCCACTAGCTATCTATTTTACATTTGGTAGTGTATATATGTCAGTGCTACTCTCACTTCGTCCCAGATTACCCTTCCCCCTCCCTGTGTCCTCAAGTCCATTCTCTACATCTGCGTCTTATTCCTGTCCTGCCCCTAGGTTCATCAGAACCATTTTTTTTTTTTAGATTCCATATATATGTGTTAGCATATGGTATTTGTTTTTCTCTTTTATATTTCCTGTAGCCATGAGTGGAATATTTTTCAAGTCCTCTCTGCTATTTGTTTGTGGTTTTCTTTTTCCCTGCCCCAAGCCCATCTTCTTGTTCCTCATTGGTGGCAGGAAAGCTGGTCTTTCTGACAGCTGGACAGACTTAAATAGATCACAGCCCATAATGGGACCCTACAATAAATAGCTATATTGCTCAGAGTGATGGCCTCTCTCAGAATGAGTTATAAAGCTGGCTGACGTAGTAGCATGGCACATTTGTACACTGTAACTCCTGCTCGGTATGTTGTATTCCGTGGGGAGCATCCTGATACAAAATATGGTATTTTGCAAAGCCCTGCAAGAATTATTTGTGCAGAGTTTTAACAAAAGCTTCTTTTCGAGGCTTGCATGGAGCAGGGGGTTTTGAAGATTATAATAATTGTAATAGCAACATTTATTGAGCTCTTACTGTGTGCCAGGCACTGTGCTAAATAGTTTACATGCATATCTCATTTAATCCTTGCAACGGGTCTCTGAGATATAGGTACTGCTGTTATTCTAATCATTTCACAAACGAGAAAATTGCGGTTCAGAAAGGGGAAATCATTTACCCCACCCCCAGAGTTTCTAATTCAGTATGTCTGGGGTGGGACCTAAAAATTTGCGTTTCTAGCAAGTCTCCAGGTAAATGCTGTTGGACTGGGCCACACTTGGAGAACCACTGAGTTTTTGAGCAGCTGTTCTCATGCCAGTGCTTTACCCGTTCACCTAGGTTAACAACCTCACCACAATTCAGACAAAAAGTTGCCTTATCCCCACTTGAGATCTGAGATCCAGAAGAGGGAAGTGGCTTACTCAGAAGCATGCAGGTGTGGCTGACTTCACTTCCACCACTCTCTACACTAAAATGCAGCTACCTTCTGAAGTAAGAAGCTGTCATGGACCCAGGCAAGTGGAGGGTTTCTGAAATAAATTTTGTTGGAAGATTCTTGACATGGATTTTGAAACTCGTAGTCAAGTAGAGAATGCTGGTTAGGGTTCGCCCGCCCCTCTTTGCTGTCCCGGGATGCTGCAGGGAGCATGAGTAAAGCGGAGGCACTCATGGTGCTTCTTAATTTGATCCGGATATTTTTCCAAGTAGAGCTGGGGAGGAATGTCTCAGACACTTACTTCTAGCTGTGTCTTTGCGGGTCCGTGACTCCAGTGCCCCTACCCAGAAATAACCCTGTTTCTTCTCAGCGCTGTAAATGGTCCTCTGCTGGCCCTCAGCAGACCCATGCTCCCATTAATTTCTTTTGGAAATTAATGCAATTTCCAAAAGATTCAAGATGGGAAGCACAGAGCTGTGGAACTTGTCTGCATTGAGAGAGCCTCAATCCTGGCTGTGTCCTGGAATCACCTGAGGCAGGTGGGAAATGCCAATAGCCAGCCCCAGTACCAGAGCTGCTCATGAAAGTGGGCTGGGGGAATCTAGTGTCCCAGGCATTCCAGCTTTAAAAAACATTCCAGGCGAATTCTAAGATCAGCCAGGGGTAAGAACTGATGAAGCATGAACGAGAATCCCCCAGAGAGCTTGTTAAAACATAGATTTCTGGTCTCCACACCCAGAGACTTCAATTCCCTGGGTCTGGGGAGGAAGAGAGTAATTTACATGCCTAACCACCTGCCAGATGATGCTGATGCCACTCTCCTCAACCATACTCAGAGGAGCAAGCACGCTCATCCATGTCAGTTTCAGAGACCCGAGCTCAGAACAGAGGGGAGCGATTGCTTTGGGCTACATAACCAGTTACTGGCATATTCAGGATGAGAATTCAGGTCTTTTGACTTTTGCCTGAGTCATGCTTTGCTACTCAGCCCAGAATCTTCATTCAGCCATTCAGCAAACATTTATTAAGGACCAAATAAGTACTAGGTGCTATTCTAGATTCTGGGGGGTTAGGATGAGAAAGATAGACACACTTCCTGTCCTCCCAGAGCTTACAGTCTAGTGAAGTGGTTTCAACCAGGGATGATTTCACACCTGCCCCCACCTGGGACACTTGACAACATCTAGAGACATTTCTGGTTGTCACAACTGAGATGGAGAGGGAAGGATGCTACTAGCACCTAGCGGGTAGAGGCCAGGGACGCTGCTAACCATCCCACACCGCACAAGAGAGCCCCTGCAACACAGAATGATCTCGCCCCAAATGGCAATAGTGCTGAGGTTTAGAACCCCTGGGATAGTAGGTAAGACAGACATATAAACAGGCAACTAAAATACACTGGAGGGGGAAGGTGGTGGCCAAGATGGCAGAGTAGGGAGACACTGAGCTCATTTCCTAACACAGATACACCAAATTACAACTACTTACGGAGCAACTACCCATGAGAACAACCCGAAGACTAGCAGAAAAGATTTTCCACAACTAAAGATGTAAAGAAGGAACCACAGTGAGATGGGTAGGAGGGGCTGAGAAGTGATATAGTCAAGACCCACACCCCCAGATCAGCAACCCACAAATGTAAGAAATACCTCCATCATCACCTTCCCAAGGAGCAAGGGATCCAAGCTCCACACTGTGCTTCCCAGCCTGGAGGTCCTGTACCAGGAAGGGGAGCCCCCAGAATGTCTGGCTTTGAAAACTATCAGGGCTTATGTTTGGGAGGGTTGGAGGGCTATAGGAAACAGAGTCTCCACTCGTAAAGGGCACACCCAAAATCTCACCTGCTGAGTGACAGTGCCAAGGCAGTAGTTTGAAAAGAGCCTGAGTCAGACCCACTTGCCCATCATGGAGAGCCTGCTGGAGAGGCAGGAGGCACTGAGACTCCCCCTGGGGACATAGACATGGGGGGGGAGCCATTTGGGGAGCTCTTACTACCACGATAACACCAGCACTGGCAAGCACCATTTAAAAGCACTCCCTTTAGTGAATTAGCACTGGGGACCCAGCCCCACCCACCAGTGGGCCAGCACCAGCACCAAGCACCCCAGGCTACACACACAGCCACACAGGGACCTGGCCATGCCCACCAGTGGACCAGCAGCAGACCCATGCTCCCCTGGGCCACACAGCAAACCATGCAGGAAGCCTACCTGGCCCTCCAGTGGGTCCACAGTCACTGCACGGGGCACAGCCTCATAGCGCCCCGGGTCGGGGCCCTGCCCCACCTACCAGGGTGCCCACAGTAATCAGCCTCCACCACAACAGAAGGGCACAAGCAGCCCACGTAGGCACCACTGAAGCACATAGCTCTGGTGACCAGAGGGGAATGTGCTGCTGGGTCCCATAGGATGTCTTCTACATAAGGTCACTTCAAGATTGAGAACATTACTGACCTATCTAACACACAAAATAAACACAGAGAATTGGGCAAAATGTAGGGACAGAGGAATTGTTTGAAATGAAGGAAAAAGACATACATAACCTTAGAAAAAGACTAAACAAAGTGGAGATAAGCAATCAACAATACATTAAAAGGATCATACACCATGGTCAAGTGGGCCTTATCCCAAGGATGCAAGGAGGTTCAATTTTGCAAATCAATCAATGTGATACACCACATTAACAAACAGAAAAATAAAAATCATATGATCATCTCAATAGATGTAGACAAATCTTTTGACAAAATTCAGCATCCATTTATGATAAAAACTGTCAACAAAGTGGGTATAGAGGGAACATACCCTCTAAATAAATGTAATAAAGGCTATATAGGGATTCCCTGGTGGCGCAGTGGTTGAGAGTCCATCTGCCGATGCAGGGGACACGGGTTCATGCCCCGGTCCGGGAAGATCCCACATGCCGCAGAGCGGCTAGGCCCATGAGCCATGGCCGCTGAGCCTGCGCGTCCAGAGCCTGTGCTCTGCAATGGGAGAGGCCACAACAGTGAGAGGCCCACGTACCGCAAAAAAAAAAAAAAGGCTATATATAATGAGCTCACAGCTAACATCACACTCAATGGTGAAAAGCTGAAAGCTTTTCCTCTAAGATCAGGGACAAGACAAGGATGTCCACTCTCACCACTTTTATTCAACATAGTATTAGAAGTCCTAGCCACAGTGATCAGACAAGAAAAAGAAATTTTAAAAAATCCATTGGAATTGAAAAGAAAGAAGTAAAACTGTCACCATTTGCAGAGGACATGATCCTATATATAGAAAATCCTGAAGATGCTACCAAAAAGCTATTAGAAATAATAAATGATTTCAGTGAAGCTGCAGGATACTAAAATGATACACAGGAATCTGTTGCATAGAAATACACTAATAACTCACTATCAGAAAGAGAAATTAAGGAAACAATCCCATTTACAATTGCATCAAAAAGAATAAAATACCTAGGAATAAATTTAACCAAGGAGGTGAAAGACTTGTACTCTGAAAAGTATAAGACATTGATGAAAGAAATTGAAGATGATTCAAACAAATGGAAATATATACCATGCTCATGTTTTGGAAGAATTAATATTGTTAAGATGACTATACTACCAAGGCAATCTACAGATTCAGTGCAATCCCTATCAAAATACACAGGCCATTTTTCACAGAATGCAAACAAATCATTCTAAAATTTGTGCGGAAACACAAAAGATCCTGAATAGCCAAAACAATTTTGAGAAAGAAGAACAAAGCTGGAAGTATCACACTCACTAATTTCAAACTATACTACAGAGTTACAGTCATCAAAACAGTACAGTACTGTCACAAAAAAAGACACACAGATCAATGGAACAGAATAGAGAGCCAAGAAAAAACCCCACACTTATATGGTCAATTAATCTATGACAAAGAAGGCAAGAATATACAATGGGGAAAAGACTTCTTCTTCAATAGATGGTGCTGGGAATACTGGACAACTACATGCAAAAGAATCAAACTGGACTACTTTCTCACACCATATACAAAAATAAATTCAAAATGGATTAAACACTTAAATGTTAAGATCCGAAACCATAAAACTCTTAGAAGAAAAGATAGGCAGTATGCTCTTTAACATTGGTCTTAGCAATATTTTTTTGGACCTCAGGCAAAAAAACAAAAGCAAAAATAAACAAGTGGAACAATATCAAACTACAAAGCTTTTGCACAGCACAGGAAACTATCAACAAAATGAAAAGTCAGCCTCCTGAATGGGAGAAGATATTTGCAAACAATGTATCTGCTAAGGGGTTAATATCCAAAAATGTACTAAGAACTCATACAGCTCAACATTAAAAAAAAAAAACAATTTAAAAATGAGTGGAGGACCTGAATAAACATTTTTCTAAAGAAGATGTAAGGTGGCCAACAGACACATGAAAAGATGCTTAACATCAGTCATCATCAGGGAAATCCAAATCAAAAGTGCAATGAGACACTACCTCACACCCGTCAGAATGGCTGTCATCAAAAAGACAACAAACAGCAAGTCTTGGCGAGGATGTGAAGAAAAGGGAACACTTGTGCATTGTTGGTGGAAATGTAAATTGGTGCATCCACTGCTTTCCATAGAAGATTCCTCAAAAAATTAAAAATAGAACGGCCATATGATTCAGCAATTTCAATCTGGGTATTTACCAGAAGAAAACAAAAACCATGAAAAAAGAAAGACATAGGCACACCAATGTTCATTGCAGCGCTATTTACAATAGCTGCACTATGGAAGCACCTTAACTGTCCATCAGCTGATGAGTGGATAAAGAAGATGCGTATACATATATACAGTGGAATATTACTCGACCATAAAAAAAATCTTGCCAATTGTGACAACATGGATGGATCCGGAGGGTATTATACTAAGTATTTTACTATGTGAAATAAGTCAGACAGAGAAAGACAAATACTGTATGATCTCACTTATACGTGGAGTCTAAAAACAAAACAAGTAAACAAACAGAACACAAAGAAAACAGGCTCATAGATACAGAGAATAAATGGGTGGTTTCCAGAGGAGAGGAGGATGGGGGCGGGGCGGTACAGTGAAGGTGATTAAGAGTACAATCCTCCAGCTATAAAATAAATCATCCACGGGGATGTAATATACAGCATTAGAAATATGGTCAATAATATTTTAATAACTTATTATGGGGACAAATTATGGTGATCATTTCATAATGTATGCAAATGTCAAATCACAATGTAATACACCTGAAACATAACATTGTATGTCAACTACATTTTTTTTTAATGTGAAAGTTTGCCACCTGGAATTATCTCTCTCCAGAGGAATTTATTATATTTTCAGGTAATTAAATATGTATCTGTCCCATTTAACTTTGTCACATTATATTCTATGTTACGCATGGCTGTAATTTTTGAAGCGTTCCCAGATAACGGGCACACAGGATGTTTCCTCTACTGTTGCTAATACAGACTGTAATATGGTACAGTCTTTAAAAACTTTCTGTGGATATGTACTCATTTTTGCCATTAGAGATACCTAAATCTATACAATTGTTTGTGCTCATGGTAAAGTCGTTTTTGAATTTTATGTGTACTAATGGCCAAGTCATTTTTGTATTCTATGTATGTAGTTGAATTTCACTGAAAAAAGTTTTGCAAGTTTGCTTTCCAGTAAACATGGTCTGAAAGGACCTGGGATGCTGCCCCTTTTGCAAGGCCTCTAGTTCTCAGTGCCCAGTCAGGAGACTTTGGGGAGTTGGGGATAGAATTAATGACATTGAGGGTGTTAGACTCTTCTCTTCATTGAAGGTTTTCTGGCTACTGACTGCTTCTCTGACCCTGCTTAGGAGTTTCACATTAGCCACAAACAACCCAGATAAACTTCAACATAGGATTGTATAAAAACTTTGGCATCTCTCCATCTCAATAACACAGGAAACAATGTAGATGAATCTCAAGAGTTACTGAAAAACTTCAAACCTTAAGTGTTTATTTATTATTCCACTTTATTATTCCACTCATATGACACTTCTGAAATGACACATTTATAGAAATGGAGGGCAGGTAACAGATGAATGGTTGCCAAAGTTTAAGATAGCAGTGAAAGCTGGAGGGAAGTGATCATAGCTATAAAAAGGCAACCAGATAAGAACCTACTGTAGAGCACAGGGAACTCTATTCAATACTCTCTAATGGCCTATATGGGGGAAAAAATCTAAAAAAAGAGTGGACATATGTATAACTGATTCACTTTGCTGTACACCTGAAACTATAACACAACATTGTGAATCAACTATACCCCAATAAAAAGTTTTTTAAAAAGGCAACCAGAAGGATGCTTGTGATGATGGAAATGTATATCTTGAACTGTACCAACATCGATATTCTAGTCTGTACGGACCACCGTTTGGCATTGGTGGAACTGGGTAAATGGCACACGGGATCGCTGTGTATTATTTCTTACAGCAACGTGTGCACCTAAAATTATTTTGAAATAAACATTTTAATTAAGTAATATACTGGGGATGACATCTGTGAGGGAGGAAGTAGAGGGTGCTGTAGGAGCCAGAGAAAGGCACCTAACCTGAAGATAAGGGATCTGGAAGGATTCCAGGAAGAGGAAACGTCTAAACAGAAAATCGAAAGATGAGTCGAACAGGAGAATAAGGGATTGGGGCAGAAAGAGAGATCCAGACAAAGGAAACAAGTGTGTGCAAAGAGAAACAAAGCACAGTAGAGGAGCAGTCCTGCCCACTTATCTCTTCTGAGCACACAGCATCCACCAACCACTGTTGTAAGCACTGTAGAATCATTAATGAATTTGACACTCACAATCACCTTAAGAGGAAAATGCTTCTATTATCCCTGTGTTATAGACGTGGCACCTGTGTCCCAGAGAGGTCAAATGACTTGCCCAAGGTCACACAGCTGATATATAGTGGAGCTAGAATTAGAACCAGGCATCCTGGCTCCCAGACTGCATAACTTTGAGCACTCTGCTGCATGCAAACGGTAATTCACTATCTGGGAGCATGAAGGTAAAGGGGGTGGGGTGTGGATAGGTATGGGGAAGGTGGATCCAGGAGGTAGGGGATGGGCCCACATGGCCATGTAAGACACCTGAGAGGTTTAGGCACCAACTAATGGCAGTGGGAAATCGTTGAAGGATTTAGTTGGAAAAGGGACATATTTAGATATTCGGGAAGTAGCATAGGTCAGGGAAGAGCCCAGATTAAGAGTGCATTGAGGCAGAGAAGGCTTTTAAATTCATGACCCTAGAGGAAATCCTGGTGCCCTTTGTATTCCAGGGAAAGATGCACATTTCTTGGCTCCTTAAGACATCTCACCTGTCCAGTATCTCTCCCCACGTGTGTCAGCAGATCACCCTTCAGCCCGAGATAAAATCAGAACAAAGTGGTAAAAAATGGGCTTCATTGCTGTATTTCAGAAGGAGTCTTCTCCATGGCCAGCTGCCGAGCATCATTTAGCCAGCTCGCTAACTAGAAGCTTTAAAAGAACAGAATTGTTGAGTAGTAGAAAAATACAGTTATTAGCTCTGATTATAGGGGAATCCTATTGAGCTGTGAGCGTGCTCTGCCCGTCTTCTCCTAACTGGCAATTTCAAGCTGCCTCCTTTCCCCAGATTTCAGAAAAGGAGAAACCCAAACCTTGCAAGCGGCTCTGCATTGTTTATTTGTTATTTTTAAACAAATCAAATGGAAATTGATCTGCCTTCTTGGGAACGCAGTAGCTACCAAGTGGCCTGGCTCTCCTGCAGGTGTTTGTGGCGAACACCATCCGCAAGCCACGATCGCTTCAACTGCGAATAATCAGGGAACTAATTACAGGCCCTGTGGCTCACCCTCACCAGCAGGTAACGTAATTCACTACTAAGTGGGGTGAAAATGAGCCTCCCGTGCTTTGGAGGAAGCTGTCAGTCCCCATAACATTCCAACACTCCGCTACTGCAGGTTTCCCTCAAGGAAGATCTGGTGAGCCTCAACTTCAGGGAGAACGCTGACCACCTGCCCATCCCTTCCTTCTCAACACGTATGTATTGAGGCTCTAAGTTTCAGACAAGCCAATGGAGCTTGTAGCCTACAGGCTAGCCATAAGTAAAGGAGATCATTGTTTAATGGTGATAAAGACTGGGAAGAAAAGCAAACACACGTTCCCACGGAGTGGGGTCCTTAGAATGGTTGCGTCTCTCAAGAGGCAGCATCTCCCAGAGACCTGACTGATGAGAAGGATATGGTCCTGCAAAGATCTAGGGGCAGAAGATTCCAGCAAATGCAGGGGCCTGAGGAAGGAGCAAGCTGAAGGTTCAAGGGCAGAAGGCAGTGTGGCCTGAGTGGGTTGAAAGCAGAAGAGAATGTAGGGAAACAGGCAGGTCATTTCCGCTTTGCAGCCATCGCCACGAGCTTAGATGTATTGTAAGGGCAGTGGGACACTCCTGGAGGGCTTCAGGGAACAGCAAGGCAGGATTAGTGTGAGACCACAATGGAAGGTGGGGAGCAGGGCAGGAATCGTAGGCATATTCCGGAGGTAGAGCCCGGAGGTGCTGGTGACGGTGTTTAGATGATGGGCATCCCAGGTCTCTGGGCGCATCACTCCATTTCCTCCTCAGACCAGGGGACAGAGCTCTCTACAAAGCATTGTCTTCTCCACCCTGTGTTTCTTAAGCATCTGCTGAGTGCACGGGTTGGAGTTCTCTTTTGAGGCTCTGTCTACTGCAATATTCAAAGGCAAGAGACTTTCCTTAATAGAAAACCACGGTGGTTTCCAGAAAGCCTGCCATACAAATGTGAAACAATATACATTGTTTTTGGTTTGGGTTTATTTCTGGGTCACAAAGACCTTACAAATTCTCATGAGGCGTGAAATGGACTAAAACTCCCAGAAAAATGCATATGCTTATAAGATCGTTCATACGTATATTTCACTAAAGACTATCTGTTAACACTCTGGGGACCTGTGAGCCCCCAGTAAAGATTCCCTCCCATCAAGTGACAGGACACTTACCCCTTGATCCAGAAAATCTTGAAATAATATCCCCATTTTCAGCAGGCCTCACGACCCAAAGTCCTTGCCTATCATGAATAACAGAATCAGGGGCAATGCCCCCAGGGGTATATATTATCTTGTCCAGTTTAAAATGCAGATAAACTCTCGCTGTTGAAACCAAATGAGGTCACGAGGGAAAAAAGAGTCAAGAGCCAGCAAGGGTGTCCGGGCCTGTCTTGGCCCTGCACAGGGCAGACTGACTAGTGGTCACAAATGTCACCAGAGTCGGGCAGCTGGGGGCCAAGACCAGCTCTGGCACTCGCTAGCTGTGTGAGCTTGAGTGAGGCAGCGTGTTTTCTAAGGTTTTGTTTGTTCATCTCTGGAAAGGGGACGGGCATTGCACTTCCCTCCCAGGTTTTGGGGGAAGGTTAAATAAGATTGTGTCTACAATGTGAGCTTCCCACGGTGGTGTGGTCATAAGCTGAGCAGGTTTGGGCGAGTCAAGGCAGCTCAGAGCCTCACGTAACAACCCACTCCTGCCCTATTGGGCTCGGGTATTTGGAGAATCAAATGGGAGAATGTACATGGAAACCCCCTTTACATCCCTAAGAGTCAATATTATAGTACTGTTGCTCTGACGGTTCATCAGGACAGGCTTCTGAAGGTTCCCTGCTCAGAAAAGAGAGGGTCTGTGATTTAAAACAAGCAAACAACTTTCCCTTTTAGTCTGCTGCAATAGCCTTTGAGATCACTGGTGACATCCTAAGAAACTGGGGCTGGAAATTTTTCGCCTACGCTCGTAAAGCAGGTTGAATAAGACGATTGTTGGATTGCGCTGAGGAGCTGGTGAATCACAGCTTACTGCTGGGTGCGTTCCAACGTGTGGTCACATCTGGATAAGCTGGATCTGCACAGGGGGAAGTTCGGATCCCTGGATGTCTGGTTATGCGAGGTTTCCCCTTTGATTCTTGCCCTGGTGTTTAAAAGGCTTTTGGAAGAACCCAAGTCCACTGCCCTTCTTTGTCAGTAGGAACTAGGGGGCAGCGGAAGCTCAGGCCGTGCCAGTATCACTGTTGTCAGGGTGACGGCCACTGTTATTGCACAGAGCTGGACAAGGACATGACACAGGTTGCATATTCAGTGTAAAGCAGGATGGACCCTCGGACATTTGTACGCCCATAAAACAGAATATTTTCTCGGTGCAGCAACTATGGAGAACAGTATGGAGGTTTCTTAAAAAACTAAAAGTAGTGTTATCAGGTGATTCAGCAATCCCACTCCTGGGCATATACCCAGAGAAAACCATAGTTTGAAAAGATACTTGTACCCCAATGTTCATTGCAGCACTATTTACAATAGCCAAGATATGGAAACAACCTAAGTGTCTATTGACAGATGAATGGATAGAGAAGGTGTGGTACATGTATACAATGGAATATGACTCAGCCATAAAAAACTTTTTGGAAATAATGCCATTTGCAGCAACATGAACGGGCCTAGAGATTATCATGCTAAGTGAAGTAAGTCAGACAGAGAAACATAAATATCACATGATATCACTTATATGTGGAATCTAAAAAAATGATACAGATGAACTTATTTACAAAAGAGAAACAGACTCACAGACATAGAAAACAAACTTATGGTTACCAAAGGGGAAAGCTAGGGAGGAGGTATAAATTAGGAATTTGGGAGTAACATATAAACACTACTATATATAAAATAGATAAACGACAAGGACCTACTATATAGCACAGGGAACTATACTCAATATTTTGTAATAATCTATATGGGAAAAGAATCTGAAAAAGAATATATATATATGGCTGAATCACTATGCTGTACACCTGAAACTAACACAACATTGTAAATCAACTATACATCAATTTAAAAATCTCATATTACACAATATTGAATGGCAAGAGAAGCTGTTATGAATTATGTCCCTTCCCCCCAAAAAAGATATGCTGAATTTGTAATTCCCAATACCTCAGAATGTGACCTTATTTGGATATAGGGTTGATGCAGATGTGATTAGTTAAGATGAGGTATGCTAGAGTCAGGCCATGTGAAGACACTGACAGACACACAAGGAGAATGTCATATGGTGACAAAGGCAGAGATTGGAGTGATGCACCTGCAAATCAAGGAACACTAAAAATTGGCAGCCACCATCAGAAGCTGGAAAAAGTCAAGGAAGAATCCCCTGTAGGTTTCAGAGGGATCCTGGCCCTGCATCACCTTGATCTCGGAAGTCTATCCACCAGACTGTGAGACAACACATTCCTGTTGCTTTCTTTTTTTTTTTAAACATCTTTATTGGAGTATAATTGCTTTACAGTGGTGTGTTAGTTTCTGCTGTATAACAAAATGAATCAGCTGTACATATACATATATCCCCATATCTCCTCCCTCTTGCATCTCCCTCCCACCCTCCCTATCCCACCCCTCTAAGTGCTCACAAAGCACTGAGCTGATCTCCCTGTGCTGTGCAGCTGCTTCCCACTAGCTATCAGTTTTACATTTAGTAGTGTATATATGTCCATGCCACTCTCTCACTTCATCCCGCCTTACCCTTCCCCCTCCCCGTGTCCTCTGGTCCATTCTCTACGTCTGCGTCTTTATTCCTGTCCTGTCCCTAGGTTCTTCAGAACTTTTTTTTTTAGAATCCATATATATATGTTAGCATACAGTATTTGTTTTTCTCTTTCTGACTTACTTCACTCTGTATGACTGTGTACGTCCATCCACCTCACTGCAAATAACTCAGTTTCGTTCCTTTTTATGGCTGAGTAATAGCCCATTGTATATATGTGCCACATCTTCTTTTTCCATTCATCTGTCAATGGACAATTAGGTTGCTTCCATGTCCTGGCTATTGTAAATAGAGCTGCAATGAACATTGCGGTACATTATTCTTTTGAATTATGGTTTTCTCAGGGTATATGCCAGTAGTGGGATTGCTGGGTCGTATGGTAGTTCTATTTTTAGTTTTTTAAGGAACCTCCATACTGTTCTCCAAGGTGGCTGTATCAATTTACATTCCCACCAACAGTGCAAGAGGGTTCCCTTTTCTCCACACCCTCTCCAGCATTTACTGTTTGTAGATTTTTTGATGCTGGCCATTCTGACCGGTGTGAGGTGATACCTCATTGTAGTTTTGATTTACATTTCTCTAATGATTAGTGGCGTTGAGCATCCTTTCATGTGTTTGCTGGCCATCTGTATATCTTATTTGGAGAAATGACTATTTAGGTCTTCTGCCCATTTTTGGATTGCGTTGTTTGTTGTTTTGATATTGAGTTGCATGAGGTGTTTATATATTTTGGAGATTAATCCTTTGTCAGTTGCTTCATTTGCAAATATTTTCTCCCATTCTAAGGGTTGTCTTTTCGTCTTGTTCTTGCCTCCTTTATCAAAGATAAGGTGACCATATGTGCGTGGATTTATCTCTGGGCTTTCTATCCTGTTCCATTGATCTATGCTTTCCTTTGCTGTGCAAAAGCTTTTAAGTTTCATTAGGTCCCATTTGTTTAATTTTGCTTTAATTTCCCTTTCTCTAGGAGGTGGGTCAAAAAGGATCTTGCTGTGATTTATATCATAGAGTGTTCTGCCTATGTTTTCCTCTAAGAGTTTTATAGCGTCTGGCCTTACATTTAGGTCTTTAATCCATTTTGAATTTATTTTTGTGTATGGTGTTAGGGAGTGTTCTAATTTCATTCTTTTACATGTAGCTGTCCAGTTTTCCCAGCACCACTTATTGAAGAGGCTGTCTTTTCTCTATTGTATATTCTTGCCTCGTTTATCAAAAATAAGGTGACCATATGTGTGTGGGTTTATCTCTGGGCTTTTTATCCTGTTCCATGGATCTATATTTCTCTTTTTGTGCCAGTACCATACTGTCTTGATTACTGTAGCTTTGTAGTATAGTCTGAAGTCAGGGAGCCTGATTCCTCCAGCTCTGTTTTTCTTTGTCAAGATTGCTTTGGCTATTCAGGGTCTTTTGTGTTTCCATACAAATTGTGAAATTTTTTTGTTCTAATTCTTTGAAAAATGCCAGTGGTTATTTGATAGGGATTGCATTGAATCTGTAGATTGCTTTGGGTAGTATAGTCGTTTTCACAATGTTGATTCTTCTAATCCAAGAACACGGTATATCTCTCCATCTGTTGGTATCATCTTTAATTTCTTTCATCAGTATCTTATAGTTTTCTGCATACAGGTCTTTTGTCTCCTTAGGTAGGTTTATTCCTAGGCATTTTATTCTTTTTGTTGCAGTGTAAATGGGATTATTTCCTTAATTTCTCTTTCAGATTTTTCATCATTAGTGTATAAGAATGCAAGAGATTTCTGTGCATTAATTTTGTATCCTGCTACTTTACCAAATTCATTGGTTAGCTCTAGTAGTTTTCTGGTAGCATCTTTAGGATTCTCTATGTATAATATCATGTCATCTGCAAACAGTGACAGTTTTACTTCTTTTCTGATTTGGATTCCTTTTATTTCTTTTTCTTCTCTGATTGCTGTGGCTAAAACTTCCAAAACTATATTGAATAATAGTGGTGAGAATGGGCAACCATGTCTTGTTCCTGATCTTAGTGGAAATGACTTCAGTTTTTCACCATTGGGAATGATGTTAGCTGTGGGTTTGTCATATATGGCCTTTATTATGTTGACGTAGGTTCCCTCTATGCCCATTTTCTAGAGAGTTTTTTTAATCATACATGGGTGTTGAATTTTGTTGAAAGCTTTTTGTGCATGTATTGAGATGATCATATGGGTTTTTCTCCTTCAATTTGTTGATATGGTTTATCACATTGATTTGCATATATTGAAGAATCCTTGCCTTCCTGGGATAAACCCCACTTTATCATGTTATATGATCCTTTTAATGTGCTGTTGGATTCTGTTTGCTAGTATTTTGTTGAGGATTTTTGCATCTATGTTCATCAGTGATATTGGCCTGTAGTTTTCTTTCTTTGTGACATCTTTGTCTGGGTTTGGTATCAGGGTGATGGTGGCCTCGTAGAATGAGTTTGGGAGTGTTCCTCCCTCTCCTATATTTTGGAGAGTTTGCGAAGGATAGGTGTTATCTCTCCTCTAAATGTTTGAGAGAATTCTCCTGTGAAGCCATCTGGTCCTGGGCTTTTGTTTGTTGGAAGATTTTTAATCACAGTTTTAGTTTCAGTGCTTGTGATTGGTCTGTTCATATTTTCTATTTCTTCCTGGTTCAGTCTCGGAAGGTTGTGGTTTTCTAAGAATTTTTCCATTTCTTCCCGGTTGTCCATTTTATTGGCATTTACTTGCTTGTAGTAATTTCTCATGATCCTTTGTATTTCTTCAGTGTCAATTGTTACTTCTCCTTTTTCATTTCTAATTCTATTTATTTGAGTCTTCTCCCTTTTATTCTTGATGAGTCTGGCTAATGGTCTATCAATTTTGTTTATCTTCTCAAAGAACCAGTTTTTAGTTTTATTGATCTTTGCTGTTGTTTCCTCTAAGTAGTGTATTGTTTAGCCTCCATGTGTTTGTACTTTTTACAGATTTTTTTCCTGTAATTGATGTCTAGCGTCGTAGCGTTATGGTTGGAAAAGATACTTGATATGATTTCAATTTTGTTAAATTTACCGAGGCTTGATTTGTGACCCAAGATATGATCTATCCTGGAGAATGTTCCATGAGCATTTGAGAAGAAAGTGTATTCTGTTGTTTCTGGATGGAATGTCCTATAAATACCAATTAAGTCCATCTTGTTTAATGTGTTGTTTAAAGCGTGCATTTCCTTATTTATTATCATTTGGATGATCTGTCCATTGGTGCAAGTGGGGTGTTAAAAGTCCCCTACTATTATTGCGTTACTGTCAATTTCCCCTTTTATGGCTGTTAGTATTTGCCTTATGTATTGAGGTCCTCCTATGTTGGGTGCATAAATATTTACAATTGTTATATCTTCTTCTTGGATTGATCCCTTGATCATTATGTAGTGTCCTTCTTTGTCTTCTTGTAACAGTCTTTGTTTTGAAGTCTATTTTGTCTGATATGAGAATTGCTATTCCCGCTTTCTTTTGATTTCCATTTGCATGGACTATCTTTTTCCATCCCCTCACTTTCAGTCTGTATGTGTCCCTAGGTCTGAACTGGGTCTCTTGTAGACAGCATATATATGGGTCTCGTTTTTGTATCCATTCAGCTAGTCTATGTCTTTGGCTGGAGCATTTAATGCATTTACATTTAAGGTAATTATCGATATGTATGTTCCTATTACCATTTTCTTAATTGTTTTTCGTTTGTTATTGTAGGTCTTTTCCTTCTCTTGTGTTTCCTGCCTAGAGAAGTTCCTTTAGCATTTGTTGTAAAACTGGTTTGGTGGTGCTGAATTCTCTTAGCTTTTGCTTGTCTGTAAAGGTTTTAATTTCTCCATCGAATCTGAATGAGATCCTTGCTGGGTAGAGTAATCTTGGTTGTAGGTTTTTCCCTTTCATCACTTTAAATATGTCCTGCCAATCCCTTCTGGCTTGCAGAGTTTCTGCTGAAAGATCAGCTGTTAACCTTATGGGAAGTTCCTTGTATGTTATTTGTTGCTTTTCCCTTGCTGCTTTTCATATTTTTTCTTTGTATTTAATTTTTGATAGTTTGATTAATATGTGTCTTGGCATGTTTCTCCTTGGATTTATCCTGTATGGGATTCTCTGTGCTTCCTGGACTTGATTGACTATTTCCTTTACCATATTAGGGACGTTTTCAACTATAATCTCTTCAAATATTTTCTCACTCCCTTTTTTTCCTCTTATTCTTCTGGGAACACCTATAATTTGAATGTTGGTGCATTTAATGTTGTCCCAGAGGTCTGTGAGACTGTCCTCAATTCTTTTCATTCTTTTTTCTTTATTCTGCTCTGTGGTAGTTATTTCCCCTATTTTATCTTCCACGTCACTTATCCGTTCTTTTGCCTCAGTTCTTCTGCTATTGATTCCTTCTAGAGAATTTTAAATTTCACTTATTGTGTTGTTCATAATTGTTTCTTTGCTCTTTAGTTCTTCTAGGTCCTTGTTAAACGTTTCTTGTATTTTCTCCATTCTACTTCCAAGATTTTGGATCATGTTTACTATCATTACTCTGAATTCTTTTTCAAGTAGACTCCCTATTTCCTCTTCATTTGTTTGGTCTGGTGGGTTTTTACCTTGCTCCTTCATCTGCTGTGTATTAATCTGTCTTCCCATTTTGTTTAACTTACTGTGTTTGGTGTCGCCTTTTCTCAGGCTTCAGGTTCATAGTTCCCACTGTATTTGATGTCTGCTCCCAGTGGCTAAGGTTGGTTCAGTGGGTTGTGTAGGCTTCCTGGTGGAGGGGACTCGTGCCTGTGTTCTGGTGAGTGGGGCTGGATCTTGTCTTTCTGGTGGGCAGGACCATGTCCGGTGGTGTGTTCTGGGGTTCTATGACCTTATTATGATTTTAGGCAGCCTCTCTGCTAATGGGTGGGGTTGTGTTCCTGTCTTGCTAGTTGTTTGGCGTAGGGTATCCAGCACTGGGGCTTTCTGGTCGTTGAGTGAAGCTGCGTGTTAGTGTTGTGATGGAGATCTCTGGGAGAGCTTTCACTGTTTGATATTACATGGGGCCAGGAGGTCTCTGGTGGTCCAGTGTCCTGAACTCGGCTTTCCCACCTCAGAGGCTCAGGCCTGACACCTGGCCAGACCCTGTCAGCCACACAGCTCAGAAGAAAAGGGAGGAAAAAAAGAAAGAAAAAAATAATAAATAAAATAAAGTTATTAAAATAAAAGTTAAAAAATATTATTAAAAATAAAAAAGTAATTAAAACAAAGAAAGAAGAGAGCAACCAAGCCAAAAAACAAATCCACCAATGATAACAAGTGCTAAAAACTATTCTAAAACAAACAAACAAACAAACAAAATGGACAGACGGAACCCTAGGACATGGTAAAAGCAAAGCTATAGAGACAAAATCACACAAAGAAGCATACACACTCACAAAAAGAGAAAAAGGGAAAATATATAATATATATTTATATATAAAATAAGGAAGAGAGCAACCAAATCAATAAACAAGTCTACCAGTGATAATAAGCTCTAAATACTAAACTAAGGTAACTATAAAACCAGAAACAAATTAGATGAAGAAAGCAAACCCCAAGTCTACAGTTGCTCCCAAAGTCCAGCACCTCAATTTTGGGATGATTCATTGTCTATTGAGGTATTCCACAGATGCAGGGTACATCCATCAAGTTGATTGTGGGGATTTAATCCACTGCTCTTGAGGCTGCTGGGAGAAATTTCCCTTTCTCTTCTTTGTTTGCACAGCTCCCGGGGTTCAGCTTTGGATTTGGCCCTGCCTCTGTGTTTAGGTCGCCCTCTGGCATCTGTTTTTTGCTCAGACAGGACGGGGTTAAAGTAGCAGCTGATTCGGGGACTCTGGCTCACTCAGGCCGGGGCGGGGGGGGGAGGGAGGGGCACGGAGTGCAGGGTGAGCCTGTGGTGGCAGAAACCAGCGTGATGTTGCATAGCCTGAGGTGCGCCATGTGTTCTCCTGGGGAAGTTGTCCCTGGATCACGGGACCCTGGCAGTGGCGGGCTGCACAGGCTCCCGGGAGGGGAGGTGTGGATAGTGACCTGTGCTTGCACACAGGCTTCTTGGTCATGGCAGCAGCAGCCTTAGCGTCTCATGCCCGTCTCTGGTGTCCACACTGATAGCTGCAGCTTGCGCTAGTCTCTGGAGCTCGTTTAGGCGGTGCTCTGAATCCCCTCTCCTTGCGCACCTCGAAACAATGGTCTCTTGCCTCTTAGGCAGGTCCAGACTTTTTCCCGGACTCTCTTCCGGCTAGCTGTGGTGCACTAGCCCCTTCAGGCTGTGTTCACGCAGCCAGCCCCAGTCCTCTCCCTGGGGTCTGACCTCCAAAGCCCAGGCCTCAGCTCCCAGCCCCCACCCATCCCGGCGGGTGAGCAGACAAGCCTCTCGGGCTGGTGAGTGCTGGTCAGCACCGATCCTCCGTGCGGGAATCTCTCCGCTTTGCCCTCTGCACCCCTGTTGCTGCGCTCTCCTCCGTGGCTCCGAAGCTTCCCCCCCCAACCCTTCCGTCTCCGCCAGTGAAGGGGCTTCCTAGTGTGTGGAAACTTTTCCTCTTTCACAGCTCCCTCCCACTGGTGCAGGTCCCATCCCTATTCTTTTGTCTCTGTTTTTTCTTTTTCCTTTTGCCCTACCCAGGTACGTGGGGAGTTTCTTGCTTTTGGGGAAGTCGGAGGTCTTCTGCCAGCGTTCAGTAGGTGTTCTGTAGGAGTTGTTCCACATGTAGATGTATTTTTAATGTATTTGTGGGGAGGAAGGTGATCTCCATGTTTTACTCTTTCACCATCTTGAAGGTCCCTCTATTTCTAAGTCCATTTCTGTTGCTTTAATCCACCCAGGTTGTGGTACTTCATTCTGACAGCCCTAGGAAATGAATGCAGCGGCTGTTAATGCTATATAGCTAAGTGTAAGAGCAACTAATAAATCAGTGTGCAGACTATGATCTCACTTATATAAAAATCATGGTTATGTAATTTTAAATGACACGAAAGATATACAATAAAATACTAACAGATTTATCACTAGGGGATGTAATTTCAGGTTTAAATTTTTGTTCATTTTTCTAGTCCATATTTTCCAAATTTTCAAAACAAATAGATTATTAGTATAATAGGAAAAAAGGTTATTTTTTAGAGCAGACATAAATTGCCCCTGGAAATAGGCTCCCCACACATACACCTTATACCAACAAACAGCGTATTGAATTTGCTTCCTAAGGTCTCATCCTCTCTTGCCCACACATGCTCAGACTATGACTCTTCACCGAGAAAGGAGCAGAAGCAGGAGGGTTTGTGCCTCTCCCTTTTATAATCAGCGGCTCCCCAGTACCATCCGAGTACGAACCATGTGAGATCTACCATGCCCAGCCCCTGCCAACATCTCCATTCTCATCCTCCACCCACAGCCACCCTCCCATACTGATCAGCTTGTAACACACACGCACACACACACACACACACACATCACTTGTACCTATTTGTTTAGTAATATTCTGCCTCATTCCCTAAGGAATCTCATGTGACTTCCCACGTAAAACCACGCTGTGCCATGCCTTAGTGCCTTTGCTCATCCTGTTTTCTTTGCCAAGTATGCCCTCCCCAGCTAAATCCAAGTCATCCTTAGATCCTCAGCCTAAATGCCAATTCCTCCAAGATGCCCTCCTTGATATCTCTGCCTCTTTAGGTTCTGTTGGGGTTCCCGCCGTGTGTCGTCACATCATCTGGGTATCCAGATATCCTATCCCAAGTCATAATTGCTGGCTTCCTTCTGTCTCTCCCACTGCAGCTTCAGTTCCAGTGCAGGCAACACTCCCTGGTCATCTCTGTACCCAGAGTACCTGGGCCTGGTATGCAGTAGCAACTCAATAAGTTCTTATTGAACTGCTTGGAAGCCCAGATAGCTGAAGGCAATAGTGAGACAGACTGGGACTTAGGACCTGGGACCCTTTGCTGCAGTGCTTACACCTGGACAAATGTCTCCTCGAGAAACAAAATACAAAGAAAATATAAGGGACTAAAAATAAGTGCGTGCATGTGCAGTTGGGGCAAATTATGGACAACAAGATATAAAAGATACAAAAAGATCAAAAAACCCAACTGCCACTTCTGAAAAGCCAGGAGCAAAAGCAGGGTACTGTGCATGTCCCCTGCACAGAACACCAAGAAAGGGGTGGGCAAAACACCTAAGCCACCCCTCTGCCCTGACCCCTGGGCACCACCCCTCCCTCACCCCATATAAGGAACCAGCTGCCCCCCTTCTCGGGGGAGCGAGCTGGGGAACGTGTTGCTTGTTCTTGCTCCCCGCTGCTGCAGCAGGGGCCCCAATAAAGCCTTGCTTGAATTTCTTGTCTGACCTCTGATCAATTTCTATTGACTGGGGAAGGCCAAGAACCTTGGTCCGTATCAATAGGCCTGTCAGACTGTGTTATTTAGAGACTGCATCTCCCTGCTCCTTCTTTTGCCCCCTCCCACCCACCATCCACAAACCAAAGTAATCATTTTAACTTACGTTTAGGCTACCTCATGCTAAAACCCCTACATGGGTCCCCGTTACTCTTAGAATAAAATTCAAGTTCCATGTCATGGTAAATAGGATTGCCTTCTGACAACCCAACCTCAGCTTAGATGGTAAATGTGTTATGAAATTTGCTGAATGATGAAATGGATGCATGGGTAGGTGGATGGGTCATGGGGGATAGATGGATGGATGGATGGATGGATGGTTGGATGAAGGGGAATGTAAACTTATAGGGAGTGCAGCTTGAGTATTTACTTGTTTCTCTTCAAAGAAACCCTTTGAAAACATTCCATAGCAAGAGAAAAGTGGAAAGGACATTTGATTTTTGGTTTTGCCACTTAGTATCACCCATCTTTTTGCAAGCATTTTGCTGCCCTGGGACTCAGTGGTCTTGTCTTTTCACGGGCTTTAAGCCAGATGATTCAACAGATTTCACTGGAGATGCTTCTCTGGCCAGTGGTCCCAGGCATCCACAGGGCATTGCCTAACTGATGCCTTCCTCACCCATTCTAATCTCTTTTTTCTCTCCTCCAACCCCACGCCAGGGAAAATTCTGGAGAACCATTAAACCTTGCTTTAGGGGACTTTGCTTTTACTGACTGATGACTTCAGGGTCTCACTTTTCCTCTCAGCTGCCCATCAAGGTGTCTTTCTTAAAAAAAAAGTTTTATCCCCAAGAGTAGTTTTCAAGCCAGCTGGCAAGATAATGGAAATTTCCCTACAAAACATCCTCACCAATCACTGAATAGAGAGTGGCTGAAGAACTTTTTTCTTCCCAGGATTCAAATCTCCCCACTACATTTCACTTCAAAATCAGACCAGAGCTGCCTTTGTACAATTTTTCTCTCACAGCTAGAATTCCACCTGAAGTTTTCGGTTGTAAGTCAGGGCATTCCAAAACATGCTAGAATTCATCCACTTTTCCTCACCTCTACTTCTGCTAATAAAGTCTCAGCCACTGTCATCTCCTCCCCGGACAAAGGGAACTAACTGGTCTCCATGCCTCCTCCACCTCCTGCCTATGATCTTTTTGCCACATGACAACCAAAAAATTCTTTTTGAAAAATGCCAATCAGTACATGGGAATATAAAATAGAGCTGCCATTGTGGAAAATAGTTTGGCAGTTCTTCAAAACATTAAACATAGAATTTCCATACGACCCAGCAATTCCACTCCTAGGTAGATATCCCAAAGAACTGAAAACAGGTGTTCAAACAAAAACTTCTACAAAATGTTCATAGTAGCACTATTCACAAAATATGGAAACAACCCAAATGTCCATTCACTAATGACTGCATCAACAAAATGTGGTCTATCCATTCAATGGAATATCATTCAACCCTGAAAAGGAATAAAGTTCTGATACTTGCTACAACATGAATGAACCTTGAAAACATGATGCTGAGTGAAATTAGCCAGACACAAAAGGTCCCATATTGTGTGATTCCATTTATATGAAACATCCAGAATAGGTAAGTGTATAGAGACAGAAAGTAGATCAGTGGTTAGCAGGGCTCGGGGAGGGGGTAGTGGGAGTGACTACTTAATATCTACAGCTTTCTTTGGGGTGATGCAAATGTTTTAGAACTAGAGATGGTAGTTACACAGCATTGTGAATTTACTAAATGTCACTGAATAGTGCACTTTAAAATTAATTAGTTAATTTTATGTTAGGCAAATTTTACCTGTATTTACAAAAAATGCAAATCAGCATATGTCACCTGATTACAACTCTCCAGTGGCTTCCCCTGAGAATTAGAGTCAAATGCAAGCTTCTTCCCTTCAGGTGAGTTTCCAGGATCTGGTTCCTACCTACCTCACACTCTCAGCTCTGGCCTTCCCCCTCTTTACCCACAACATCCAGCTACACTGGCACCCATCAGGCCCATCTCCTTCCTGCCCCAGGGCCTTTGTTCTTACTCTTCCCCTGCCTGTAAAGTTCTTCCCTAATCTGCAAGGTTTTCCCCTCCAGGCAATTGCCTTAAATGTTGCCCCTTTGTGGACAGCCTCTTACATTTCATCTCTGATGACCTCATTATCCTGCTTTATTTTCCTATTAGCTCTTCTCATTATCTGAAATTATTGTATTAACATGTACTTTTTAAATTAAGGTGAAATCCACACAACATAAAATTAACCATTTTAAGTGTATAACATTGGCATTCGGTATTTTCACAGTATTGTACAACCACCACCTCTATCTAGTTCCAAAACATTTTCATCACCCCAAAAGGAAACCCCATACCCATTAAGCAGTCACTCCCATCCCCCCCACTCCAGCCCATGCCTCTAACCATCTGCTCTCCCTCTGTGTGGATTTACCTATTCAGGATGTTTCACATTAATGGAGTCATACAATAAATGGCCTCTTGTGCCTGGCTTCTTTCACTGACCATAAAGTTTTCAAAGCTCATCCATGTTGTAGCAAGTATCAAAATTTCATTCCTTTTTTTAAAAAAATTTGTATTGGGGTAGAGTTGATTTACAATGTTGTGTTTATTTCAGGTGTACAGCAAAGTGAATCTGTTATACATATACCTATATCCACTCTTTTTTAGATTCTTTTCCCATATAGGCCATTACAGAGTACTGAGTAGAGTTCCCTGTGCTATACAGTAGGTCCTTATTAGTTATCTATTTTATATATAATAGTGTATATATGTCAATCCCAATCTCCCAATTTATCCCTTCCCCCCATTCCCCCCTGGCAATTGCCAATTTCTACATCTGTGACTCTATTTCTGTTTTTGTTTGTTTGATTTTTGCAGTACATGGGCCTCTCAGTGTTGTGGCCTCTCCCGTCATGGAGCACAGGCTCTGGACGCGCAGGCTCAGCGGCCATGGCTCACGGGCCCAGCCGCTCCGCGGCATGTGGGATCTTCCCGGACCGGGGCACGAACCCGTGTCCCCTGCATCGGCAGGCGGACTCTCAACCACTGCGCCACCAGGGAAGCCCTCTATTTCTGTTTTGCAGGTAAGTTCATTTGTACCCTTTTTTTTAGATTCCACGTATAAGCGATATCATATGATATTTGTCTTTCTCTGTCTGACTTACTTCACTCAGTGTGACAATCTCTATATCCATCCATGTTGCTGCAAATGGCATTATCTCATTCTTTTTCGTGGCTGAGTAATAGTCCATTGTATATATGTACCACATCTTCTTTATCCATTCATCTGTCGATGGACATTGAGGTTGCTTCCATGTCCTGGCTATTGTAAATAGTGCTGCTATGAACATTGGGGTACATGTATCTTTTTGAATTGTTGTTTTCTCCAGATATACACCTGGGAGTGAAATTGCTGGATCATATGGTAGTTCTATTTTTAGTTTTTTAAGGAACCTCCATACTGTTCTCCCTAGTGGCTGCACCAATTTACATTCCCACCAAAAGTGTAAGAGGGTTCCCCTTCATTCCTTTTTATAATTGAGTGATATTCCATTGTGTGGATAGACCACATTTGGTTCATCCACTCATCTGCTGATGGACATTTGAGTTTTTCTAGCACATGGGCTATTGTGAACAGTGCTGCTTTGGACATTTGTGTACCATTTGTTTTAGTGTCTGTTTTCAATTCTTCGGGCAGTGGAATTGCTGGGTCTTATGGTAATTCAACGTTCAGCTTGCTAAGGAACCCAACTGTTGTCCACAGAGGCTGAACCATTTTCCTACATTTTTTTTAAATTTATTTATTCATTTATTTATTTTCGGCTGTGTTGGGTCTTCGTTTCTGTGCGAGGGCTTTCTCTAGTTGTGGCAAGCGGGGGCCACTCTTCATCGCGGTGCGCAGGCCTCTCACTGTCGCGGCCTCTCTTGCTGCGGAGCACAGGCTCCAGACGCACATAGCTCAGTATTTGTGGCATACGGGCCCAGTTGCTCCGTGGCACATGGGATCTTCCCAGACCAGGGCTCGAACCCGTGTCCCCTGCATTGGCAGGCAGACTCTCAACCACTGTGCCACCAGGGAAGCCCTTTCCTACATTTTTAATGTCTCACTGTCTAGAGTCCAAGCCTGGTTCACAGTGGTGGTCTCAGCATCTAGAAGACTGGCTGGCACATAGTAGGTCCTCATTTTATTCTAAAATGAATAATAATAGTAGAGTGACTCTCTGGCTTGTATAGGTAGGAGAAAATGGTCATCTTCAGTTCAAAGCAACAGCTCTTTAATGAGGAGCCCTTCCCTACATCAGCGTCCCTCCAGTCTAAATCCAGCTTAGGCAAAGTTCTCTCCCAGGACTTCTTGAAAATAGCTCACTCTACTGAAGGAAATTTCGTTTATAGGAAGATGTTTTGGGAAAACTTCAAGTCTCAGAGTATTCAGGAGAGAAGCTTGTCAAGGATATGGCTGCATCCTACGAAAGAATGGCCACCGCGACCCTCGCCTAGCTCCACGGTCCCCACCCCAATTTGCCATCACCATCCACCTACCCTGGGCAGAGGGAAAGGATAACCTTCTCCATTCCAGGCTCAAAGCCATGCAATCAAGTATGTCACCAAGATAATACTCACCCTTGGGATATTAGTCTCTGGGTGGATGAGAACAGACTTAATGACTCCAGGACTGGAATTAGAGCCCAAGTTAGTAAGTGCTTTGTGACTGTGGTGAGGGAACAGATCACTTAGCCCAGTTCTATTAAAATATGTAGTAAATTATATCAGCTGGTAATGGCTCCAGTATGGCAACTTTAGCAAAAACGAAGAGACAGAGATTTTAAAATTGGATGTTCGTTCTGCCTCTCTTTCTTTCTGCATACCTCCCTCCTCTGCCTACACACAATGTGTATATACGTTGTATGCACACACAAACACCCAGACACACACACCTTTACTGGAGCCCCATGATGCTTTACTCTTCAGAGAGGCCATGGAAAGAACATGGATATTTTAAAGTCAAACAAACAGAATTGTGTTAGCATCCCGTCTTTTCCACGAATCAGCTGTGTGACCCCATGCAGCTTACT
The DNA here is from genome assembly GCF_963455315.2 of Globicephala melas. NCBI lineage: Eukaryota > Metazoa > Chordata > Mammalia > Artiodactyla > Delphinidae > Globicephala > Globicephala melas. The sequence goes on from NW_027207256.1 coordinate 933,365, forward strand.
TTACCTCTCTGAACCTCTATTTCTATACTTTTAAAACGGGAATCTCAGTAATACTTATGCCAATCACTGTGATGGGTGTGACAAGTATCAGGTGCATACCTGCAGATTGTAGGGTGAGTAAACCTCCTTTTTCATCCCAAGGAGGCTAGAAGTCAGTGGGAGGAAGGGGCTGAGGGCTCAGGACGCCGGAACATTTTTCAGAGTCGTGGCAGCCATGTCCTGGGAAAGTCATCTCGAAAAGAAGGCCAGTTGGAGGTGTTTGGTGGTAATTTAAAATCACAAAGAACAACATGTAACCCAGCAATCTTGGAAATACCCATTAGCCCAAACCCTTAAGGAAAAAGCAAAGAGAGCCACAGCATCGTTCAGCACTAGATTTCAGACTGACATGCTTTAATCCAGCTTTTAAATGTTTAATTATGTTAATCTAATTTTAGACAGTAATGAGATTGTGGTGCACAGCATTTATTTCCATTTCAGGTTGTCTCCTTTCCTTCTCAATCACCCACTCTCTCCAACAGTGCTGGGCGCTAGAGCCAGCCAGGTTCCTTTTCCTCAGAACGCCAGCAATCGCTTCCCACTGTGCGTCTGCCTGGCTGCTCAAAGCACGGTGTGCCCACCACAGTGGCAGCGTCGCCTGGGAGCATGTTAGAAATGCACGGTCTCGGGCCCTGCCCTAAATCAGAATCTGCATTTTCAAAAGACCCGTCAGGTTGTTCTTGAGTCCATCAAAGCGTGAAGTACTGCATTTGAGGACTCTCTAGATACCAGGTGATCTTTCTAAACATGGCTGGTCCATCGAGCCGTGGGCCACCGTGGGCTGCAAACCTAGCCAAAGCCAACTCCTCATGCTTCCTGGCTTCCTGTAGTTATTCTTGTCTTATTTCAATTGGGCTTGGAGATATATGTCCTTTGGCAACACAAGGTTTATTCCTTCCCTGTTGTCAACCACAGCTAAAGGGGCCCTTGTGAGAATAAGCTTAGCATACTTTTATTCTGTGTTGACTGTGTCAGCTCTTGTTCTCAGTGGTTTATTGATAATAGCTCATGTAATCCTTGCAGCATCCCTGGGAAGTGGGTGCCACTATTATCCCCATTTCACGGATGAGGAAACTGAGCCTAACAAATGTCAGTGACTTTCCCAAGATCACAATTAGTCAGGCTGGCACCCAAGAGTCTGAGTCCAGACCCTGAACCTTTATCAGTGTGTGCCCTGGGGGGACTTCAACCCAAGTGAGACTCTGATTCCTTCATTCAGCAGATATTTCCCGAGCGTAATGGGAAAATGCCAGACATGTGCAAGGCACTGGGTGTAGGATTGCAAAGACAGAGATTTCACCTTGGGGAGCTTAGTCTAGTGGGAAAGAAGGACATTAACCAGATAACTACACACACACACACGTGCACACACACACACACACACACACACACACACATGCACAAGTATGCATACGTGTACTTTCAAATGGGGAGGGTGTTAGATAGAAGAGGTACGCCTGGTATGGGTATGGGTGGGCCCCCCTAGGAGAAGATCTTTGAGTTCAAGCCTCACTGAAAAATTAGCCAACAATGGGGTATGAACAGTCCAGAAAGAAAAAGCATGTGCCCTGAGGAAGGGATACCTAGGATGTGAGAGAACAGGAAGCAAAGGGGATGGAGTTGTCCAATGCAAGGAAAGAGAGAGACAGGTCCCACTGGGAGGGCCTCAGAGACCATGCCGAGAAATCCTTATTCATGGCTCCCTTATCTCCACACTGTCCCTTTCAGTGCTCTGGGATTTCTCCCTCTCCTGCCTCACCACACCCCTGTCCCCTTGCCCCTACTCCAAGCTTTCCCCTCCCCTTTCTTCTCTTTCATGCTCTAGCCCTGTTGTGTGTCAGCACAGATTTGTGGCTGTAGTCATCAGGTCAGGGTTGGTTGCATGTGGCAGAAGCTCAACTCCAACCGGCTTAAACCTAAATGGTCTAGCTTCAGGAACAGCTGTATCCAGGTGCTCTACAATGGCATTGGGAATTCCCTCTCTTCATCTTTGGACTCTGACTTCTTGGGTTGGCTTCATCTCCAAAGGTTTTGATGGCCCCCTGCAGCTCTGGACCTCGACATCCCATTGGCTTGTTACCAGCCAAGAGGACCTAAGTCTCAGTGGCCCAGCTTGGGTGATGTGCCTGCCCCTGAACCAATCACTCTAGCCAGGAGGTGCTAATGCTTTAGTTTGCCAAGCCAGAGGACCACCCATGGAGCCCAAGGTCCCTTAAGGGTCCTAAGAAAGAATTCGAATAGTGGATATTTCAGGCATGATGAGCATGTGGGGAGGGGGCTAGAGGAGAGAGAACCATGGCTGGCTTCTGGGTGTCCTCATCCTTGACACAGTTCCTAATGGCAGGGGCAACTGAATCATTCCTTCTTACAGGAATTTACTTCAATTATAAAATGCCATTGGTTATTTTTAAAATATTGTATTAAAAGTAGACTTTTATCATAGAACACATGCTGGCTTTAGAAATGTCAGCATGGTAAGGACAACATCTTAAAATCAACGAGATGGTATCTAGTGCTTTTAGTAAGCATGAGGTTTGGGGTGAGGCACTGAGAAAACCCTAAGTAATAAATTCTCGTCTCATTTTCCCAGAGTTGCCACGTTCTGCTTCCTCACCCCCAGCAAGGTTGCTTATGACAACTGATAAGACTTCATTCATAATCTACTGAGGATAAAATTCTGTATCTTGGTGGAGGAGAGAAGGAGACTGACAGAAACAGGGTGGACAGAGACAGATAAATGGAGAGAGCAAGAAATAAAAGCTAAACACATCAAGAGTGGGCTTACATGAGAGTTTAGGGAAATGCCCCAAGCACAAGTGTAAAGTTAATCATGATTCATTTGTAAGTGGGTATGGTTCTTGGGCCAAAGGACAGGAAGCACTTTGATCTGGAATCTTCTTAGGAACTGTGGACTGTTCCTATGCCTGGAAGGGGAGAGAAAGAGGCGGGTCAGAGACGAGAAAGGCAGGTCTTCTGGGAGCTTCTTCCTCTTTCCCAAGACAGTGCAGGCAAACAGCCTTCACCTCCAGGAGGAATTGCCATGGCCCAGGCATGAGGCATCTGCAGCCAATGCACACACACCCACTCCTGTACTGTTGTTGATAAGACGTTTACAAATTCAGGGAGGGAAAAATGTAGTCGTTTATACTGCCATGTTGTAAAGCTTGCCATTAGTGGAGCTATTAGTCCATGAATCACAGAAGGAGGTAAAACTTCAAATGGGTATAAATGTCCATTAATAGTGGAAGGGTTAAATAAATTACACTTCATCCATAGCATGGAATAATATGAAGCCATTCTAAAAATGAGCTAGACCTCTACTGAGTGCCACAAAAAGGTCTCCAAGAAATACTAAGTTAAAATAAAAAAGCAAATTGCAGAACAATACATATAGTATTATTCCATTCATTTATGCTAGAAAAAAATAGCTGTGTATGTAAATGCACAGATAAAGGATTTGTACCAAGCAATACCAGTGATTATCTCCTGGGGGGAGTTGAGCATAGTAAGATTGAGATTTCCATAATTTCTTTATCCATTTATATTCTTCAAACATTTTCTACTATTGGGCTCTTTTTCAATGAAAAACTATATATATATATATATATAGTTTATATAAAACTAAATATTTATATTTATTATTTATATATAAATATTTATATTTATTTATATAAAACTAAATATGTATACATATATTATACATATACCTACCATGTGAGAAATAACATTGTACTTACCATGTGAGAAATAACATTGTACTTACCATGTGAGAAATAACAATGAAAGTTAGTGATTTGGGGAAAGAAAAAAAGTTACTTAGCTTACTTACTTCCAGGCTCATTAATATCCCTTGCCTCCCACCCTCCACCACCAGAACTACTGATATGCTGCCTCTGGCTGCCCTGGCCACTGTGGTTCTCCTGCCCAGGCTGGAATATTCTCCATCCCATCACGCTCCGCCATTCTGTTCTATCTACAAGGTTGTGCTCATGTAAACGCATTTTGTTCAAAAACATGTAGAATCCAGAGATGGTACTATAACCGCAATTGCCACAGTGCATCCATCAGGATAGGCATGGGTATGCTGCAGTAACAAATGAGCCCTAAATTTCAGTGCCTCAGAATAGCAGAGGTTTATTTCTTGCTCATGTCTCATGTCAGCGCTCATCACAGGTCCGATCGGACTCTGCATCAAGTTGTCTTCAATTCCAGGGTCAAAGTTTAGTCTCTGGAGCAGCCTCTGGGATGTTGCTGGTCTCCTGTCGAAGGCAAAATGAGATCAGCGTGAACCCCACAATGGCTCTTAAAACTTCTTCCTTGGAAGAGAAGAGACCTGTGTCACTTCTGCTCCTATTTCGCTGACTCAAACAAGTCACATGGCCAAGACCAAGACCAAAGAGTCAGAGAAGTGTGATCCTCCTGCAGCAGGGAGGTATGATGGGGAAGAGGCAGCAGATACCTTTCAACAATAATAGAGCCCCTCGTGCATGGTTTCAAAGACTTGAACCACAGCAAATATTCCTGGGGTGCCTGCTATGTGCTAAGTACTGTACCCCATGGAGGGGTCTGAAGACAATTCATAATGATAAAAACTAGAGATTTTTATGCCTTATGACACCAGATACTATGCTAAACATGTTGCATGCATTAATTCATGTAATCCTTAAGTCAGCTATTACTGGACATGGCAACCTGGGACCGAGAAAAGTCAAGTCACTTGCCCAGATTCACACAATCCCTGCCCTCCAGGAGTTTACAGTCTGCAAGTGTCCCAGACTTTGAATATGAAAGCTGAGCCACACTCTATGCTTTTCAAGAATTGATTTATTAGTGTATCAATCACCCACCATATACAAGAACTGAGCAGGGTTCTTAGGATACTTTAGAAGAAAAGTATCATCAGAACATTAGTTCTTCCTATCTCTCTATTAGCTATATGACCTAGGGAGTGACTCAACCTCTCTCGGCCTCCAGATTCTCATCCAGGACTGAAGATGATTGTGGAGCCTGCCCTTCATTCAACAGGATCTACTGAGCGCCTCCTCTGTGCCAGACACAGTTCTAGATATCAGGGCCTCAGCAATGAGTGGATCTCCCTCCACCCTTATTGGGGGCTGAAAGTCTAGTGAGGGAAGAAAGAAATTAATCAATATATAACTTAATGTGGATATAATAAGTGCTATAAAAAGTAAAAAGGCAGAGAAAGGAGACTGGGTGATAGGGGTGCTATTTTAAATAAAGTGGTCAGCAAGGACCTTACTGATGCGGTGATACTTGAGCCGAGACCCAAATAAAGTGAGGGACAAGAAGGTCATGTGAAGTTCTAAAAAAGAATGTTTCTAGTGGAGGAAATAGCAGATACAAAGCCCCTGAGGCCAGGCTGTTTCCCATACGTGTGGGGAGCAGAGGAGGCCAGCGTGGAACCGCTGAAGCCGGTGAGCAAGGAGAATGGCAGGAAAGGGAGGCAGGACCAGATCGTGAAGGACCCCATGGGCCATGGAAAGGGGTTTCAGGTCCATTCAGCCCTGAGGGTAAAATGAGATAATCCCTGGGATGTGCTGAGCGCTGTGCCAGGTGCGTAGTAGGCCTTCAACAAATGAATGGATGTCAGCAGTTCTTCATGCCATCGGTGCCCAGTGACTTATACAGGCCTTTACGTGCTAGGCATTGTCCTGGATGCTTGGGAATCATCAGTGCACACGGCGTACAAAGATGCTCTCGTGAAGTTTGAGTGTGAGAGCCAGGAAACAAAATAAATAAATATAATAAATAAATAAGTAAACGGTGAGGCATGTTAGAAAGGGATACGTGCTATGGGTAGCAGATAGGGAAGGGGGTTCAGGCATGGGCAAAGGGGTGTCAGGCTGTGATGTTAACTCCTATTGCATGGGTGAATAGGCTTCAGTGAGAACAAACACTCAGGTGAGCAGTTTAGGGAAGCAGATCTCTGGGGGAAAAGCATTGCAGACAGAGGGAAGAGCTGGAGCAAAGACCTGAGGCGGAGGCGTGACTGATGTTTTCCGTGGACATCAAGGACACCAGAGAGGAGCAGTAGTGATAGGAGCCAGATCACGATCACGCAGGGCCTCGTAGACCACTGTAGAAACCTTGCTTTTGCTCTGAGTGCCGAGGGTACCACGGGAGGGTTCTGAGCAGAGGAGGGACATGATCAGAGGTAGGTTCTAACAGGGTGGCTCCAACCTCTGGTTGGGAAGATATTGGGGGGGGGGGTGATTGGAAGCAGGGAGACCATTAGGAAGCCAGAGCAGGAATCCAGGTAGGGGGCACTGGTGGTTGTGGCCCAGCTGGTAGTGATGAGGGTGATGGAAAGGAATAGGATTCTGAATATGTTTTGAGGTTAGAGCCCCCTCCGCAGACCTCTGTCCATTTCCTCCACCCCCAACCTCTGTATTGTTCCTGCCATGAACAATTGGGGAGAAGGGAGGTCACCATCAGCGTCCCATGCCTGAGCTCTAAGCTTGGGACATCGCGCACATCTCTATTCCCTGCTTTGCTGGACAGCTGTCAGCTTATTAATGCCGGCTGCTCCCACCTCTGACAGCATGGAAGCAGTTCCGTTCAGCTCAGATTGGCAATCTGAGTGTGGGTGAGATAGGAGCACAGGATAAAGATGAGAGCAGTAGAAAGAAAGACAGCCTTTATACGAGAGGACTCTCATCTCTCAGTCCTCCCCTGGTGCTATTTCTAGAAAGGCCCCCCTGTTTAATCCTATATACACCCCCTTAAAGTCTTGGAAGAGTGATCTTACCTGATTCCCTGTTATCATGCAGACACGCATCTTGGGTCTTTCTTTTTAAAAGGAATTAACGCATTCTTGCTTTCCCATGTCCCTTCATTTATTCGTTTTGCAAATAAATTTAGTGTGAGGCATTCTGATAAGTGATAAAGATAGAGTGGGCACAATCAATACAGCCCTTGACTGTGCAGAGCATATACCTGAGTAGATAGATAATGAATAAGTAATCCAGCCTATAAACAGTGGAACACTGTAGTCAGGAGGAAGCAGGGGTTAAGGTTTCAGACTTTGGAGCTAGTTGCTTGCCGGAGGATATTGGGCAAGTTACCTAACAACTCTGTGCCTCAGTTTCCTCACTTGTGAAAGGAGGGATAATAGGACTTCCTACTTCACAGATTTAGATGTGTTGATGGATTGAATTCACATGGACAAAGAAATATCCAACTCATAGGAAACATCGTCTGAGTGTTTGCTACTATTATCATAAGCATTTAATTCTGATTATGATTATTCTAGGAAGGGAGTTTACAGGGTATGTACAAAGGTGGAGAAGATCAAAAAGGGTGTGGAGGGTGACTTTAAGGTGAGCCCTGAAGGATAAGGAGGAGCCAGCTTTGCGGACATGTAGGGGGAGGGGCCGCAGGACAGAGTGTTGGAGGCAAGGGGGAGGGTGTGGTGTAGGGAAAGAGGCTGGCTCTTTGGGGAGTGCAGAGAGGGTTGGGCAGGGCACAGTGCACCTGCAGATCCACCTGGTCCTTTCCTGAGTCTTAGACAGCAGGAGGCAGGCGACGGGGGTACTGACTGAACTAGCCACTGGCAAGCTTATTGCCCCAGAAGATTCTGACATGGATCCTTGTCGAGTGGTCCTTCCAAAGCCCAAGTCATTGTCAATCACTGCAGGCGTTTGTCCTCTTTTCCTGCTTTGTGTATTGAAGATGCCTTTTAGGCCCCTATCTGGCTCACACCCCTGCGACCTGGTATCTACCCCACCCCTCAGGGGTCAGCTCCTGCGGCCATGTTTGTGATATGGGACTTTGACCCCAAGCATAGATGATTGGACGAGAGGGCACAAAATAGGCCAATCGGATTCTCCCCTGGGAATTTGGAGTTGTACTTCGTTGTCTTTGCTGGTCATTTATGGAGACTAGAACTGAGAGAAAATGAAGAAAAAGCGGGGTGGCCACATTTGGGTTGTGGGCAGGAGAGGCGTAGAAGGCTGCTCTACCCAGCAAGGGAAAAGAAAAAACAGATTAGTTGAGAGCAGCAGAGAGGAGGGAGAATGCAGCTCCAGAATGAGGAGAGAGAACAGAGCAGCCTTAGACCCTGATATGTCCAATTCTTGGCTCTAGACCCTTGAGCCCAGATGTGTTGTAGGAGGTACCCTTGAATACTTTTGAACAAGCTTAGACTGATTTGAGTCAGTTTCTTTGGCTTGCAGCCCAGCACCCCCTGAGAACCTTCTTCACCTCCTTCACCATTCCATGAAATGCCAATTACACTGTTGCCAATTAGACTTCCAGGTCTCGGGAGTGGGCACAATAAGGTTTCATGGACAGTCCACCAAATCTTCCACTTCTATGAGCATTTTATTTGATTATATTTTTGCATTCTTGTTTTAACCCAAGATTTCTTTTTTTAAATTTTTATTTAAATATAGTTGATTTACAATGTTGTGTTTGTTTCAGGTGTACAGCAAAGTGATTCAGTTATACATATAAATATATATATATTCTTTTTTTTTTGGCTGTGTTGGGTCTTTGTTGCTGTGTGCAGGCTTTCCCTACTTGCGGCGAGCAGGGGCTACTCTGCATTGCGGTGCACGGGCTTCTCATTGCTGTGGCTTCTGTTGTTGCAGAGCACGGGCTCTAGGTGCATGGGCTTCAGTAGTTGCAGCATGCGAGCTCACTAGTTGCAGCACGCAGGCCCTAGAGCACACAGCCTTTGGTAGTTGTGCCATGCAGGCTCTGGGACGCGTTGGCTTCAGTAGTTGTGGCACACAGGCTCAGTAGTTGTGGCTCGCAGGTTCTAGAGCACAGGCTCAGTAGCTGTGGTGCCTGGGCTTAGTTGCTCCGCGGCATGTGGGATCTTCTTGGACCAGGGATCGAACCCTTGTCCCCTGCTGTGCTACCAGGGAAGTCCCTATATCTATTTTTTTTAAGACTCTTTTCCCTTATAGGTTATTACAAGATATTGAGTATATTTCCCTGTACTATACAGTAAGTCCTTGTTGGTTATCTATTTTATATATAGTACTGTGTATATTTTAATCCAAACTCCTAATTTATCCCTCCACCCCCTTTCCCCTTTGGTAGCCATAAACTGGTTTTCTATGTCTGTGAGTGTATTTCATAAGCCTTTTAAAGTAGAAAATTCTCTGCAACAAATACATGTGCATTCCAAGAACAACAACAACAAAATCCAGCTCAGCATGTAAGGTCTTTGTACAAGGTCTTTGTACATACAAAGAGCAATCGTTTTAGGTGGTTTATCCTAGAATTTCTGCATATCTGGGCATCTAGTTGACTGAAATATTTGAAGGAGCATAGATCATTTGGACATTGTACGAACAGATCTATCCACAGAGTAGCACTTACGGATTTCTTTTTTTTAATTTTCTTTTCTTAATTAATTAGTTGTAGACTTAATACTAATAGTTAATATTTATCAGTTAATTATTATGTGTCAGATACTGCTTTGAGGGCTTGACATGAATTAACTTATTTAATTCCCATAGCAATCCTATGGTATAGGTACTATCATCCCCATTTAAGATGGGAAAACTGAAGCACACAAGATGAAGAAACTTGCCCAAGAACATCTGTTAATAAATGACAAAACTGGAGTTAGAACTCACTTGTTGAGTTCCAGAGTCCAGGCTTTTAGCAATTACACGGCATTTGTCCCATGCTCTACATTTCATAATCCACAGAGCTCGTTCTCTAGCTGATTTTTATAGTGTTATCATGTTTCTGACAGTTACTATTTTATTCCTCTGAGATGTTAGAAAGTCTCTTTCCCCATCTTCTCTGCCACCACTTCACTCTCCCTTCATCTCCAAATATTTGGTAGATGTGGCAGATCAACCAAGAGGCATTATTTGCATATGAAAGAGTAGAGCCACTAGGCAAATAATTCACCTAAGGAAATGAATATGATGGCATTTATATAGTCCTTAGTGTATACCAGGCTGTGCAATCATTATTTCACTTAATCCTTAATTTTCCTTGTGAGGAAGTATACTTATTCCTCCCACTTTGCAGATAATAAAACTCAGACTTAACAAGATTATGTGACTTAGTCAGGGTCACAGAACTCGTATATGGTAGAGCCAATATTTAAACCCCTGTTGTATGACACACATGCACACACACCCCCAAAGCCTTGACTGTTAATTACCAAGACCTTAGTCCCAGAACTGGAAGGAAGGACAAGATAGAACCCAGCACAGGTCTTGCAATTCAGACCAGTCCGTCTTGAACCCAAGGGACTCTTGCCTGAATGCTAAAAAGCACAGGCTACAGTAAAAGAGGTCAAAGCCAAAAGCGTTGTTTCAGTGAAATTTCTGGGGACCCTGAGTGCACCTGTGGTCACTGGTGGGCTTAGCAGTATTTGTTTCGACAGGGACTTTTGGAGTGAGTGGCACTGTGGTTCCAGTGCCATCTCATCACCCTTGGCGCTAATGGTGTCCTCGCCCCCTCACCCATAGCGGGCAGTGCAGAGCAGAAAGAAAAAGGCTGGCTTCACAGGATGGCCAAGCAAACTAGGCTTGTGAGAATAGGCCAGATGTTCCCCCAGAGACTGGTGAGGTTGCTGGTGAGGTTGCTGGTACTGTGAGCTTCGGGTGGAGACTGGGGTTATCGCCATTGGAGATAGAATGAAGGCAGAGAAATAAGGCTCTGGGATATGTGTCCAAGATGATCAATTTAGTCTTGTCACCTTATGGTCCATCAAACACAGATTACACACCCATCAAAACAACACAGCTTTATTCACTCAAAATTCACAAAACACCTCTCATGAGCCAGGCACTGTAGGATACAGCACTCACAACAGAAGAAGAGGCAGTACATCCACAGGTAACCAAATCGAGATGAGGTTATCAGATGAGAGGGGTGACAACAGAGGCAAAACGATTGAAGATGTTTTCACATGTTCACATGTGTCAGTGCTAAACTAGGAACTTTATTGAATCTATTTAATCCTCACAAAAGCAAAAACAAAAAAACGACAACAAAAAACCAGGTAGATGTTAATATTCTCCAGGGATGAGAAAACCGAAGCTCAGAGAGGTGAATAACGTTATCAGGGCCACATAGCCAGTAAGAGGTGGTACCAGGTTTCAGGTTTCAACATCCCTCTGGCTTCTGAGCCCAAGTGTGTAAACATCAGGCTATATTGCTTCTCATGTTTGTCAAATTATTTTCTTCCTTAAAATGGGCTCCAGATATTCATGGAAAGTTCCCCTTGGAGAGACTCCATTCTCACCCCACGAGCTGACAAAGGCTGATGCTTGCTGAGCAGTCAGGGCGATAGGACACAGAGAGGCAAGGAGACACTGCTGTCTCCTCAGAAGCATTCTAAGGGTTTGGGCTTGTTCCGTAAGTTTCTGTGGGTGAGTTTGATCTGGTTTTTATTTTTTAACAAAGGCCATAAATAGTTGATGTGGTGAGGCTAACCACCTAGCCCTCCTTTCTGTAGTGGGGTCTGCATCCCAACCTCATACAGCCAGGAGGTATGTTTTAGCCTAGAAGGAAAAGTCTCAGTCACAGAGCTGCTGACACAAGCATTTCATTCCTCTATGGGGTGGCAGGATTCAAAGTGAGCAGACAGGAAGGCCAGGCATCATCCATGCCTGCAGAGGCCAGAGTCTCAGGCTTGGGACCCAAGCAGGGGTGCAATGCCAGACACCTCTTCCCAGCTGGGGACACAGAATGGAAATTCAGGTAGGGCGATGTCAGAGCCCAGTTTCTGGTTTTCAAGCAACAGGAACCAATTCAGGCTGGTGTGAGCTGAAAAGAATATTACTCAGGCATAAGAAGAAATGAAACTGAGTTATTTGTGGTGAGCTGGAAGGACACAGAGTCTGTCATACAGAGTGAAGTAAGTCAGAAAGAGAAAAACAAATACCGTATGCTAACACATATAGATGGAATCTAAAAAAAAAAAAAAAAAAGTTCTGAAGAACCTAGGGGCAGGACAGGAATAAAGACGCAGACGTAGAGAATGGACTTGAGGACACGGGGAGGGGGAAGGGTAAGCTGGGATGAAGTGAAAGAGTGGCATGGACATAGATACACTACCAAATATAAGACAGATAGCTAGTGGGAAGCAGCCACATAGCACAGGAAGATCAGCTCGGTGCTTTGTGACCACCTAGAGGGGTGGGATAGGGAGGGTGGGAGGGAGACACAAGAGGGAGAGGATATGGGGATATATGTATATGTATAGTTGATTCACTTTGTTATACAACAGAAACTAACACACCATTGTAAAGCAATTATACTCCAATAAAGATGTTAAAAAATGTTTTAAATATATATATATAAAAGGTTATTTGTGAGCTCACAGGATCTCCAGGAGGTGGTACAGTGGATTGCATGGTGGCCTGCAAAAAGACACATCCATGTTCTACTCCCTGAAATCTGTGAATGTGACCTGATTTGGGAAAAGTCTTTACAGATGTAATTAAGTTAAGGATCTTGAGATAAGATCATTCTGGATTATCCAGGTGGGCCCTAAATCCAATGACAAGTGTTCTTACAAGAACAAAGCAGGGATTTGACACAACTGGAAGTGAAGACACAGTGAAAAGGGAAGACCACACGACCAAAGAGGCAGATTGGAATGGTGGGGCCATAAGTCAAGGATTGCCAACAGCCACCAGAAGCTGGAAGAAGCAAAGACTCAATTCTCCCCTAGAGCCTTACAGAGGGAGCTTGGCCCTGCCAGCACCTTGATTTTGAACTTCTGGCCTCCAGAACTGTGAGAGAACAAATTTCTGTTGTTTTAACCCACCAAGACTGTGGTTATTTCTTAAAACAGCAACAGGAAACTAATACCAGTGGAGAGAACCAGGCCTTGAGGCTCCACCAAGAGCAATCCCTAAACTCACACCGCAGAACTGGTGCGGCAGCGGCATCACCGCCCCCACAGTGGGCCCTACGGACCTTGCAACGTCAGCTCTCTGGATGTTCTACTACACCATCGACCACTGATGCCCCTGGAAGCTGGATGAAAGCTGCTGCCATTATGGGTGGTACCAGCTTCCAAGGCAAAGTCTGGAACAAGCAATCTGATTGGTGGAGACCATGCTTTCACTCTAGCCGCAAGGGAGGCTGGGAAAGGGGGCATCTGGCTTCTGTTGTAAAAGGTGGGAACTTATAGCAGGGAAATTCCCCAAACATAGGAAGGTGCTGGGCAGTCAAAAAGAGGAAGGGGTGTCCTCTCAGGGTGGCTTGCTGGGCAGAACCCCATCCTGTTCCCTAACTCCTCCCATTCAGTTGAAATAACAGGGAGTCCCCCCGCATCTCCAGCTATCATCAGCCCCGGAACCATCTTACTGAGTGAACTGTGCTTCAGGTATAATAAGGCATGGTCATAAAATACTGTAGAGTTTGCTTGCCCAATTTCATTACTGTAGCAGCTGGGTTTTGTTTTCGCTTCTGTTTTTCAGAGTTAACTTTTCTTTTGTTGTTGATATTTGCTTCCTTTTGAAGGCTATGCAGTTACAGGTCACATTGCATGATCTGGCCCTGCCACTCTCCCCACTGCTCCCTTGGTTCCAGCCACAGTGAGCTCTCCACTGCTTCTTGAACACACCAGGTACCATCCTCCTCAGGGCTTTTGCTCATCCATTCCCTCCTGCCTGAAGTTCACATCCCTTGAAACTGACATGATTCACCACCTCACTTGATTCAGCTTCAGCTCTTGGCCCAAATGTCATCTCTTTGGAAAAACCTTTGCTGACCACCCAGTTTGAAATAGCAGCCCCTTCCCATCACCGTCCATCTCTTTACCCTGCTTTATTAGTAAAAGCACTCATTACTAACCAGTATAAATTGCACATTTATTTGCTTATCTTATATGGTGCCTTCCCCGCAACTAGAACATAAGTTCCACCAGAAGAGGAGTTTTTATGTTTTGTTTGCTGCTGGGTCCCCAGAACCTGGGATAAGTCCTGGTATGTAGGTGGTGCTCAGTAATATTAGTTGAATGCAGAACTCATATTGTCACTAATAGTTTAAATGTTTTCTCTCCCCCACTAAGATTTAGCCATTTTTATGAAATGATTCAATCTTATTCTTCTGTATTCCCCCCGGAGCCTAGCAGAGTGCTGAGCACACAGAGGGCCCCAGGGAGTATTTATGAGAGGAATGAATGACTAGGCAAGCACATTCACACTCTTGTTAAACCCAAACACTCGCATGTACAAGCAAGGTTCTCAAGTGGAGATTTCTCCTAATGTTACTTCCCAGCTCTAAGCTGGCATCCAGTATAATTAGATCTGCCTTTCTATAGCTAACTTCTCACATACAGACAGCCAGAGTGGTTTTGTACACATAGCATCTAATTCTTGTACGTAGCAATAAGCATCCACCTAACTTGTGTGTTTTTACTCATTAACAGAAGAGTTCTCTTTTCCCCCAAACAAGAACTGACCCTGAACACCAACCTGTAAAACAGATAAACAGGGAATGGCTCTGGTCAGGGGATCTGACTGACTCCTTGCCCATGGGACCTCTCCTTGTAGCATCACAACTGTGAGCTCTGGGTCTCTCTAGCGACATTGGGAACAATTCTATTGCTGAGAACAAGGAGTGTCTCTGTCTCCTTAAGATGGCATACAAATATCCTTTGTTCTTCTTTCCTTCTTCTGTTGTCAATGACAACTCTTGTGGCTGTGTGTCTAGAAGGTGGATAACCTCATGGGAGCTAGCAAGCCTGGGCAGGAGTGCAAGTAAAACAATCAAGACAGCCTAGCTGGGGATGTTGTCCTCACTGCCTAATTCCAGGGGTTTCCTTTTGGCTTGATCGGGGGCCTCTATGAGAAGAGGCTTCTTAACATATATGTATACCTTATATTTATATTATATGTTACATGTATATTATAGTTATATATAATGTGTGTGTATATATATATATATATATATATATGCACACACACACCATGTGTTACACACTATTAGAGCATTAAATGCTCTACATTCCCACATTTACATTGGGCGCTAGGGACTATTCCTATCACACCCATTTTACAGAGGAAGAGGAAGAGATGAAGGCTTAGAGAGGTGATCTTATCATTTACTTAGGGGCACAAAGAGACAGAGCCCTAGAAACCAGGTGTGACTTTCAACCTCTACCTACAGAGGAAAAGAGGAGGAATGACTTCTTTCACCAATTGCATTTGAGAGCTCTGAGATCAGACTGCCACAGCCCTTAACTCTCACTGGGCTCCCAGGTGGCCAATGGCGAGTCCCTAGGAGGTGGTGCCCAGTGTCTTGACTTACTGAGATTGCAGCTGGGCTGATGGCTGGCCGATGTGAACTCCATGCTGACAGGAGGTGCTGCCTTCAAGGAGGCTCTTCCCTCCTATGTCAATGACGGATGGTGCCGGGGCCCAGCCAAAGAGCGTCCATCAATCCACATTTCCTGGGGGCCTGCTCTGCACCAGGCACTGTGCTAGGTGATGGGGATGTGCAGAGATCATGATGGCCAAGGCCTACCGGGCCAGCAGAGGGTCCATAGCCTGTAGCCCCCAGCTGTGCCCTGGGCTAGATGCCTTTGTGCAGTGCATGGAGGTACAGCCCTGGCCTTCATTTTCATGGAGCTGCTCATCAAAAGGTGGGGAAAAAATGCATAAGCCTACTGAATACACCATTCGTATAAGAGTGACAAGGGAGGCACAGGAATGTATGAAAAAGGAAACTGAGCCAGATCAGGGAGAGTCAGAAAAATCTCTCCAGATATAAATATTTGATCTGAGATGAAAAAGATGAGTGAGAGTAAATGATGTGGCGTGTGTGTGTGTGTGTGTGTGTATAAGAGAAGGAGGGGCAGAGCCTGGAACCCAAGCTAAGGGAAGAACTTGTAGGAAGCGGAAGCATGATGCTCAAGGCCGTGCAAGAAGTCCAGCGTGATGGGAGCGCAGTGAGCAACGGATGGAGCAGTGTACAACGCAGATAAAACAAGGCTACCTTTAGTCCAGTCTCAGTGACACTGTGATGAAGAAAGACAAATCTAAACCCCAAGAAATGGTTTAATACTCACATTTTTCTCACCATATCATGGGCTTATCATCTAAATCACACCTATCCAAGATGCATGGAAGGCTCAGTTTCCATCGGTATTGACAGTTGAGCCCGCCGTTTAAGCTCCTGTGGATTTTATTCTTTCATCAATAAGACTCAAGGCTCTCACTGACCCTTCAGTCACGTCCTGAGAACCTTTGTCAAGTCCCATCCCATTCACCTGATTGGTGTCTCCTTAGCTTGAATGGGCTCCCTTTCTCACCGTTTTGCAGACATCGTTCAGAATGCAGTGGTCATATACAGACTTGGACAAACAGGGCACTGGGTAGCCATGAGATAATAACAAAAACATTTTCCTGTGTTGGGAACTGTGAGGCCTTTTATGATTTACTGGGGATGTCTCCAGGCTCCTAAATTGTTTGAACTTTTTAAAACATGACCTTGAACGTAAATGATCTTTGGGTAACAAGTGAGAGAATTCATATTTCTAAAGCAGGAAGCCATATTAAGTACTTTCCAAAAGGAGGTCTATTGTATTTGCCAGGGAAAAGGAAGTTCAGGCATATACCCCTGACTGCCTATGTTCTTCTTCCATTTCAGACTCTCTAAAAAGGCACTGGGGGCTTCCCTGGTGGCGCAGTGGTTGAGAGTCCGCCTGCCAATGCAGGGGACATGGGTTTGTGCCCCGGTCAGGGAGGGTCCCACATGCCGTGGAGCGGCTGGGCCCGTGAGCCATGGGCACTGAGCCTGCGCGTCCAGAGCCTGTGCTCCGCAACGGGAGAGGCCACAACAGTGAGAGGCCCGCGTACCGCCAAAAAAAAAAAAGGCACCGGGCTTGGGATTCTGTATTTCCAAGCTCCCAGTGCTCACTACTTTCTCTATAGAAGAAGAGCAGGTGGGCCGGTTGCCACAAAGTACCTAAGAGGAAACTTGTCGGAGTTTGGTTTATTGGAACAGAAATGACAGAATGTCAATTTCCTTCCTAACTGCATGTCATCATCAGGAATCAAATAAGCAATTACACAAGGCTAAACTGAATTCATTTTACATTCAGATGTGCAGCCTGCACCTAGGATGTCCCGCCAAGGGGATACAGCCTTTCTAACTATGTGTATAGTAAGAGCAAACCCATGGGTGGTGGGTCTTTGAGCCATGCTACCTCTCTCCTGCTCAGGGTTGGCCTGAAATTGTCACTAACAACTTCCCACCTGGTCTTTCCATATCCACTCTTGTGATCTGTCATGCCCTACTCCAAGCCTCGAGCTGTGAAAAGTGGCAGCGATATAGCTCTAATGGTAGAATTTTAGGCATCAAGTCAAAGTATGGGGATGTGTCCATAAAAGATCAGGCCCTTTGTGACTCGTCCCAGGGGCTCTATAGAGCATCTTTTCAATTGGTCCTGCCAAGTAACATGGTAGTCTTTGAAGGTGAGAAAAAGAGAATGAAAGAAAATCTCATTTTTTTTTTAATGTCAGTCACTGGATGATACATGATTAAACGAACGAATCCATTTTAGCTTGTTTAATTCTTAAAATAACCCTCTGAAATAGGTATTAATGTAATTCTTTCCATTTTTCCAAAATCTTAGTTGCCAGAGACAGTCTCGTACATTCATGTTCTCCACTGTATTTCCTTGCCTTTATTGATTGGTTTTGGACCACGTGACTTGCTATAGCCATTGGGCTATAAGCAGAAGTGATCCATGTCGCTTCCTGGCCAAGGTAGTTAAGACACCTCCTCCGACTCTCTCTTCTCCTGTTGCAGCAAACATGGAGGCCACGTGGTCCAAATGGTGCACTACCAAGATGGAGGATGGTAGTGTTAATTATGCTTACACACTCATATTTGAAAGAGTTTTTAGAAGGCTGATACTTCTCCAACATCACAGCCAAGTTCATTTCTTCTTCTTGTACACTTTCAGTAACCAAGAGCTCACCACCTCCTGAGCTCCTTATACGTAATTAAGCTGTGTCGAATAGCACTTGTTTGCAAACAGAACATCTTTCTCAGTATTTAGATAGAAGCACTCCGTCCTTTGTGAGTTTTCCTTTTCCCCAACTTAGTTTAGTTTAGTTTTGGTTTGGTTTTTTGCGGTACGCGGGTCTCTCACTGTTGTGGCCTCTCCCGTTGCGGAGCACAGGCTCCGGACGCGCAGGCTCAGCGGCCATGGCTCACGGGCCCAGCCGCTCCGCGGCATGTGGGATCTTCCCGGACCGGAGCACGAACCCGTGTCCCCTGCATCGGCAGGCGGACTCTCAACCACTACGCCACCAGGGAAGACCCCCAGCTTAGTTTTTTTAAGCTGTTCCTTTCTTTTGCTTGGTGTTGAGTTCACTCACCTCTCATATCTCAGGCAGGAAGACAGAAGCCCACAGAGGGCAAGTGAGGCATCAAAACATAAACCGTTCCTTACTGACAGAACCTGGCATTGAACACTCAGTTCCCTGAGGGAAAGGATTTGAGTCTGTTTGATTCACTCACTGTTGCATCCTAGAACAGTTCCTGGCACATGGTAGGTACTCAATTAATATTTATTGAAAAAATGAATGAACGCAAGAGTCCCAACTCTCAGTCACTTTTTTCTTTTTCCTTTAAACAACGTAAAGAAATCAACAGGCAATCATAACTTCCATTCTAAACTCATAGATTGGAACCCTTGGGCACAAAACACTATAACACATCCAAGTAAAACAAGTATCAAATAGGCTTGGGCTTATAAGGCACTTAAACTTGGCAAAAAGTTTGTGTGTGTGTGTGTGTGTGTGTACGTATCTTAAAGATGATGGTGAACACACGTTTGACCACCCCACCTCCCATTCCCACAGCTCTAACTTTGTTGGATCTATAGTAAACCATTTCTCACGGAAAGTGTTCCAGATGCCCTGCATTCTAATTCTCTCCACCAATATCATGATAATCTCTAAAGCCTTATTAAGACACATATATTTTGAGGCATATTTCAAAAGCTTGGATAATAACTTCATGGATTAGAGTTAAGCACAATAACAGAATGTACCTAGCTTTTGACATTTAAATTATTTACGTTTTTTTTTTTTTTTTTGCTGCGATGTGACATTATAATAAGGGAAAACTTTTCTTTTGAAAAGATGAATACGATTCTGGGATGAAAAATGAACACTGGTTAAAAAAAAACACAGATAAGTATACCCTGGCATGATGCCATTATGTTTAGGCAATAATTTAAATATGTCTGCCTTACTCCCCAGTGGATGAGGCAACATATTGCTGAGAAAAAAATAGTTGGGGGGATGGGTGCAAATCCCAGCTCTGGTGTTAGCTGTTGTGATCCAGCTTTTCATTATGTGTAAAGTAAGGATAAGATAAAATTCATTTATTCATTCATTTAAAAAATAGCTTTGGAACTCCTAAGATATGTCATGCACTGAAAGTTTAATTGCTTTCTGTAATAAAGGGAAGAGCAGTCACTAACTAGTTAGTTATCTGAGTGACCAAGTGGGTAGGTAGATGGATAGATATGGGTAGATGGATAGATATGTAGGTGGATGGATGGATGGATGGATGGATGAATGGATGAACAGCCAGATATATAGGAAGGATGGTAGAGAGCCTTTCTTTGCATTTCCAGGATTACCCCCCTTTCATCCAATAATAACAATCCAATTCTTTTTAGGGAATCCCTCTTCATCATTCTCTGCCCATATGTTTTACATGGATCTGGCCATAGCCATTACCAACAGACCCGTCCTGGCCAATGAGACCACTGAGACTGATTCAAGGCTAGGCAGAGCCCAACAGCTCTAATTCCAGACCTAGGGCAGGCATGACCTAGAGAGAGGCAACACTCTTCTACTGGACTTGGATTTGGGAGGGTCTAAGCCTGGCTTTGCTTGGTAGGTTGTGGGTGCACACCAAGAGAGCTTGCCTAGGAGTGAAACCACCAGAGGGGAAAGCAGAGGTGTAGGAAGGAAAAAAGTAGAATATTGAGTAAATGATTTGAACATCTGATTTCTGCCATGCTTGATACCAATATCTAGGCTTTTGAATTCATGTGAGATTTTACATCTCCACTTTGTTTTGCATAAGTTTCTCTTTTGGTCTTTTGCAATGAAAAGCATTCTAAAAACCCAGATACCTAACTCATAGGGACTCAGCTATTGCACAATGTGCTATGGAGGATGTAAAGTGGAATCAACCACGGCATCCCATTCACTACCTCTTGGATGAGTAACCACAGCCTGTGGGCCATGTGACCTGCCTAAACTTTGGGATACAGTCTATAATCTAATTTCAAATTCAACAATTTGAAAGCCAATGGCATGGGGCTACTTCTCAAATATTTGATATTTAGTATATCAAATATACAGATATTTGCATTTTAGTGGCCAAAAAGCAAGGCAAATCTTCTACTGATAGCCTTCCATTTAATTGAGTAAGCAAGCTCAGTTTTGAGAATGCATCCCTTCCTGCCAAGGAACTCAATAAAGCTATTCCACTTTGAATTCACTTTGAATGAACCAAGAGGATGTAGATGGTAAACATGTTTATTTTCCCCAAAGCAGTCCTTGTGTATAAAATGTTGCTCACCATTGTTTTTGATAGATGATATCCTCCCAGGGTCTTTCCAGCCTTAAAACCCTGAGATTGCATGAAAAGAGCAGTGAGAAACTTCTCTTTGCATCATCATGTAAAATCCTCCGAGCTCAGCAGAGTGCCCAGCACAGAGAAGGTTCTTAGTAAGTATTTGGTGAATAATTAATGAATAACTTTCGACTCCTCCAGAATCCTCATTCCCCTACCTGCTCACTTAGGAGGACCCCAGTAGAGAAGGCTCATAAGAGGCAATTAGATTCCAAAGGAACAAACCCGGAGAGTCAAAATGTCCCTTAAAACTCCGCTTAAGCTACCCACACTCTGAAGAAGTAGATCATTCTCAGTACATCCAACTGAGTCCATTCTCCCTCCGTCTTGAACAGACTACCGTGTCTTGGGCTGAGCAACTGATGAAGAGGCTGAGTTGTGTTTAAGCAAATCACGCTGACTAAAAACAGCAGCGTGGCCCTCAGCACGGGGAAACACTCGTACTATGAGAGGCAAAGGGACTACAGGAGGGATCTGTAGAATCAGATTCTCCATCTTCTGCTTTCTCAGCCTGTGGGTGGGATGGAGGTTGAAATAATCTATGTGATTAAAAAGATTTTCTCTCTTCCTTGGCCTCCTTCTCCTTCTTCCCTCCCTCCCTCTCTCCCTTCCCTTCTCTCCCCTCTCTCGCCTTCCCCACTACCCATCCCATATAATATAATTTGGATGACTAAAATATACTTCTGATGCAACTATGTTGTTCAACTGTTGTTGAACACTATACCTTCAGAGACCAGTGAATGCCCCCAGTGAAAGGCACAAAAAGGAGATTTCCCCCTGTCCCCTGATGCCCGTCCTAATACAGAACATTCCAGGGTTGGTAGAAAGTATTCTTTGTGTCCTTCCTTGTTCCATATTCTGGTGATCTTGAAGCAGAAAGATCAGAGGGAAATGCTTCAAGCAAGCTCCACATTAGACCCTAAAAACCACGATGATTCATTCTTTTTCCATCCAAACAAAATCCCTGTCTTTACAGTAAATGTGATGAATAGAAACGGCATCCTCAGAGATTTATGTACATCTTACAGGCTTTTCCCCCCCTTTCTCTCTCTTCTTCCCCATCTTCTTTTCATTTTGCAGTGCAACAAACTTTCACAAGGAAGGGTTTTATAGGAAATCCATGTCTAGGGATTTATTCAGGCTTTTGTCATAAATTATAGCAACATAGAACCAGTCTCTTGATATACAATTCCAAATATTTCAACAAGGTGATTACAATAAAGTCCTCGGCTCTCTTCAGCTGGAGTAGGGCTTGTGAGTGTGCAGCTGCTCGCCCAGATATGAGTGAGACAAACGTGATACAAAGGCTTCCTTTGATGAAAAGGCAAGGCTTTTGGAAGGGAAGGCAGTTTTTCCCCCGAAGAATACTATGTTGAAATAGAATTGTCTTTTTAAAACCCAGATCAGCATCTAATCTATGGGGCACGGAAATGACAGCATGCAAGACTAAAGAGTTTCCCTGGATGAGAAATGACCTCGTCCCTGATTCATCTTTGCAGTTAATATAATGACCCTTAAAATCGAGTTGCTGAGAATTGGACAAACGTTAAAAAAATCAAGCATGAAAGCCCCAAAAACATGATAAGGGATTGTTTAAATGCCAGCTAATGGGGCGCCACGCCATCTGTGACCTACAACGTAAACCAAGGGAGCAAGCGAGCCATTTTCCTCACGGTCTCTGGATAAAAATCTAACGTGAGAATTAAGAAGTACTTCAATGATCAATTTCCATTCTGAGCCAAATTTCTATGGCCCGTCCAACCCTAGATGCAGCCTTCATGGAGGCCACTAGGGATGGTCAGTGGTCCAGCTGACCATCTCAGATAAACAAGATGGTCCCCTCCATCCATTAGATGATGCTGTTGATTCATTTCGGCTTTGAGCAGGAACTTGTGAATCCCTTCAGTTTCAACAGATCGAGTTTTATCTGCAGAAGCCTGGATCTTCTTTGTCCTTCATTTCTCAACCTCCTCCAGAGGTCCTCCCTGGTCACTTCATAGAAAGACTCTTCCCGTACCCAGTCACTAGCTACCATTCCCCATTTTATTTTCTTCATGTGTTTTAATATATACACTTCCTCATTAATATATTTATTTAGTCATTTATTTATTGTCTCTCTCCCTCCATAGAACCTAACTCTGAAAATCCTTTTCACTATGGTGTTGGCACCTAGAACAGTGCCTGGAACCCTGCAGTTGAGGATAAAAAATTCTGAATTATAAAATGGCTGTCCTTTCTAAAAATAATTTTTCCACGTGTACTTTATTTTGTGGAAGCCAAATTATTCTTAAATAATTTACAAGATTCTTCCAGTTGATAAAGTAGATGTGGTATATATATATACAATGGAATACTACACAGTCATTTAAAAAAATGAAATAATGCCATTTGCAGCAACATGGATAGATCTAGAGATTATCATACTAAGTGAAGTAAGCCCATAGAGAACAGATTTGTGGTTGCCAAGGAGGAGGGGGGGTTAGGGTTGGGGGAGGGATGGAGTGGGAGTTTGGGATTAGCAGATGCAAACTATTATATATAGAATGGATAAACAACAAGGTCCTACTGTATAGCACAGGGTTCTATATTCAATAACCTGTAATAAACCAGAATAGAAAAGAATATATATATATATATATAAAATATCTGATTCACTTTTGCTGTACAGAAGAAATTAACACAACATTGTAAATCAACTGTACTTCAATAAAAGAAAAAAGAAAAAAGAAGATTCTTCCACTTGAAATTCCACAAAAGAATCCTACAGCCCGCTCCACGAGGACATGAAGGGACAGTTTCACCCCCTGTCTTTCAAGAGCACAATAGATACAATTGGAAACACGAATCCACTTTGGAAACTGTTGAGGCACCTATGGCATGTCCGGTCTTCTGGAAGCAGATGTTGACTTGGAGTCTGGGGTACAAGGTGTTTATTAGGAATCAACACCAGGGAAAGGAAGCAGGCTGGAGACAGAGGTAGTAAGAGGTGGAATCGCAGTGCAGGCAGGTCTTAGCTCTGGAGCAAGTACTGGGTAACATCAGAGTGACCCAAGTGAGACATTAGATCATAACGCTGCTTCACTAAATCACAGGCTGTGGGCTGACCTGGGGCCTGAATCTCTGCAGCTGGGGCCGACCCTGAAGGAGCTGAGAGCTGGAGGTCATCTTCCAGCCTCACTGCATAGAGCTGGGCATGGAATCGCTCCTCTGAGGGGCGCCTGGACAGGGCACCACCTCCACACTTCAACGCTGCAAACTTCAAGCGTGAACCAGCGCTTTTAGAAGTCTGGCTACTGGGTGTCCACTGAGTTCCCGCTGTCTTCAAAGATGAGCCACAAATAGTCCAATTCCTAAATTAGCATTCACGTCCTGTAAGTGCTTGCTGACTTGGCAGCAACAATAATTTCACAAATAATGATGTTATGCGAGGCAAAAGTTGCATTCGATCAATTACCACTCTATTTCGGCGCCATCTTAGTGGCTCTGTGTTTATTTCAGTTCACCTATTTTTAAACCAAAGCTCTTAGGCTTCTGAACCACAACCATGAATGCACCTTCCTTTTCCAGTCCTTGACAGCATCTTGCTCACATTTTGAACTAGAGACTAATGATTTGAATATCCTCCACCCCAATCTCGCTTCTCAGCTTCCTTTCTTTGTGTTCTTTAATTTGGGGGGAGGGGGAGAGGTTGTTCAGCTACAAGGAGAGTCAAAAACTGAAGGCTCAAAAAAGAAAGGAGAGAATATTGATATCATAGGAGAATGAAAGGAGATGAATTTAAACTGTGACAGGAGAAAGTTTGCATTAGATTAGGAACGTTTTCCTATTGGATAAGGATGTTGAACATGGGTGAGCTGTCAAGAGCAATCATTAGACCTCAGATGCACACCTATGTGGCTGGTGTTCGGGACTGAATTGTGTTGCCCCCAAAATTCACATGTTGAAATCCTAACCCCCTCCCCGTACCTCAGAATGTGAATTTATTTGGAAATAATGTTGTTAGAGAGGTTGAAGTGAGGCCATTAGAGGGGGCCCTAATCCAGAATGACTGGTGTCTTTCTAAAAAGGGGAAATTTGGACACAGACATAGAGGAAAGATGGTGTGAAGAGACATGGGGAAGAGAAAGCCATTGTTCTGAGCTGACTATTTGTGTCTCCCTCCCTACCCGCCCCCCTGCCTGTGCCTCTCCGTTACTCTCACGCGACTATGACAATCATGCTTCTGACACCAGATGTGGGCGGAGGGTTCCCCACACCAAGCAATTCTAAAACCCCAGCTGGGTGTCGTACAACTTAACTCAATTCTGACACTGTCTACCTGGAGACAGCATCAGATCCCACTGGTTAAGGGCTCATTCCCACAAGACTGCCCCCCTACTTCAGATGCCAATCACAAGTACGAGATTCCCAGATGACCCACAACTTCTGTCAGACTTGGCTACAAATCAGAGGCTCCCATGACCTCCTCCCACTTGGATTTGAAGATTTGCTAGTACAGCTCACAGAACCCAGGGAAACACATTTACCAGTTTATTAAAGGATGTGACAAAGGAGACAGATGTACAGCCAGATGAAGTGACATATAGGGTGAGGTCTGTGAGGGTCCCAAGTGCAGGATCTTCTGTCTCTGTGGAGTTGGGGTGTATCACCCTCCCAGTATGTGGATGTGCTCGCCAACCTGAAAGCTCTCTGAACCCCATATTATTGGGATTTTATAGAGGCTTCCTCGTGTGGGCATGATCCATTATTAACTCCATTTCCAGCCCCTCTTCCCTCTCTGGAGAATGTGGGTGGGGCTGAAAATTCCAAGCTTCTAGTCATGGCTTAGTCTTTCTGGTGACCAGCCCCCAACCAGGAGCCATCCAGGAGCCCACCCAGAGTCACCTCAGTAGAACAAAAGATGCTCCTAGGGCTCTTATCACTTAGGAATTTACAAGGGTTTTAGGAGCTCTGTGCCAGGTATTGAGGGCAAGGACCAATCTTTATATTTTCTGTTATCTCACACCCTAAAATTATATGTTGAAACCCAAGTCCCCAGCATGACGGTATTTAGAGGTGAAGCCTCTGTTTAAGCTGCCTGGGTTCTGGTACTTTGTTAAGGTGGCCCTAGCAAACCAACCCAGCTGGATGAAATCAAGTGAAGACCAGGTGATCCTTATGAACTGTCCTAGCTCCAGGCTGAAGGACTCACTGTGTCTCAGAAAGTAGGGGAATTTAGAGGAGAGAGTCCCGCTGTCATGCAGGAGACCCAAGAGAATATGAGAAAATCACCTCCTCCTCCCTTCACCCTCCTCTCCAACATTATATTTACCCTTCCATTCCCTGACCTCGGGTCTTTCTCCATATCTATTAAACAGTAGATGTGTTGGCTGTGACGTGGGGCTCCCTGCATTTCAGGGCCCTTGTATATCAAATGGACATCATAAAATAATCAATGTGCAAGTGCTGTTGAGAGGAATCCATAGAATAATACAGGTACAGGTAAATAGCAGGTGCTCAGTAAACAGACACTATAACCACCATTACTGGGTGAGCAAGAGCTTTACATTATACTTTATCCATTGGCATTTATCACTGTGAGTAATGATAAGAAATTATAATTAATGGGTGAATCATTATTATTATTGGTATATCAAAGCCCTCTTCCAATCTCTCTCTCATTCCTGGGATGTGTCATAGATCACACAAGCCTCTGTTCAAAACCTGGCTCTACAATTTACAAGTGGTGAGACCTGGGTAAGATGCTTAAGGGATTTGCAGAGATGGATATGTAAGGGGGGGAGCCTAAAGACACTGAAAGGGGGGCCAAGGAAACAGACCCATCCCAATGAAGGAGGAGTTGAGTGGAGAAAAGAGGGTGGAGGACACAGTAACTGGGTGGTTTTAAAACATCGGGGTAACTTTGGGGAAGAGGCAAGAACAGTGAGTGATTATTTTGTTTCTGACACCTGTCCATGCCCCACTGTAGTTGGTTAGTATTGAAGGTAGAGCCCTTCGTCCTTAGCACCAAACTCCTGAGGTCTTGATCACAGTCAGCCACCCATATCCACGAGTTCTGCACCCACAAAGGGCTGACTGTCCTGCCCCATTTTATATAAGGGACTTGAGCATTGTGGATTTTGATATGGGGGTGGTCCTGGAATCAATCCCCGGTGAATACTGAGGGATGATTGTGTCTTATTGGAGATAAAAATCACAAACATCTTCAAATCTACAAGGGACCAAGAAGTTTTCCAACTAGTGATAATAATAGTTTGGGATATTTTGTTTGTTGGTTGGTCGTTTTTGGTGATTTTGTCATTTTGACCCCTCCTCTGTGCCAGGAACTCTGGTCACTACCTTGGATATATTGTTCACGCTCTTAAAAATTCCATAATGTAGTCCATATTGTTACCCCATCTTAGAGAGATAAGAGATCGTAGGGGCAGGAGTCAAGGTGGTGGTGTGGGAAGACATGGAGTTCACGTCTCCACACGACTAGGGTGCCTGCAGGACACTGGTGGGGGACCTCGAAGCCCGAGGAGACGGGAGGAACCCCCAAGTGAACCGGTAGGATGTGGGGGGATTGAGGGGGGAGAAGTGGAGCCTGGACAGGACTGGCATCCCTGAGGGGTGGCTGAGAGGGGGGATGGGTTCCCACACCTGGAGGGACCCTCGGGGGGATCAGGGGGGAGCGCACCCAGCGTATCCCTTGCCCAGTCAGCCAAGGAAGTCTGCCTGGCTCTCAGGCTGGGTCCTATGCCCTCAGAGGCCCTTTCTGGGCTGTATTTGTCCTGGGGGCATAGGAGGGAGGCCGGGGGCGGGGGGAGCAGGAGAGGCAGGCAGGAGGGGCCCTCCAGGACCAGAGGAGCAGTAGAGGAGCGGAGGGCATTTGCCCCACCCACTCAAGCCCAGGAAGTCTGCTGGGCTACCAGGTGGGGTCACTCACTCTCTGAGACCAGAGGTGGGGGCATGCCTGGGCCCCTTCTGCTCCGTTGAGGCTAAACCCCACCCCCCACAACCCACACCCCACAGGGCCTTTTCCAGCCCTGTAGGTCCTAAGCATAGGCCCCACCCACTGCCAAACCCTCCCCCTTTTTAGGCCCCGCCCTCCACAGCCAAGACGTTTTCCACCTTTTATTTTTTTTCCTACTCCTCTTTTTTACTATCGTGGTCTGTTTTACCTTCTGGTTGTTGTTTCATCTATATTTTTATTTTTATATTCTTTTTAACATATCTGTTAGTTTCTTAACCTAATTTTATTTTTTACTTTGTTATTGTTCTTTCTTTTTACTTTTTGCTGCCCCACACAGCTTGTGGGATCTTGGTTCATGAGCCAGGGGTCAGGCCAAAGTCCCTGCGGTGGGAGCTCCAAGTGTGAACCACTGGACTAACAGAGAACCTCAGACCCCAGGGAATATTCATCAGAGTGAGGTCTCCCAGAGGTCCTCATATCAGCACCAAGACCCAGCTCTACCCAACAGCCTACAAACTCAGGTGTTGGAAGCCTCAGGCCAAACAACCAGTAAGACAGAAACACAATCCCACTCATTAAGAAAAAAAAAAAAAAATGAGATGGCACAAAAATGTGTCATGAAGGAGCAAGGTAAAAACCTACAAGACCAAATAAATGAAGAGGAAATAGGCAATCTACCTGAAAAAGAATTCAGAGTAATAATAGTAAAGATGATCCAGAATCTCAGAAATAGAATGGAGGCACGGATTGAGAAAATACAAGAAATGGTTAACAAAGATCTAGAAGAACTAAGGGACAAACAAACAGAGATGGACAACACAATAACGGAAATGAAAACTACACTAGAAGGAATCAATAACAGAATAACTGAGGCAGAAGAACGAATAAGTGAGCTGGAAAACAAAATGGTGGAAATAACTGCCAAGGAGCAGAATAAGAAAAAAGAATGAAAAGAATCGAAGACAGTCTCGGAGACCTCGGGGACAACACTAAACTCATCAACATTCAAATTACAGGAGTCCCAGAAGAAGAAGAGAAAAAGAAAGGGTCTGAGAAAATATTTGAAGAGATTATAGTGGAAAAATTCCCAAACATGGGATAAGAAATAGTCACCCAAGTCCAGGAAGCACAGAGAATCCCATACAGGATAAACCCTAGGAGAAACTCACCAAGACACATATTAATCAAACTATCAAAAATTAAATTCAAACAAAAAAATATTAAAAGCAGCAAGGGAAAAACAAAAAATAACATACAAAGGAATCCCCATAAGGTTATCAGCTGATTTTTCAGCAGAAACTCTGCAGGCCAGAAGAGAGTGGCAGGGTATACTTAAAGTGACTAAAGACAAAAACCTACAACCCAGATTACCCAGCAAGGATCTCATTCAGATTCAACGGAGAAATCAAAAGCTTTTTAGACAAGCAAAAGCTAAGAGAATTCAGTACCACCAAACCAACTCTAAAACAAATGCTAAAGGAACTTCTCTAAATGGGAAACACAAGAGAAGAAAAGGACCAACAAAAACAAACCCAAAACAATTAAGAAATGGTATTAAGAACATACATATCAATAATTACCTTAAACATGAATAGATTAAATGCTCCAACCAAAAGACACAGGCTTGCAGAATGGATACAAAAACAAGACCCATATATATGCTGTCTACAAGAGACCCACTTCAGACCTAGGGACACATACAGACTGAAAGTGAGGGGATGAAAAAGGATATTCTATGCAAATGGAAATCAAAATAAAGACTCATATCAGATAAAATAGACTTTAAAATAAAGAATGTTACAAGAGACAAGGAAGGACCCTACATAGTGATCAAGGGATCTATCCAAGAAGATATAGCAATTATAAATATATATGCACCCAATATAGGAGCACCTCAATACATAAGGCAACTGCTAACAGCTATAAAAGAGGAAATCAACAGTAACACAATAATAGTGGGGGACTTTAACACCTCACTTACACCAATGGACAGATCATCCAAACAGAAAACTAATAAGGAAACACAAGCTTTAAATGACACAATAGACCAGATCGATTTAATTGATATCTATAGGACATTCCATCCATAAACAGCAGATTACACTTTCTTCTCAAGTGTGCACGGATCATTCTCCAGGATAGATCACACCTTGGGTCACAAATCAAGCCTCAGTAAATTTAAGAAAATTGAAATCATATCAAGCATCTTTTCTGACCACAATGCTATGAGATTAGAAATCAATTACAGGGAAAAAAACGTAAAAAACACAAACACATGGAGGATAAACAATACATTACTGAGTAACCAAGAGATCACTGAAGAAATCAAAGAGGAAATCAAAAAATACCTAGAGACAAATGACAATGATCCCACTTATGTAAAATGTCCACAAAAGGTAAATCCATAGAGACAGAAAGTAGATTAGTGGTTGCCAAGAGCTGGGAGTGGGAACAGGGATTAACTGTAAATGGGCATGTGGGTTCTTTTTGGGGTGATGAAAATGCTCTAAAAATAAATTATGGTGATGGTCATGCAACTCAGTAAATTTGCTAAAAATTATTAAATTGTACAATTAAAATGAGTAAATGTTATAGTCTATAATTTATACCTCAATAAAGTTGTTTATAAATAAAATGAGGAAGAGGGCTTCCCTGGTGGCGCAGTGGTTGAGAGTCCGCCTGCCAATGCAGGGGACAAGGGTTCGCGCCCCGGTCCGGGAAGATCCCACATGCCGTGGAGCGGCTGGGCCCGTGAGCCATGGCCGCTGAGCCTGCGCATCCAGAGCCTGTGCTCCGCAACGGGAGAGGCCACAGCAGTGAGAGGCCCGCGTACCGCAAAAAAAAAAAAAAAAAAATGAGGAAGAAAGTGGACACAGTGAAGTAGTCGCTGATGTCCTGCCCACATCCCCCAGGCCTGTAGGTTTCCATACAGGCTCTCTGGCTTCCACCTCCAGTTCTAGAGCTCTTGGCCTAAGGGCTTTCTCTGGTCACCAGCACTCATTCTGCCCACATGTGTGGCAGACTGGAAGTGCCAGTGAATTCATGTCCCTTGAGAGCAGCACTCAACCACTAACTGCTAAGAATTGGTGTATAAATACCTCAGCTCCCTGCCCTTTGGGCACATTTTACATGGTGCTTCCCAGATACATTGCTTCCTGAGATACATTTTACAGGCTTCCTTCCCTCCGCTGCTTCAATTTCCCACTCCTCTACTGGTGTTTCCTGCCAAATTACTTCCACTTGAATCGCTATCTCAGAGTCTGTTTCTAGGGTAACCGACTAAGGAAGATGTGTTGGCAATTGGTAAGAAAAGTTAGATTAAACCATTTAGACTGAAGTTGAGCCATAGATTCTGGAGTCTGATTCCCTGGGTTGGAGCCTCAGCCCTACCTTACAACTCTTATGACTTTGACTAAGTTTCTCTACCCTAAAATCTCATGTCTCTTATGTGTCTAATCGGGATAACTATACTATCTACCTCATAGGGATACTGTGAGGATGAAATGCAATGCCATAGTGCAGCTGGAGCTCTTAGCAGAGGGATCGGCACGTAGTAAACGTTTAATAAGATGTAATTATATGTGATTTTATGAGGCAATGACTGGTCCACCAAATAATCAGACATTGGATCCAGACTGAAAAAGAGTGGGTTGGATTTTCTGGGGCTCAACCCTAGAGGATGCATTTGTAGCCAAGATCATAAAGCTCTGGGCTTGTTGCTAGGGTGACATGAGCACCACCCTCACCAAATGACACCAGCCACTCTGGGGTTGGGCAGAAAATGGAACAGACCGTGCCTTATCTTGTCTTGATGAACAAACTGGATTACATATTTCTCCAAAGGGACCCATTTAACTAAAGTAATTATTAAAAATTAGCAGGATTAGCTTTATGACCTTCTGAAAAGTAGGGGACACTATCATATTTTATTTGGTTCCACGTTAAGCCCGAGTTGTTCATTGGCTCAATGTATAATTCTGCTGTGACTGTGGGACTTTGAAGAGTTGTCTCCCTTCTCTTAGCCTAGGTCCTCATCTGTCAAAAGACAATAATAATGCTCACCTTAAAGGGATATCCTGAGATACCATGACTTATATGTAGAGGACTGTACAAGGTCTAGCATGGAGCAGATGGCCAACATTTACTGTTTTGTCCTCCTCTGTTAATGTTTCTCCAGTGATGTTAACTTGGCTAGAACTTGGTTTTTTCAACCTGTAGGATATAGAGCATGTGTCAGGGCTGAAGTGACCATCATTAAATTGGCAGAAATAATCCAGCAGGTATGGCAAATGCATGGCACATAAACCACAATTTCCCTGTCCACAATAATAGCAGACATTACTAATCGATCATTACGCTTTTCATCTGAGTCTGGATACAGTCCCAGAATTTTTCCAGCAGAGCACTCTAGGCCACCACTACCAACTGATCAAATTTGGCGTGCAAGATGAAAGTTATTTGCTAACCTCTAGTGTAAGCTTAAAAATAGTGGAGTTTAGCACAATGTCTGGTACTCGATAAATACTTAATAAATGGATGACTAAAGGATACATGCAATGAGGTTAGTTAATACTGTCATCACCTATGTCTTCACTAGCAATCTTACTCAATGATCAAGCTCAAATTCCTCCAAGTTCCTCCTCCCATAATGTGGATCTTTCCTTAGTGGTTGAAGGTTTTGGAGGAAACCTGGAATGCTCATAACTATAGGTTCAAAGGAACCTCCTCTGAAAATATGTATATTGGTATGATCTCATCTTGGGATATTAAATCTCCTTTAAGTTACAGCATTTTAATCTAGTGCTGGCTGCACAGAAACTTCCCAGAAGTGTAAGTTTCTGAAGCACTTGTTCTGGCAACAAAGGAGAAATCCTTAATTGGTAGAACATAACCAACTATTTTCTGAGCAGGTGGTACATCTCTAAACTGTATGTCAGGAGAATTACTACTGAGCTGTAACGCTGAAGCTGATGGTGGTCTCCTTAGGAAATTGGTTTTAGCCATGGGAATGACTGCCCTTTTAAAGTAAAGAGACCGGCATCTGACAACAAGTCTGCAATTCCAAACATCCCATGCTATTAGTCACTGCAAGATTGATTCCTGGTCCAATGTTTGCTTTTTTCTATTATAAATTTAAAAGTATTGATTACATTTATACAATTGTGAAAATTAAACATATTTATTATAAATGCAGAAAATTTGAGAGAAGAAAACAACGTCATCCATAGAGTCACCACTAGAGGATAGTATTAAAATCTGGAGTATTTCCCTCTTGTCATTTTTCTATGATATTTTAGCACAATTATGTTGGCGTACTATACGTAAAGATTTTACATTCTGATTTTTTTTCCAATTTAACTTTATAACATGGCATTTCTCCATGTTTTTGCAAACTCTCCACACACATTTTAGTTGTATAAATATTCCAATAAGTGAATATGCCATAATTTACTTAACCTTTAGATGGTATTGTCCAATGTTAGGTTGATTCTGATGTTCTGCTATTGTAAAAAATGCTATGATGACTATATTTGTATATAAGGTTTTTTCTGTATATATGAATGTATGAGTATTTCCTTGGAATACTTGGGTAGATTCCAAATCTTTCTTTGTCTCTATCTCTGTCTCTCTCTCTCTCAGAGATATAAAATACATAAAGGGATAAAGTATACACATCTTAAGGGTAGAGCTAAACTACTCTTTATGCATGTATCCGGGTACCACTACCCAGGTCAAGGTGTAGTACTTTTCCAGCACACCAAAAGGCACCCACGAGTCCTTTCTATGCCATGATTTTTCAATAAAAATTTGCACTTTGCACCCTACAAAGAAATACATCTCCTTCTTTGCCTTTAAAAACCAAAGCACTATCACTGCGTTAGACTATAGAGATGTCTTCCTTTCCCATCACTGTGGAACCTTGGTGTATGCAAGGTCCTCCCAAAGCAAGCTGCTGAGAGGTTGCTTACACCACCTACAAAGGAACTTAGAGGGGTGCTATTCAGACTCTACAAACAGCATTTAGTTCTCCTTCCATCTGTCCTTGGCATGTTGATTAGACAGTTTGAAGATACCACATATTTTCCTCTCCAGTTTAATAAATGACTTTGGGAGAAGCCAGTGATTTTCTCTCTAGCAGCTGTGGAACTTGACAAAATTAATTTGCCAGATGATAACTCACCACGGATAATAGTGTGAATGGTAACATAAATTATCTATGTATAAAAAAATACATATAAGTAAAAATTAGAATGAATAAAAATAAACATATTTATACATATTTCTCAGATTCTTTCCTGCTCTAATCCTAATCACCACCACCCCGTTATCGTCAACACCATCACATTTATTGAGCACCTACTATGTGCCAGACATTACCTAAATTATTTATATACATCACCTCATTTAATTCTTCCCATTTTGCAGATAAGGAAACAGGCCACAGACCACACAGGGAGTACGTATCGAGACTGGCATTTGAACCCAGTGTGGTCTGCCTCCAGAACTGGCACATTTAATCACCAAGCCATACCTCTTGCTAAGGTAACGCACACTTGAAGTTTTAGGTGATGGTGATGTACTGAGCTTCCATTTAGATTTTTGACAACTGACCTATTTGAAATGGTATATGCCAATTCTGGAAAAAGGACATTTGAGCCTTATATCCTTGGTGAAATAGGTTACCCTATGTTTTGCAAAGTTAGTAAACAAATGTGGTTTACTCTGTGGTTTAATGAGCTTTACTGAGATTTAATTTACATACTGTAAAATGCACCTGTTTAGGTGTGTTTACAGTTATGCAACCATTACCACAATCTAATTTTAGAACATATCCATCATCCCCCAAAGAAACTGTGTACACATTATCAGTCACTTCCTGTACCTGCCTTTCCCCAGCCTCTGGCAACCACTAAGCTTCTTTCTGTTTTAATAGATTTGCCTATTCTGGGCATTTCGTATAAATGAAATCACACAGTATATGGACTTTCGTGTCTGGCTTCTTCTTGAGCACGTTTCTGAGACTCCTCCATGTGGTAGCATGAATCTGTACTTCAGTCCTTTGTATTACCCACGCTGAGGCACTGGTGGTTCAGTGGTAGAATTCTTGCCTCCCTTTATGTTACCCAATAGTTGTCAACTGTGCCATTAATATTTTCACCACACTAAGCATCTTTCTTATTCTTTCCCAGTTTGTAAGGCTCAATTTATTCAAAAGTGTCTTTCCCTCCCTCAGGTCAAGCTCTGCCTGACCTCCCCATCCTCCTGTTGTAGTTTATTCTTAAAGAGTTGCTTTCTCCTTTCCTTCTTTCTTCCTTTCTTTTCTTCCTCCCTCCCTCCTTCCTTCCTTCCTTTCTTCTTTCTTTCCTTCCTTTCTTCCTTTCTTCCTTTCTTTCTTCCTTTCTTTCTTCCTTTCTTTCTTTCTTTCTTTCTTTCTTTCTTTCTTTCTTTCTTTCTTTCTTTCTCTTCTTTCTTTCTCTTCTGACATTTTTATTGTTTTACTTATATTCAAGACTTTAATCCATCTGGAATCTTCTTGTACATGATATAAGTGCTCAACACTATTTTTTCCCAATGGAAAATCAGTTGGGCCAGCAACATACTTTAAAGAGACCATATTCTCCTACTGGATTCAAACATCACCTTTGTCATATAAGGAGTTCTCTGTAAGAGATCTAAATGATCTACCTTTTTCTATTCCTAAACCAGCAATAACATATTTATTAAGTTTGACTTATATTCTGATATAACTTGAGGCAAGTCTATCCTTGACACTTGTTTATTTATTGGCTATTTTAGGGCGTCTCCTCTTCCGTTTGTTTAATCTAGTCTCCTACTTTCCCTCTCTTCAACACGAAAAGCAAGTTGTTGATATTCTAATTGATACTGAAATTTTAAGTTAATTTCATTAACTTTGGTAATATTTGCATTTTATATCTTCCCACTCAGAAATATGGTATTTGTTTCCATTTGTGTGAATCTTGTTTTATGAAATTCAATGATTGTGAAAATTATTTTAAAAATACTTTTCTTCATATAATTCCTGAGCTTCTCTTCTTAACTGTTCCCCAAGTTATTTTATGGTGGTGCTATTGTGATTGGGATATTTTTTCCATCTAAGTTCTCCCATATCCATTTCAAAGTCATTATTGTTAGTATAGAGAAAAGCTATTAATATTTATATAGTTTTATTGTTTCCAGTCATCTTACAAACACGCTTATTGATTCTAGTAAGATTATTGTTTTAATTTCTATTAAAGTCTACTAGTTTCCTTAGTATACAACCAAACCATCAGTAAAAATAGTTTAAAGTTTTCTTTCCAATGCTTACACTTATTTTATTTTATTTTCCTATTTTAATGCATTTGCAAGAACTTTTGTAACTATTTAAATAATTCACCATTTGGAATAGGGTTTTTTATTCATTAGCCTAAATTATATTTAGGTGATTTCCTTCTATTAATGATTTACTTGTTGATTTATTAGAAATGACTACCAAATTTATTCAAATGGCTTTTCAGCTTCACCTTTAATATTGATGTAATTAATATATTATGTCGATACCTTCCCTCATCCAAACAAGCCTTGAATTCCTGGAATAAGCTCTCCTTTGCCATAACACTTTATGCGTTTGGTGCCAATAGCTTAGTGAAAAGGTTTGCCTTTATTCATAAGTAAAATTTATAGTTTTCTTTTCTGGTGCTATCCATCAGAAGTGGGTTTTAAAAGAATCGAAACACTTATAATTACTTTCTGTGGTCAAGGTTATCAACCCTGGCTGCGCATTAGATCATTTGGAGAGCTGTTTTAAGATGCTGACGCCTGGGGCTTCCCTGGTGGCGCAGTGGTTGGGAGTCCGCCTGCCGATGCAGGGGACGCAGGTTTGTGCCCCGATCCGGGAAGATCCCACATGCCGCAGAGCGGCTGGGCCCGTGAGCCATGGCCGCTGAGCCTGCACGTCCGGAACCTGTGCTCCGCAACTGGAGAGGCCACAACAGTGAGAGGCCTGCGTACCGCAAAAAAAAAAAAAAAAAAAAAAAAAGATGCTGAGGCCTGGCATAGCCCAGAGGGATTGAATAGGAAATTCTGTGGATGGGGTTTGAACATCATTAGTTTTAAAAAATGCTCCAGGTGATTCTATCATTTGATCAAGTCTCAGCATCACTGTGTATGATTTGCAATTGTTTAAACAACATTGGAGTACCAGTAGGTGGGCACCAGCCCCAGGCCCCCTAGTACCCCCAGCCAGCTGCTCTGGGAACCTGACCCCCCAAACCAGTGGGTCAGCACCAACCCTGGACCTTCCTGGCCCTGTAGCCAGCTGCCACAGGACACAGACCCATCCACCAGAAGTCTGGCACCAGCCCCAGCCCACATAGGCCCCATAGACAAAACCCTGGGACCTGGCACAAAACACCTGCAGGTCAGCAACCTCTGCATGAGGCAGGGCCTGGCAGCCAACCAGGCCAGGGGCCAGCCCCACCCACCAGTGTGCCAACAGCAGTGGGCACTTCCACGACAGAAGAGAATATACAACCTGTATAGCAGGCACCCCTAGAATATACAGCTTTTGTTTCCAGAGGAGAGTATGCTGTTGGGTCTCATAGGATGTATCCTACATAAGGCCACCTCTCCAAGACTGGAAAATGTAACAAACCTACCTAATATGTAGACATAAATACAGAGAATTAGGCAAAATTAGGAGACAGAGGAATATGTTTCTAACAAAGGAACAAGACAAAACCCCAGAAGAAGAACTAAGAGGCTTCCAATAAATGCCCTTTTCCCTTGAGCCTTTTTGAAATGGATTCCTGAGTTATACAATTGAAAGAGACTTGAGCGACACTGAGGAATAACAACAGGTAGAAGATGGGTTGAGATGAGGGTGCAGAACAGAGGCTGCAAACAAGGTAGGAGAAGAGTTTGGGGTAAAAGGCTGAACCTACCACCTTAAAGACACAGGGACTAGACAGAAACATTGGTAACACAGAGAACCTCTGAGAGGCATGAGTGTAAAGTTAATAGCACAAAAGGGTGTTTGGACAAAAAAGATTGAGGTGTAATATTATTGGGTTGGCCAAAAGGTTCATTTGGGTTTTTCCATAAGATGTTACAGATGTTTTTTTGGTGAGATGGTATCCTTTTAACTTTTTTCTTTTTTAAATGAACTTTTTCCTAATTCATTCCATCCCCCCATCATACCACGCAAATTGTTGAGTTTTCAACAATTTCAACAATGAGTAATCATCCAAAACGACAAAAGAACTACTATGAATTAAGTGGCATTTGTCATTTATACATTACAAGAGCACGTATACACGTTTGAAAAAATAGATCTGTTACTTATTCGGCCGACAGATCATGGTGCTTTAAAGAAGTCAGACGACAGTTCACGAAACACTCCAGCGTAACCCCCTTGCTGAGGCCCCCTGGCCAGCCTGTTTAAACTTGCCCTATTCTGGTCATTCTAGCAGGTGGCTCCTTTTAATTTTCTTCGGAACACTCATCACTCTCTGACATTACTTGTTGACATATTTATTTACTTATCTTGGTCCCATCTGCAGTCTAGAATCTAGCATGCAATCTCCAGGAGAGCAGGGGCCTTCCATGTTTTATTCAGCATTGAATGCCCCGACATGAGCACCATCCTGGGTATCTCGTAGGTTCGCAATAAATATTTGGTGACTACTATTGTTAACAGTATCAATACAGGGCTTGGCACATAGTAAGCGCTCAAAAAATTTTAACTCTCACCATCACCATCGTTATCATCACCACTATCATCACTGCTGTCCTCCCACAGTTCTAAGCCTATAGCCCTAGGGACAAGATTGCACACCACTAACACACAAAATAAACATTTATTTTAAAGAAAAAAAGAAGTCTGCCAAACTAGTCTAAGACTTGGATCTGGAGTGTGTCCCCTTTTCAAACATCACATCATTGAGAGGGTAGTACAAAGGCTGTGAGATGTCTAGAAGTGGGTCAAAGGGCTGGTACAGAACAAGGTCAGATAATCCGCTAAGCAGTGTGGTGACTTTCATGCATCTTTTCCTCAACTGGTGTCTCTTCCTCTCCCGGATCACTACCCAGCCCTGACCCCCACCCCCCAAGCTACCCTTGCAAATTGGTGGCGTTTTCTTCTGCACAGGATGGATGCCAGCTCCACTTAGGACCCCTGCTTTTCCTTGTTTCCTACAAATCTTTTCTACAGGAAAGTACTGTCTGCTGTCAGAGGACAGTTATTTGCTACCTAGAGCTCCCTCTGCTGATACAGTGGCTGGATGGTTCTCTGGAAAAGCTGCAGGTTTCAGAAGCACAGCTGGGAGTCTGGCGGGGCATGTCCTCTGCCTAAGCCTGTGGTCTGAACAGAGGCTGTTTCCTTCTCTTGGGTGGGGTTGGGGGGGGTGTGTGGTACAGGTGATGCGTGTTCATGGCTTCATGTGCTTCTGGGGGCCCCGAGGGAGGGGCTTTGGGCATCCTGGCTCTTCTGACCTCCAAGCGCCCTGGAACCCTGGTGTTTGCATGCACTTGGAGAGAATTGGGAATTCCTGGGGATGGGAAGATGGATGTTCCATGCATAACTCTCCTGCTGACACTCAGGAACAGGTGACCCATGTTGATGATATCTCTCTTCTGATGACACTCAGGAACAGGTGACCCATGTTGATGATTTCACTTCTGATGATGCAGAAGTGAAACCTAGGGGGAGGTTTTTAATTTTTTAAGAGCAAAGTCAGGGTCAATTTGTAGAGTCTGGGTAAAAAAAGCCTCTAGTAAACCAAAAAGAAACAGGCACATGCTTAAGATTTTAAAAAATAATAACCACATATTTGACTAAATTTATTCTTAGGCTGAAGTTTATTTAAATTCAGAAGAAGGCATGTCAAGTCCTAGGTCTCTGGTACCTTCTGCCAGAACTATTTGAGAGAAGGGGAGAGCATTTCCTTACAGACCAGCCTGCTAACATTCCTTCAACTCTGCCATTGGTCAGTGCCAACATCTTATAGGAAATATATGATGCCACTTCCCTGTCCCTGCCCCCTAGTAAACTTAAGAAATAGGTATTACTCTCTTTCACTTTTTACACATGGAGATATTGAGGTCTGGTTAAACAACTTGCTTAAAATCATACAACTAAAAAGTTGCTGTGATGGGGTCTGCGAACTTGTGGGTACCAAGCTCCACTAGCCAGCTGTCTTGCCGCTGGAGGAACACACTAGGCTCATTTCCAGCTGCACGCCTGTCATTGGTGTTCATTGCTCAACCAGAGTTGACTCAGTGCCCTGCACTATGGAAAGTGCCAGAGAGAGCCAAGAAGAATGAGACCAGCTCCCCGCCCTTGGGGTACTTGGCAGTCCTCCATCAAAATCAAGGACTAGGTTTAGTGCCACTTCTTCTAGGCTGCCTTCCCTGACTATGCTTTTTTCCCTCTTATATCTTTCGACTCTGCCTTACTGTTATAAATGAAATCAATAATGCCTTACCTTTATTGAGCACTTACTGTGTGCCAGTCTCTATAGAAAAAAATCTTTACATGGGTTATCTAATTTAATCCTTACAAGAAATCTATGAGAAAAGCCCTATTATTATCCCCCCATTTTACAGATGAAAAAACTGAGGCATAAAGAAGGGAACAATTGATGCTGAAAGTCTCAGTTAAAAAGCGGCAGAGCTGGCAATCTGACAGCTCCTTGAGGGTGAAGACCGTGCCCCGCCTCTCCTCCCGATTTCCCTCTCGGCCCCGAGCCTAGTGCTGGGCAAACCAGGAGCTCAAAACTACTGATTCACTGATTTTCTCTCCTCTCCTTGGAAAGCAGTGATGAAACAAGATTTGGGGATGGGGAAGGGAAGGGAATCCCACAAATCAGCTGGAACTTTTTTGAGCTCTGGCTC
Organism: Globicephala melas; assembly: GCF_963455315.2. Lineage (NCBI taxonomy): Eukaryota > Metazoa > Chordata > Mammalia > Artiodactyla > Delphinidae > Globicephala > Globicephala melas. Next base: position 973,878 of record NW_027207256.1, read on the forward strand.
TCAGTTAATGCAAGAGTAAGAACCGTACTTAAAAAGAAAAATTCCTTAGGGAATCTTCTTCATTTCTATATCTCGCCTGCCCAGCATGACGCCTGGCACATAATAGGGTCCAATACATCTGTGTTGAACGACTGAATGAGCTTTAAAAATTCTCAAGAAACTTGCTGCTGTTGCTAATGGCTGCTGCCGCCGGAGTCTCAGGCAGTGCTTGAGCTCCACGAAGGTGCCTGAGGTGCTGCTCGTCTGCCCTGGGGCAGGAAGGTGGGCCCTAGAATTCTGCCTTCCCGCTCCTCTATCTCAGGTGATTTTTTCATCCTAAAAACCTCACATAAGCTGTTTATGGCACCCATAACCTGCCCGGAGCTTTTAAACCTCTTTTTCATGTGGCATTTTAGGAGTTGAGATAAACAAACCACTCTCTCTTTCTCCAGGGACTTGGGGGCCTGGATCCTTAACCTCACTCCTTCAGCCTGTGGCCCTCGAGGGAGCTGAACCAGAGTGTGGGCCCCAAAGGACTGTGGTTAAACGTATCACGTGGAGGAAGCAGATAACATCATTGCTGCTTAGAGGAAGAACGCAGCAGAGCCGTTGAAGCAAAGACGGGCCAGAGGGCAGGGATGACAAGAGTCTCCAGGGCAGCCTCTGCTGGATTGAAAAGCTCTCTTTAGACATTGAGGAAGAGTTTTGGGGACATGACATGATGATCTTGGGGACCATCTCATCCAATCCTTCATTTGGCATGAAAGAAACTGAAGTCCTGGGAAAGGAGTGGCTTGCCCAAGGTCATGTAAGCATCACAGTGGCTGCATAGAGTAGAAGCAGCCTCCCCGGCACCTATTCCCACCTTCCTGTCAGATCCTGATCCCTATAGAACATCCAGGTGGTTGTAGGGAAGCTGGCTTCGCCTGGGTGCCAGAGGAGGTATATGGGACCTTGGCCAAGCTGATCAGCACATTCTATCTTTCTGGCCACAGTGCTTAGTTTAGGGGTGACCTATGACCTAAAGCTGGTTCAAAAAGAGAGAATATCTGGACCTTTGAGGAGAATGCTGGGAAATACTGACCCTCCTTCTCCTCGGCTAGAAATGAACAAAGGATACAATTAATTGATGTCTGGCTGTGACATGAAGAGAGGACCTCAGGATGAAGCAGACCTCGTGAAAGGCAGAGAGGAGAGATGGAGAGTAAAAGAGTCCTAGGTCATAGTTCCGATTTGCTGGATCAAACTTCACCTGATATCTTTACTCTAGAACATTTGGTTATATGATCCAGCAAACTCTATTTTTAAAGGTATAATAAATGCTTTATTACTTGTAACCAAAATATTCCCAGGTGATAAACAGATGACAAAAGACTTGTGGCGTGGCCATAGGAGCTCGCCTCTGTTCGAGCTCACTCCTGGTTAGGTGGGCTAAGCGCAAGGGGGAGGCCTCTGTGCCTGGCTCCACGGAGGGCCAGGTTTGGGTAATCTGAAGGCTGAGTCTCATTTGAAGTTCAGACCACGCCCCCCGCCACCAGCTGCCATTTTACACTCCCAGTTCAGGGAAGCGGGCTCGCTTATTACGCGGATCCAGAAAGCATCTTTTTGGTGGTCACTCCTGCCCCACCCTCATGAACCCATAGCACTTTGTGCACATCTCCAAAGTGACACTGACCTCACTGCTTGTTAACGACCGACATGCACGTCAGGCTCCTCTAGACCCCAAGCTTGCTGAAGGGGAAATGAAGCCTTACCCACCTTTGGATTCCTGCACCTTGCCCAGTGTCTGACACAGCTTGATGTCCACAGACTGTCGTTGAGTGGATGAAACCATCTCTTCCCTGCCTCCTGTGATGGATCCTCTTTATTCCTTCACTTTCCTCCCTTAAAATTAGGATCTGGTTTACAAACATAGTGGACAAGATGCAAAACGTTCACCCCGAGTCCAAGACTGACAAGCCGGGGATTTGATCTGCTATTGTATTCTGATAGTGCTAAGTCCTGTCTGGGCCACCCACTCCTTCTATCCGCTCACCATGTGTTCAGGGCTGCTGGGCAAGAGGACAGGGGAGGGAAAGACTGAGTCAGAGAAGGCTGACTATGAAACTTGAGGCCGTTGGGATCGTCAGCCTTAACCGTCGTTGGCAGAGGAGGAAGCTCAGGCCCAGGGAGGAGTCCTCCTGGCTCAAGGTCACCAGGACAGTCCAGCCCTGATGGGAAAGAACTCCACTTTAGAAGGCAAGACCTGTTCCCCCAGGAGGTGGGCCCTGTGCAGTCAGGAAGACGGGCTTCAGGGTGGATGAGAAGAATGGACCTGGTGGAACGCAGGGGCCAGACTTTGGGGCTTGCAGCCAGTGAAGGTTGAGAAACTCCACTGGGTCTCCCTTTCCCCATGAAAGCACTTGCTTGCCAACTGGGTTTGGAAGTCTCTTGGCTTGTTCGTCCTTAGGGATCAGAGAAGTGACTCAATAAAGCACTTAGTACAGTACATCTTTGGCACTAGGGGGTGGGGTGTGATTCAGAAGTCACTCACACTCATTTGTAGCCTCCTCCCTGCCCCTTCAAGCCAGGGATCCAGGGATCCGCAGCGTGAGCCCCTTCCCTGGACGACACATTCCTGACACGTTTCTCCCGTCTCCACCTGCCAAGCAGTCTCTGTGCTCATAGAAGACACCTGGACCGCAAACTCCGGGCGGGGAGCCCGCTCCACTCAGCTGCCTCGTGCTTGCTTCCCACATGGAAGGGGATCTTAGGACCTCCAGAGCTTCCCGACCTCCCCTAGATTCTGAGCGGGCCGACCCTCACCCAAAGCTCCCCCTGCTTTTTTGACCCCTCCTCATCTTCTCGGCCGCGGGAACTGTCCCCCTGCCCCCACCCACTCCGGCTCGGGTCCTGGGGGTGGGGTGTGGGCCCCTTCAGCTCGCCCCCACCCCCTTCCTCTCCCTCCTCCTTTTCCCTCCCGTGCTCCGCCCCCAGGCCCCACCCCTCTCCACCCCAGCCCGCTTGCCCGCAGCCTCTTCCCCACCCCCGGCGACCGCAGCCCAGGCAAGGGGCTGCGGGGCGGGGGGAGCCCCGCGGGCTAGGCCCCCGCCCTCCCCGCGCGCCCCGCCCGAACGCGCGCGCCCGCCGCCCCCTTCCGCGGCCTCCAGTTCCCCGCCTCCCCGCCTCCCCGCCTTTCCCTCCTCCTGGTGACGTCCGGGTCCCTGCCCGTCTGAAAACTCCGCGCCGCGGCGGTGAAGGCGGCGGCGGCGGCGGAGGAGCGGCGGCGAGCCGAGGCGGCGGCGGCGGCGGCGGCCAGAGCGGGAGCCTGAGCGGCGGCGGCGGCGGCCGCGGGAGCCGCGGGGAGCGCGGGGGCGGCCCGTAGCGCCCGGGGTCCCCCGCGCCCCGCTCGCTCGCCGCGCTCCGAAGATGGTGGCGGCGCCGTGCGCTCGGAGGCTGGCCCGGCGCTCGCACTCGGCGCTGCTCGCGGCGCTCACCGTGCTGCTGCTGCAGACGCTGGTCGTGTGGAATTTCAGCAGCCTCGACTCCGGGGCCGGGGAACGCCGCGGGGGTGCAGCGGTCGGTGGCGCGGAGCAGCCGCCCCCGGCCCCGCGCCGCGAGCGCCGGGACCTGCCCGCCGAGCCGGCTGCAGCCCGAGGAGGAGGCGGCGGAGGCGGAGGCGGAGGAGGACGGGGGCCGCCGGCGCGGGCGCGAGGAGGCGGCCCCGGAGCACCCCGCGCGCAGCAGCCGGCCAGCCGAGGGGCACTGGCCGCGCGGGCGCTGGTAAGTAAGATGCCTTTTCGGCTCGCGTCCCGGAGGGAAGGAGGGAGGCAAGCGGGCAGGCGGCCCGACCCCACGCCCCCCAGCCCTTGAACCCCGCTCATCAGACCGGGACTCCCCAAGCCTGCTGGCTCCACATCTCTTTCCCCTGGAAACCGGGGTTCGGTCCCTTCCCAGGCTCAGGGGCCGAGGGCTGCCCCATCCCGAGTCTGAGGACTGCCCCCTTGGGGTCTGGGGAAGTTATCTCCAGAGGAGGCGCTTTGGGGGTTACCGGAGCCTGGCTGGGCCCCTGTACCCCGTCACTCTCGCTGGGCGCCCCGACTTGCTCTGTGCATGTGGGTGTTGGCGCCTCGCTCCCGGTCTGAGTGCCTGGACCGTGCCGGGATCCTCAGCTGCTGCTCTAGGCGGTGGTGCTCACCGCATCTCTGGATTTTGCCCAGCTGGGTGCAGGCAACTCAGTCCTCAGCTTGCTGCCTCGTTGTTTTTGCCTAGCCTGAGAGGGAGGGGGTCTGGGATCGGTGCCCCAAGTCCTCAGCCGTGCCCCGGAGTCAAGACTCAGTCTTGGGTGCCTGGTCTTACTTTGAGTCTCCTGTCTTCCATCCCTGGATGTCTGAGACTCTTGTCTCCACCCTGCCCGTGTCTAACCTTGCCCTGTCCTGGTGCCCTCTCTCCAGTGTCAGGGCATGGCCCCTTCTCCTAGGTGGTTGTGTTTGGCTCTCTGTCTTGTGTGTGTGGCTAATTCCTGTCACCAGCTGTGTGTCAGATCACATCATCTCGACTTAGGCTTCTGTGGGTTTACTTTGCCCTCCTTGGGTGTGAACAGACCAGACTCTGAAACTGTTCCTTCCGCAGATCTTCTGGGGCCATCAGGGTGTCTTCTACCCTGCCCCCAACTTCTCCAGGGGTGACTTTCACACCTTCTTTGGGCTGATTTGTTTAGCCCACTGAGCTAGGACCACACAGGAGAGGTCAGAGTCCCCAACTTCGGGCCAGGGTCTCAGTGCCCTGTGGGCGTGTCTGTCTTGAGGCATAACGATGTGCTGTGTGTCTGTCTGTATCTTCATTACTCCAATTGCCTAGAGAGTTTCTCCCAGCCCTTGCGGACATTAGACACCAGGGGGTAGTTTCAGGCTCTCAGGTGTTGAATGCATGTCTCTGTCGTTTGTCACTTTGGGAGGCTTCACTGAAGGCTGCCTTCGGACACAGCGTGATGCTCTTTGATCTGCTAAACTTCTTTGGAGTCAAGGCGACCCTCTTTGCCACAGCGCTGCTCTTTGTACTTGTGGGCTGAGCCAGCCCAAGACGTGATGCGATGGCATTTCACGTTGCTGGCTGGTCTGTGTGGGTAGCAGGGAGAGACATCTTTTCCCCATTTGTGGGGAGGAGAGTGGAGTGAGATTCCTGATGGAGAACCAGAACATTCCGAATGCCTCTTATTTATAGCAAAGAGTACTCTCAGACACTGCCTTTGAACTCCAGGAGTGGATAGAAGAAACGCAATTAGAAGTTCTTTCTAGATTCGGAGGCGGGCGGGGAGGTGGGGTGGGAGGGGGTCAGGACATGCATCACTAGCCTGGGGAACACGTGGGAGGCATAGGGCTTACTGTACCCTTTGCACCCGGGGGTCCGGACAGGCATCAGGAGGTGCCTTTCCAGGCAAATACCACCTGTTGAAACAAGCGGAGGGAAGGAAGGAGGCCTGGCTGGTTGATTTCTTCCTGGGTCCCTGACATTTTGGGTCCTGTGTCCACACCTGCTCTTTGTGCGTTCAGTTCTGTGTCTTACTGTCTCATCCCCCAGCTCGGCTGCACTGAGGTTTGCAATTGGGAAGGTAAGTGGGAGCGTGCCACTTTTCCTTTTTTATTCCTTTTGGAACACCAGTTCCAGCAGCAGAGTTGCTTTGCTTTTCTGAAACTCTGCTCTCACCTGTAAGTTCAGTGACTGTCCCCCTACACACATCTCCCAGTGTCTCAATTTCTTCCGATATAGACATCCCTGTATTTTGTTTTTTCTGCCCTTCTCCCTTCTTTGTGGTTGTCTACCATGCGGTTGTTCACTGCTGTCTCTCCTGGATTTGTACTTTATTTTATCTGTTTGTGTCCTCTCTCTTCCTTTCCCCGACGTCTACCCCAGTGCCCTGCTAGATCCTGAAATCACAGCACAGACCTGCCGGATGGAGCTGGGGGTCTGTCCTTCTCTAGGTGTGCCCACCCAAGCGCTGCCCTTCCACAGAGCTCAAGGAGACCAGAAGGGGGCAGGCTGTTCCCAAAGTCCGGCGTTGTCTGAGCTTAGGTTGCAGGCTGGGAGGAGAGGACCAGGCCCTTCGGCAGGCCACTGAGGCCCTCAGAACATATGGTTTGTTTGCAAACCCTGCTGAGGCTGCCGGTGTGTGATGCTTTGGCGGGAGACTCAGGAGTGGGACATAAAAAAAATTCCCTGTGATTTTCCAGATGACTCTCATAAAGAGCTGGTGAGGCACGTGCTTGGGAGATGATGCTTTGTCTCTGTGCTCTGCAGAGGATGCAGGTGGGGAGGACAGTTGTGGTTTTGGGATGCAGAGGGACTCTGTGGCTCTGGTGGTGGTGGCAGTGGGTGTGTCCCAAGGAGTGTCAGGCAGGCTCTGTAGACAGAGCATTTTTTCAACCAGACCTTGCTGCTTCCTTGTGTTCACCCTCCCAGAGCTTGTACCTTTTATGTTTGGGGAGCTGCACCCCAATGGAAGGACCTGATTGTAATTTTGGTGCATTTTAAGAAGTCAAAAAGAAACACCCAGTTTCTCAAGCAGACAGAGCCAGAGAGAGTGCAGGTGGTGGTGAGCCGGTCATATCCCTAAAAGATCTGCAAGCTCCCCTTTTCCTCTCCACCCCTGTCAGAGCTCTTACATATTAGAATTATTGGGTGGATGGCAGCTGAGTTTTGCGGCCGTGATACTCATCCCTTCATTGGGTCTCCAGTAAGCTGTGGATTTTATTGTCATCTCAGAATGTAAGAAACAGATGGGCTCACTTATGAAGGGAGGGAAAACATTGAGGAGAGTGTCAAAAAGATCACACTACAGGTTCTGAATCAATTTTGGGGAGAATGAAAGAGAACTGTATGTTAATGTAACGAATGTTTATTTTCTTTCCCTTTGCCCCCAGTGATCCTCTGAAGTCCTCACATATATTGCTTGTGCCCTTAGATAAACTATTACCCAGTAAGTTTCATTTAAGAAACCTAATTTTTTATTGTGCACACACACACACACACACACACACACTCACACACTCTTAAAGTAGAATGGACTTTCTGTATTGTCTGACTCCTTTGAAATGTTGATTTTTCGGCAGAAATTCCTCATACTTCACATTACTCAGATAACTCAGGACTTTTTCAGACATTGGCAGTGACTTTGAAAAATTGGTTCACTGTATCCAGATCGCCTCTGGTTCTAACAGCCTCAGAGGCATAGCTTTTCTTTCTATCCAAATGTTTTGAGACCAGAGAGAACAGAGGGTATTTTATTGATGGTTTGTTTTTCTCACACTCTCAATGGAGGTTTATTTTGCCTGAGCAGTGCATTACACTTTGTATACAGAAATATGCATCACTGAACAATATTTATCTTGATGCAAATGTTGCCATCTGCTTAATCATGTACTGGAAAATGTTAAATAGATAAATAAAAGTAGAAATTATTATATGCTTACATATATTTTACATATATATTCACTTTCCTTCCAGTCTTACACTTTAGACGTTCTCTCTAGTTTATCACTTCTTTTTATTTTAATCTTCCAGAAGGTTGAGTGTCAAATGCTTGCTGTTTTGCAAATAGGAAGCCAAAGCATAAGTTCCTGTTTGCTGGGGATTGTCCAACTTTGATCCATGGTCTTAATAGAAAAGGAAATTACTTTGAGCTAGAGCATATATCTGACATTGTTGTGTGTGTGTGTGTGTGTGTGCGTGTGTGTGTGTTTCCCCAGAAAACAAAATATCCTTAAGGATATCTCTGCAGTAAGTGTCTGTCCTTCCACCCAGAGTTATTTATGATCAGTGGGGCCTTAAATCTACATGCAGAAAGACAAAAATGCAAGCTGCCAGCATAATTGGACCTGGTCTCTATCTTGGTCAATACTGCCCTAAGACTTGTCACTTATAACTCTCCCGGTTTTTCCTTTGCATCTCCCATTTCTATTGCCCCCAGCCCCTATCTACCAGAACCAGAGAGAAAATACTTTAGGGAAAATGAAAAAATAAATAAAATACAAACTCAACCTCAACAAAACCCAAGCTCAAAGGAAGGGGTATGGGAACAGGAGAAGAGTCACATGAAACCCGTGCCAGGCCCCAGCACAAGCGAAAGAGGCCTCCATTAACTCTCCTTGGGTCCGCCTTTGCCGGGTTCAGGTCCCGGCTCTGCTCTTGGCCACCCCTGGGATCTTGGGCAATCATTCTCACTTCGTTCCTCTGAAAATCAGGGCCACCTCATAGGGTTATGTGAGGCTGAAATGTAATAATACGTGGGAGCCAATTTGCGCCTGGCACATAATAATAACAACGGCCAAATGTGAGCCGTTGTTCTTAAAAAGAAACTCTTAGTATGTTTGAAAATAAGCAAATTTTCGCAATTATTCATTTTCCCAAGCCAAGTAAGGCTTGAGTGTAATCCAAGGCAATAGAGTGCGTCCAACTCCTCTGTGTGTCAGCCGTGGAGCAGGATGGAATGTGGGGGAGGGAGGAGCATTGTTGAGTGCCAGCTGCCGGGCATCCTTCAGGTGTTTTGCATATATGATGTTATCTTTTTTATTACTACTACTATTATTATTAATTTGCAATCACAGAGTGGTATGCAGTTAATAGAACAGCAGTTATTTTGTACAAGTTGAATCAAAGACAGTTGAAGATGGGGAAAAAGCCAAACTCTATCTGTAACTAATTTGTACCACGTACCAATAAAACCTGCTTTAAATTTCTGTGCCAATTTAAACCCCTGTACTCTACCAGGCAAGGTTGGTGGCTATTGAAAATACCATTAAGGACAGGGCTATCTAAAGACAAACTTGATAGTATGTTATTTTTACAAAAATGAAAAGATACTGTACAGTGTCCAGTTTAAAAACAAATCATAAATCATGCACATATGATGTTAATTGCTCACACAAAAAAATAATAATTCAGGATGTAAGAAGGTGTTATATACAGAATTGAGACTAAGGACTCCTGGCTAGAGATTGCTGCCCTTCTGAGTACCAGTTACGTGGCAGGGATAATGAAAGCTCTGCAGACATTACCTCACTATCTCAGTGAATCTTCCTAACTCTGTGGGATAGAACTGTTGCTGTCCCCACTTCACAGATGAGGAAACTGAGGCTCAGAGCAGGGAAGCAGCTTGCAATGCTGGGGTTGCAGCACAACTGGGATCCAGACCCAGGACTGCCCCATTCCAATCGATGTGCAGATTTCAGAGTGCCTTGTCTGTGTAGTTCTTTGACAAACCTTAAATGCAGCCAGCTCATTCCTGAAAATCTTCATACCACTTTTCTCACTTGTTGCAGATTCCTAAACATGTGCCAACCCTGAGATACACAGTTTTCCTTGAATCAGACCCCTGAATAACGAGACAAATAGAAGGGTAATCATAATAACGGTAATGATGCCTGTGTAGCAGTTAGGTGTGCCAGGCACTGTTCTTGTCTTCCTTATGTATTTTATTTCTTTAAGGAATGCACTGTTATGTTTCAACAGCCAACAGTCACGATGCTTAATAGAACCAGGCCCTGTTTGGGGTGTTTTACAAATATTAGCTCATTTAAACCTCATGCTACAGTGAGGAAACTGAGGCGTAGGGAGCTTAAGTAACTTTCCCAAGGTTCACAGTATAAATGGCAGAGCCGGGATTTGAACCCAGGCAGTCTGTGTTCTCAGTCTCTCTATTCCACAGTCTCCCTCTTCTAAGCATCTTGTGAAGGGCCCCAACCTTGGAACCACAGACCCCATTTAAGGAGGTGCATAGGTAAGTGATTCGGTCACAGTGCCCTGCCCCAAGGACAGGATTTTATGGTCCAGGAAAAGAAGGTATCACCCTTTAGTGAAATATGCATCGTGCACCCTAGGGAGTAATTGAACTTGAACTGCTGAGTTGGTGGAGGAAGGTGTTTTGAATTCAACTCCCCCAGCCAGGGGAGGAGGGGAAGAGGGTGCTGTGCAAGCTTCCTTGACCAGAGAGACAGACTCCTGCTGGTCTGCTCACCGATGACTGTTCCCCAGGAGCCTAGGTGGAACCAGGAGGCGTCGCCAAGAACACGCAGGCACTTCCTTCTTTCCACCTGCAACAGAAACTACCTGTCTGCCCTCAGATACTCATTGGGTCGCGCCCTTCTGATCCCTGTAGGGCTGCTCCCTCCCCCATCGAAAGCCAGAGCCTTGAGAAGAAGGTGGCGGGGACAGGGCCAGTGTGTGTGTCACCTTCAACCCGTCAACACTGTAGTGAGCAGGGAGCTGGAGTGATTACTATCAGAGTCTGCGAGCCCAGACACCTGGCCGGATGGGGAAGGGGTGGGACCCTAAAGGCATTCTCCAGTCTTCTGGGGGAGGAGAAAATCTCCTTCAGGGCCCTCTGAGGGCAACAAAATGGATTTGTTCTGTGTCAGGCCTGGTTTGTTCCAGCCAGGTGACTGCTGGCTTATCTGGGCATCTAATCCACACTGATGTGTCCGGGGATGCTAATGACAAGCATTTCTCCTCCCAGGGGATCCTTTGCTGTAATCCTTGGCCACAAGTCACATGGTTTAAGCCCAAAGGAGTTGAGCTAATGGGGCAGAGAGATTGATGCAAACGTCCCCTACCCAAGGGGTACAGACATTGTAACTATGATCCTGATGAGAAGGAGGGGGGCTTCTCTTTATTGAGTGTTTACCTTGCTCTAGACACTGTGAAGCACTGGGAAGACATGGTCTTATTGAATCCTTGTCCTGCAAGTTAAGGGCTCTTAGTCTCATCTGTTTTACTGATTACAAGTAATAAAAGCAAGACAATAAGTTGGATGAAAGTGAGAGATAAGAGGGAACCAGACTAGGAATTGAAGGTTCGTGGTGACCCCAAAGGTTGCGTTCTTGGTTTCTACCCAATTCAGAGTCAGTAAGTCCCCTGTCCTTTACCCCTGCCCTGTCTCCCCTCCCTCCTATCCGTGCATGCATCTATCCATGCTTTCATGCGTCCACCCTTGCATCCATCCACATGTCCACCCATTCACCCATTCACCCGTCTTCCACTCCAACCGTGCCCAGCACTGGGACTGCCTTTGTGAAACAGGACAGATGTGCCCCTCCCCTCAGGGAGGGCTGGTCCAGCAGGAGAGGGTTAGGGCCACGGCCTATCAACAGAGAGCTTCCTTTCCGGTCCTAGCCCAGTTCACTCCAGAGTGGCTTCTTGGACACAAGAGAAAGGTGTCCTCTGTCAGGTGGGGCCTGGAAGCCCTCAAGTCTCCTCCCACCCCCAAAGCTGCCAGACTTGAGACCTGACTGCTCCATCCATGGAGTTCAAGCGCATCTTCTGGCCGAATAAGGAGCCCAGAGACAAACCCAGAGATGTGGTTTGTGAGGGGAGCAGCTGGTTGGAAGCTGGGAGGGCTGGGAGGCGTGTCATGAAGTGTCAGGTTGAGGGAGCAGTGTGTGACCCAGACACATTCCTTCGCCTCCTGGGGCTTGGTGTCCTCACCTGCGATGCAGGGACCTTCCTACCTGGGAGGGCTTTGCGATGAGGCACAGCCCCTGCTCCCACCTTCACCTGACGCAGCCTCACCACGAGAGATGTTTCCAAGACCGGCCCTCGTATTCACGGCCCGTGGGTAGGTTTCTTTTGGCCCACACTGTCTTAAAATAAAAACTGAAGTCTAAGGATTAGGATAGAAGACAGCGCGGATGTTTGGAATGCCTTTAAAAAGTCATGAGATGTGGCAGCACTGGGCCACAGCCTTTCCTGTTGTCCACTGGCCAAGCTGGGAGGACCTTCCCGAGATCCTCCAGGTTCCCGAGAGCCCCCCCCCCCCAAGATCTCTTCCTTTACCTGTGATACCTGACTGGGCCCTTTAGGCTGATAAGTTTGCAGCCTCTGCTTGGAAGATCTCCGTGTTCACTGTGACGAGCTAAAAATAAGCATCTGTGGTCACTTTTCAGTGATCCCCATATGGTTTATTCACAGCACTTCTTTACCCTGAGTGCCTTTGCCTTCCGCAGGCCTGATGGTGGTTTCCTTCCTTCTCTCCCTGCCGTTGGTGTAAACCCAGAATATGCAAATTCTTGTAAGCATTAGGCATTAGGACGTTGTGAAGGCAGTGTCCTCAACAAAAATAGAATCGTGCATTCTCCAGTTTGGTGGACTGGTCTCCCCTCTGCCGGGGGCGTGGGTAACACGCTGTTTTGAATCATCTGCCTTCACTTTTCTGAGCGCCTCACCACCTTGCCCTCCCCCGCCCCCCACAACATGTGTTGGGATGTTGTGAGTTGTCAGAGAGCTGGCCAGGGGTTGGAAGAGTGTGACGTTCCGGAGCATCTTGGCTCAGGTCCCGACTCTGTCAAGGGACAAACCCTGACTTTCACCTCTGAGTCTTTTTGGCATTTCTGCCAGATGATGCTAATAAGCTCACTCCACCCCCTCACTGACTTGTGAGGATGTAATTCGATAAACAGATGAGAAAGCATTTGGAGGCTCAGAAACCCTGCGTGAATATAAGACGGGGCTCCCGTCTTTGTTCTTGGAGCAGAAGAATGTGGGAGCAGTCAGGCCAGTTGGCAGTGCTCCCCTCCCATCGCCTTGGAACCCCTGGGGGGCGAGGAGAGAATGAATGGGTGAAATCCACCAGAGGTTTGCCACCCACTCCTCCATCTGCCCATTATTTCAACAGATAGTGTTTGAGTGTTTGTGTGCCAGGCACTGCACTACAAAGTATGGGGGAAGGCCGGCTGTGCCTGCCCTCATGGGGTTTATGGTCAGGAGGCAGGATGACTCCCAAAGAAACAAATTTTTGTTGTTGTTGTTGCGGTACACGGGCCTCTCACTGTTGTGGCCTCTCCCGCTGCGGAGCACAGGCTCCGGACGCGCAGGCTCAGCGGCCACGGCTCCGCGGCATGTGGGATCTTCCCGGACCGGGGCACGAACCCGTGTCCCCTGCATCGGCAGGCGGATTCTCAACCACTGCGCCACCAGGGAAGCCCCAAACAAATTTTTTAAATTATCAAATTGTTCCAAATGCAGTGACCTCCAGTTGGGGTGCTGAGAGAAGACAAGAGGCTGTGGGTGAAGATTTATTTATGATGGGGTGGATTAATGTTACCTGTTTTTGCTTGAGGACTTATTCTGGACGGACATCTTTTGCCAGAGTAGCTCCAGACTGACCCTAGGAATCCGAAGTGTGATATGCACGTGGATTCTGATACACCAGTGATTGAAGGTGCTATGTGGGTAAACAGTCTCTATTATAGCAGCTTTTTTTTTTTTTTAAAGAAGATGTTGGGGGTAGGAGTTTATTTATTTATTTATTTTTGCTATGTTGGGTCTTCGTTTCTGTGCGAGGGCTTTCTCTAGTTGCGGCGAGCGGGGGCCAGTCTTAATCACGGTACGCGGGCCTCTCACTGTCGCGGCCTCACTTGTTGCGGAGCACAGGCTCCAGACGCGCAGGCTCAGTAGTTGTGGCTCACGGGCCCAGTTGCTCCGCGGCATGTGGGATCCTCCCAGACCAGGGCTCGAACCCGTGTCCCCTGCACTGGCAGGCGGATTCTCAGCCACTGCGCCACCAGGGAAGCCCCTGTAGCAGCTTTTAATAAAGAGTTCCTATTCATACCTGTGCAAAATTTATTTATTTCCTAACTTTTGCCTATATTTTTAAATGTTTTTTAACCAAAATATATACACAAAAGTGCACGTTATTCTAAATGTATAATTCGATGAATTTTCACGAACTGAACACACCCAAGTAACCCATACTCAGACCAAGAAACAGGGCATCTGTGACCTCCCAAATGCACCCATCCCTTGCTTCTTGGGTGAACATTTTTTAACACTTGTCATAGCTGTATATATCTTTAAATGTTTATTAGCGGAAATAGGTGGATATAACCAGTCAATCAAAATGACCGCGTCAGGGCTCTTACTGCTTAGCATGCAGGTGAAGGGGCATTTATGTAAAAAGAAGTTAGTTAACATGATGAAAATGCATAAATTGTAGTATCTAAAACTCTCATTCTAATGCTAATCCTGACCTCGATTTAGATGTATGACTGACGGGGGGTGGGGGGGGTGGTGGTGGGGGCAATGGAATGACCAAGGTTTGGTAAACGTTGGCTTAACCAGTTTGAAGATACCCTGCGCTTCTGGTAAACAGCTGTGCTGTTTTGTTCTCAAGTCCAAGTGGAAAGGATTTAAGTTAGACATTAGGAGGAACTGTGCTCTGGGCCTGTTTGAGTGGACATCCCCGTCGTGGGCCCTCTCTGAGGGTTTGGGTCGCTCTCTGCATTGCTTCTATAGCTGTGGGCCTTCCCAAGCCCATCTTCTGGACTCGGGTCTGGACTCCTCCTGTGCATCTCTTGGCTTCACGCTGAGCTTCCACTTCACATTGACTCTTTGTGCTCGAGTCCCCCGTGTGTTGGACATGAATCAACTGTGATGAATGGGTCCCCAAATGGGCCCATAATGACTACATTAACTTAACCGTGAACCTAGACTGTCTTCAGAACCAGGATAACAGAACCACAGTACAACTGGAACAGCATTTCAAAAGGGCAGTGGAGAGGACTAATCATTTTATAAAGAGCAAGAGGAGAAGCAATAAAAAGAGCCCAAGGACGGCATGGTAATTTCCCAAAGTCTTAGCACTCAACCAGACTCACGTTAATAAAATAAACAAATGTTTTTCGTAATGGAGAGCTAATGTATACATTAGTTGAGGAGAGTATTAAAACCAGATTAGATGGATCAAGTAGAGCAGTGGTTACGTCGTTAAGCATCCTTTCTTTGGGGATGTGGAAAAGTTGTTCTCTCTTTTTTTCTTCTTTCCTTGTGAAATGGTGCTTTATTAATTAGAGAGGTAATGGGGAATCTTTTTTTTTTCCTCCCAGACTGGTGGCTGTTTTCTATTTATTTTTTAATGTAGGACCATGCTTTGCAGATGTTCTTTTTGAAATAAAAGCCTATTCATTGTCTCTCTTCCTCTCTCTCTTTTATCTCCAGCTCAGAAGGGGCAGCTGTTATAAAAGACACAAACAGAGAACCCTGTTTGCTTGTCATCAGGCATTACAGAAGATCCCATTCCCCATGTAAAATGCCCCCATTACCTGCGCTTTCTCGTAGTCCTACTGAGGAACAGTTTTTGAATTGTTACATCTGATTCCCTCTTCTTTAGAAGAGGAGGTGATGACAGAGAACAGGGTGGAGATGACCTCAGGGAAGCTCTTAGGAGAAAAACTGACCTGTTTGCAGATGGGCGTGGACTCGGTTGTTAACTCCTCTTAGGACAGAGGCTGCCTGCTGTTTGGCTTTCTGTTAGGGTTAAAGAAAAAAAAATCATGTGGAGCAGACGAACTCTTTTTTTGGAGTGAGCAGGTGGTATTAAACCCCCAATAAAAGTGGACGCTGTGAAGTACCGATGAAGGGAGCTGGGCCCTCTGTGGGTTGGAGCTGGGCAGCATAGAGCTGCTTTCTTATTCTCCTTGGTTTGGTATTTTAGTTTTTTTTTTTTTAAATTAAATTACTGGCCAGCATTTAAAAATCAGTGATTTAAAATAAAAATTGTTTGGCATTCCTATGAAAAATTTTGAAATTCTGGCCTTTATTCCCAAAGAGGTAATAATTTGAGGGAGCAGGGGAAGATGTGGTTGTCCCCCTACATGGAACCCCTCTTTCCAGTTTTCTACGGAGCCCACCTGTCTACTTGGCTTATTTGTGTTTCTTGCAGGACCACTGTTAGGATTTGAGTTTACAACTCTCAAAATAATAATAATAATAGCTATTATCTATTAAATGCTATGTGCCAGGCACTGTGCTAAGCAGCATCTCATGGACTATCTCATTTAATCATTATAACAACCTTATGATATTATTCCCATTCACAGATGAGGAAATTGAGGCATAGAACAAGGAATTGCCCAAAGTCACAGACAGTAGACTTGGAATTTGAACTCAGGCAGTGTGGCTGGGGAGCCCGTGTGTAAGATCACTTGTGCTGCACAGAATGTTTTAACAAAGCAATTCTGGTTAGGAATTCTTCACATTGACTTTGCAAAAGGGTGGCACTGTTTGCCCATTGCATGGATGGAACCAGTGAGACCCATCAAGGTCAAACCATGATGGAAAATGCAGATCATGACTCACTATCTCTAAAGAGAGGACAGGCATGAAAATGACCGTGGGACTTGGGCACTGGTGAAGCTGGCAGTCTGGCCGTGGCAGAAGGACCCTCACCAGGATCCCCACCATCCTCACACTCACACAGAGCAGGGCAGGGGTGGTGGCCTCCACCCTCCATCCTTGCAGCAGCGAGGTAGTATCTACAGGGTAATATTTTGATAAGTTGCTGATTTGTATTAAAATAATAATTACAGTGATAATTACGAGCACAGATTTCGGTGAGGCTCAGCTGCTGACTGTGAGGAAAAATAATTAACTGCGTATTCTCTCGGAATCAGATGGAAACCAGGCCTGGCCTTTCTCCTTTGTGTGGATCCAGCACAGGTTCTGCTGCAGGTTGAAGGCCACATGTTTTGCCAGATGCTGTTTATGTTCACAGTATCGATGGCAGATCTCTGCGCGAGGAGGAGCTGGTCATCGGGCGAACACCATTGCCTCCTACCAGCATGGACAAAAACAACCTGATTGAGATCTATGGGCTCACCATCCTTTAACTCATGAAGTGCACCTCTCCCTGGAAGCAAATGCAAAAACAGCTAGAGGAAAAGTGAATGCTTGAGCATTGGCTGTTACCTGGCCATAGTGATGGCTTTGTAGCTAATTTAATTGGAAGGCTGTGATTCTCTTTATGTGTCTATTTTTGAAGCCGATTGAATGGTCCTGCCTTGATTTTAACCACTTGCTAAATTTCACTTGAAGCAGAACATACGTACAGAAAAGGGCAGAAATCATGAGTGTACAGCTCAACCAAGTGGCCATGCTTGAATGATGAGGACTCAGATCCAGAGCACGGAGCATAAGTTACGGCTCCCTTCTCCTTAGGATCCTTATTCCCACCTCTAATCCCTGTGTCTCCAAGGGTAACCTTTATCATGATTTCTGACCCCATAGATTACTTTTGCCTCTTTTTAGCAATGGAATCATATGGGCCATACTCCCTTGTGCCCACTTTGTTTTGCCGAACATCGCTTGTGATTAGATTATATGAGATCACATCAGTGGTTGGCAGACTACAGCCCACAGGCCAAATCTAGCCCATTGTCTGTTTCTGTATGGCTCATGAGCTAAGAATGGATTTCATATTTTGAAATACATGGTTGGGAAGAAAACCAAAAGAAGGATATTTTGTGACATGAGAAAAGCACTGAAATTTAAATGTCAGCATGTATCAATAAAGCTTTATTGGAATCTGGCCATGTCCATTTGTTTACATACCAACAATGGCTACTTTTGCCCCCTAATGGCAGAGTTGAGTAGATTCAACAAAGGCATGTGGCCCACAAAGACCAAAAGATTTATATCTGGCCCTTTACAAAGAAGTTTGCTGACTCCGTATCTGTATTGTTTCATGTATTTGTAATTGTCCATTTACATGGCTCTATAGTATTTCATTGTGGAACACACCACAATTTACATAGCTGTTCTGTTTATTGGAAGGATCCTGGGTTTGGGCCATTACAAAGAGCACTGCTATGAACATTCTTGTGCAGGTCTTTTGGTAAAAAAAAATGTTCATAAGCATTCCTATTGGGTATATATGTAGGAGAAGAATTGATTTTGCTGCTCTGTTTTGTTGTTTTGTTTTTTAAATGGGTTGATTTGACAAGTGTATTTAAATTTGGAAGTCTTACTTTCCCTACTAGGGAGTAAGGCTCGGTGATATTTTCATGTGTTGAAACTCTGGAACAAGGTTTACTTTCAAAAAAGTAATTAGTCTTGCAAAATAGAGCATCCGTAGACCCTCAGTTCATTAGTGGATTACTGTTCTTCCATCTCAGTACCTTCAAGGATGCTGGGAACATGCCTGATATTAACTGCTTTAGTTGCTTTTGGGAATGGTGCCATCACTGAATTTCTTATACCGAAGCCATATTGTCCAAAGGCCTCTTATCTTTATGCGGCAAAACAGGTCTGGCAGAATTAGGTGAGTTTTTCCGATGTCGCTTTCTGCTTTGATTGACTTCTGTTTATCTCTAGCTGTCCTGCTTTTCTTGCTGGGAAGCAGATGAATACAGCTCTACATCCCCAGTAAGATCTCTAGCCTACAGTAGCATGTGTCATTTGGCATTGAAACAGTGTACTGAAATGTCCCTTCGGGGACTGCAGACATTGTATGTGGCCACAGCAATGGAGCTCAGAGATTTCCCCCTAAGGAGCTGTCTTCCTGTGCGTTGTCAGTATTGTTTAGCAGCGTCGGTCCTGTGTCAGTTCCTGCAACGCTGGTCCTTTTCTATTTGCTGTCCCACTTTTGCAGGCAAAGGCATTGACAGGGTTGGGAGAAGAATGTCAGGATTCCCTGGGATCCACCGGTCTTTCAGGTTTGCTTGGCACTGCCTGCAAATGGCTTAATATTCTTTCTGGAGCTCTTCAAAGAGTCGTATCGGCCTCCTTTTTCTAGCCAGCACACTTTACCAGGGATAAAGTCCTGTTTGTTTTAATCTTGCCTTCTGGTTGCACCTTGTGCAATTAACAACCTTAAGGAATGTCACAAGAGAAGATGTTCAGAGGATATTTTAGTATTTCTTTTGGAAGACAGTTGGATTCTGTGGTGAAGGGGATAATGGAATTGAAACCTAGTCTCAGCTAAAATGTAGTAGTGTAGCTGACTCAGTCTCAGGCAGCCTCAGTTTTATAGTCTTTAAAATGGGGCTACAGAGCAATACCATTGTGGGTAATAATTCCTAGTATGGAACTAGATCAGAGAAATTTAATCCTTAGATTCTGGTAGTTCCTCCCCCTCCTTAATAGGTTGTTTACTTTCTTTGTTTGGATATTTACTTTTGAAAAGATAAAACTTTCTTTGGTAAGCATTATATGAAATTCTTTACAAAGGGGTGTGTGTGTGTGTGTGTCTTCTAGGAGATGGCCTTTTCTTTTTAAAGACTATTTTCTAGATGTTCTAAGATGCCCTAATTAAAATAGATAATTAATTTGTCTCAAAAGAAACATAATAGATTTCAAAAGTAGAAATTGTGCAAGCCTCATTTATAAAACAATAAGATATATTAAAAGTTAGCCTCTAAAAGGCTAGCATTAGAAAATTTAAACAAACCAACAAAACTCTTGTAAGTAACTCTTAAATCAAAGGAGAAATCAAACATAGAATTTCATATTATAGGGTGATGAATGAGAATGAGAATACCTCATATCAAAACCCATGGGATGAGGCTAAAACTGTGCGCAGAGGAAAATTAATAGCCTATTATAAAAGCACTTTAGCTTTGGACATTAAGTACAGAAGATGAAAATGATTAAGACTCCAATTTTTATTTTAAAAAAATCATTGCGAACAACCTGAAAGAATGTAGGAAAGGGGCTAAATAGAAATAAAAGCAGAAATTCATGAAACATGACACAAACACGGTAGCAGTTGTTCTACAAGATCCTCTAACGATTAAGCACGCAATATTGATCTAGTTCCTCCTAGGGTTAGAATCTGTGAATGGGCTGCGTGTTGCTAACTCCCAACATTTGCTCAATGCTTCTGTTATGGCTGCTGAGTAAAGGAAGCAGTGGATAGCAGGAAGAGTCCCTGAACTCTCATGTTATTTGGGCTGGGTGGGTTAGAGGAAGTTATCGCTTAGCCTGTCCACATCAAGGCAGAGCCAGCCTCCTGCGCTTTTTTTCTTTTGACCAACTCCGTCTTGCCTTTAAGAACAATACAGCTGGCAGGGCATTTTGTTATTTTGTAGAATACATTGACCCTCCCACAGGTTCCGGGAGAGATTTACCCCCAGGTCTGATGCCTTCCTGGGTCTTGTAAAGGCAGCGTTCTCCTTGTCCTGGAGTTACCTGTTGGGGTTGGGTGGGGACTTGAGAGTGGACGTTGGGAGAGTGGACGTTGGGAGCCGGGCAAGAGGCTTTTGTCTCGCTAAGCATAGGACTACTCTCCGGGAGGAATGGGAAGCCAACCTCGTGGGCTGGGGTTCGGTTTTAGTGTCCTCCAAGCAGCGTCCATTGAGGATCTATGGTGTATCATGTGCTAGACATTTTACATGCATGTATCGCTGTCTAGATTTACCCAGAACATTCACTTATTCATTCATTCATTCCCAGTATTACCAGGGACCTACTGTGTGCGAGGCATGTGCTGGGAGCTTTGGACAAAACAGGATCCCAGCCTGCTTGTAGCTCACGTCCTGGTGCAGGGACAGTGAATAATGGAGGGGTCATCCGGGCAGACTTTTCCAGCAAGGTGAAATTTAGGGTGAAACAAATAGAAGGTAGTCAGGCACGGATTGGGGGAAGATGGGGACAGAGTGTGACCTTCATGAGCAAGGGCATAGACGTCAGCTGGGGAGAGACAGGAGCCAGGGCCTGCAGGGGCTTCTGGGCCACTGTGCGGCGTTCTCTTCTGTAAGGGTCCCCGCAGCCCCGTCAGTGTATTCATCAGCCCCGTTTTCCTAAAACCTAAAAACGTTGACTGGGTTAGACGTTATGTGATTTGGAGGTGGCCCTTGAACAGATGAAAAAGTTTACTGTTGTCCAAAACCATTCTGTCTCCAGTGGTCTTTTCAGAGCTTCTCTGTCTTTATTGCCACTCTGCCTCCAACAGGAAATATTCCTGCCTTTGCAGGGGCCTCTCACATCCCCGCCTGCTCCTCCAGCATGATGTCTCCAACTCGGAACTTTTCTCTGCATTCATCTCCATATCAAAACTCACCTGTCCTGCGTCCCATTCTCAGGGAGTTTGTTTGATATTGGCATCCTGCACCAACCCTAGCCTGGTAGCATCAGCCCAGAGAAGTGGCAGAGAGGGGCCTGCTGGCCTGGGCCCGGCAGCTGTTCTGGCTGTGGCAAGCGCTGTGCCGTGCTCCCGGGTTGCTTACGCAGTTCACGAAGTGGATCTGTTCTTCCAGGAGTCAGACATCTGGGGACCAGTCCTTGTTCTGCATCTCACTTGGCGTGGCTTTGGTGTGGTCCTCTCAGGGCCTCTGTCTCCCCGTCTTTCAGCTGCACTAAGAGATTTCCAAGTCCGTTATGCTCCCCGCTTTTAGGTCTTTTGTGGTTTCCTCTGCCCTGGTTGCATGTCTGTCTTCTTCCAGCTATGACCTGCTCCCAGCAGGGGAAGTTACGGGGAGCCTTACCCACCTACCCCATGTATAGTTGGCTGGTCTGGTGTGGCTTATGTGCAGAAAAGGGTCTTATTCCCCCCGACATCCACATCCTTCTGCTTGATGATAAACTCCAGTGTCTTAAGACCGTATTGGGAGTCCCCATCGCTGTCACGGCTGGTCTCTGGCCCACTGCCTCCGTCAGGGCATCCCCAGTGCTAGAACAGTGAATGGCACACAGTAGTTGCTCAGTAAGTGTTTTTATGTTTGTTTCCTTCAGAAATTGCGTGAAAGATCAGACGATGACATGCTCTAAAAGAGCCATAGAGCCCTGCTTTCAAATGACATTTTAACACCCAGAGGTCAAAGATTTTGCTAGAATTTGAATCATGTGTTTTTCCCTGGTTTCTCATCGGCTCCCCAACCACATTGATAGCACCTTAGGATTTACTTCTTGTGTTTAGTACCTGATGCAGAGACCTGTGGATGAAGATGTTGATGATGGTACCTAATAATAATAATTAAATAATAATAATAATAATAGCGGGTAACATTTATTAAGCACTTACCACATGCCAAGCATTTTAACTTTTAATGCTTCCAACGCCCTGGGATGTGAGCATTGTGGAAGTTACTGTTTTGTGGACTGAGGAAGTAGGGCACAGAGAGGTTAAGTGACTCCCCCGAGATTGCACAGCTGGTAATAGGCAGCTCTGCATTTTCACCCAGGCAGGCTGGCACCTGATAACCACCATGTTATCTAATGCTAAGTCCTCCTCATGTGATTGAGAATTGGCTGGACCAAGGTGGACCAGGGGAGGTCCCCTCTGCCAGCTCTGGCCCCACCCCTTCCCTCTAGCCTGCAGGTGTGGCAGGTCTCCGTCTGCTTCTGCGCTCTTCAGGGTCTCCCGTTCTCCAGGCCCACAGATGGGGCGAGTGAGAGGCTGGCCACTGCAGAGTCTTCACCCGGGATGGGGCTGCAGACGTGGCCCTCCCTCCATTGCCATGGTCAGCTGGCCCCATGCAGATGCAGGTGGAGAGCTCGGAGGAGAGGCACAGACTTGGCCTCATCCTAGGGAGAGGAGGTTGGGCTCTCCAGGCCCAGAGGAGCTGTTCTGTTGCTTTTCATCATGTAGGAAGAGGAGGAGGAAGAACTGCAAGAGGGGAAGGGTGGCCTGGCTGACTCAGCTCTTCCTCTCCTTCCTCCCTCCAGAGAGATGTGGGGACTGGATCCTGTTCCCAACTCAGCCGTGAATGTCTGTGTGCCCTTCAGTCAGTCACGTATCCTCTCTGTACCTGCTTTCTCACCTAAAATTAATATAATGATTGTAATAATAATAATTGACCTCATTTTAAGATGCATATTTTTATATTTAATAAATAGAATTTCTAACATCTGGGATGAATTTTACAATTGATGTATTTCCTTTGTTTCCTAACACAGCCTGTTGCCCTAAAACGGTTTTCAAACCAATGATGCATCTCAGAAGCAGTGGGGTCTTAAAATTAAGAGGCCATGGTGTCTGTGAGGTTCCAAACAAGGTGGTACCTGAGTGTTTTCACACGTGCCATTTTATTTACTCCTAACCACAGCCCTAGGGTGTAGGCACCATTACTGTCCCATTTTACAGATGGAGAATGAGGCTCAGAGAGAGAAAACTGAGGCTCAGAGAGAGAAAAAGTGGCTTGCATGGAAGGTCATGCTTGTTTAAGCAGCAGAACTAGTGCTCAACCACGGATGGGTCTGATGCCAGAACGTGAAAGTCTTTCCCGAGGGTGTTGGGTAACATCTCTTTCCTTCTCCCCGAGATGTGGGAAGTTGTTCTGAAGATAGCCTCAGGTTTTTCAGGGGAAAAATGTTAATGGTGGCCTTAATGGCTCATAAGCCCCTGCCAAGTATCAAAAGTTCTTGACCATGAGCTTGGCAGGGCGACAGCACATCTGGGAGACCCTCGCAAGTCGTGCTTTCTGCAGAACACAATGTTTTCTGAGTCTGAAGGATTTTAGAAAATAAGGTGGGATTCATCCCAGAGCCTGGCAGAGGGTCTAGAATTCCTGAGCCCTGTTTTCCAGTTGGATTAAACTGAGGTCAGACATTCTGCCCCCAAGCCTGAAGCGAGTCACGCAGGCTGGGAGCAGCCCCTGGCTATCAGGCCGCTCCCGGGCTCTGGGCACCGAGGGGCCTTCCCCCTCCGTCTCTCTGCCCAGTGTCGAGGTGGGTAGTGGTTGCTAGACTTTGGGGGGGTCTGTGGGGAAGGGAGGAAATAAACAGTGGGCTGCCTGACAGCCTGGAGGAGGGCTTTTGGGAAGAATCCAGACATGATCTTGCTAACAGTGACAGTCTGTGAGTTAGTGGGAAGCAGGGTCGTGAATAATTGATTGCCACTAACTGAGCTGTGAAAACCGTTTTCAGAGATTCCAGTCATCGGGCTCACTGAGGGGGGCGGGTAGATGCGAGTGGGGGCTCCCTCCTCCCTGGAGCCCAGGGGACATTCTGAGGCTCCCTCGTGTCTGCCCGTGACCTTGACCACGGCCCCTGGACTCGGAGGTGGCGCTGGCTGCTCAGCGTCCTGTGTGGGGACCAGCTGTGAGTGGGTCAGGCGGAGAGGTGACCTCGCCGCTGCTGGGTGGGCTGTTTCTCCCTGAGGGTTGGTTGGGCCCCTTCTGCGGGCAGGTCCCCAGGTTGTCTCAGGTGCAGAGCAGTTCCCTGTGTCTTTAGAAGGGTGACACTGGAATGCAGACCTCAGGACACTTTGGGGCTGGTTCATCCCACTTTGTTTCTAGAAAACGCAGCGTCACTGCATCGTTAGGAACCGAGGGCCTGGGCTTGGATGCTGGATCCACTCTGACTCTCTGTCTGACCTGGGACCAGTCACGTTACCTCTCTCTGCCTCAGTGTGCCGTCCGTAAAGTGGGGCTGACAGTGGTCCCTACTTGAAAAGATTGTTGTGACAACGAGGTTAGTGTTTAAACGTAAGGATAAATAAATACAAGCGCACATAAAAGAAAACTGCAGCTGTTTCCTCATTCGGTCCTCTTACCAGCCTGTGAGGCAGGCAGGGTGAGAAAGGATGGGCAGACGAGATGGTACAGGCAGGAGGGATCCAGTGTCAAAGCCACACAGCTGGCTTAAGGAGGGTAGACAGCCTCTGAGTTTGTGGGAAGCGAGGTTGTAAGTAATTGATTGCCGCTGAGTTGGGAAAACTGTTCTTGGAGATTCCGATCTGGGTTCAGATCCTGGTGCCACCATGGACCAGCTGTGAAACCCTGCTCAGTGCTGCTGGACCCTTCGGAACCTCACTTCCTCACATGCAAAATGGGGTGATAATATCACCTCCCCTGTGGGGTAATGTGAACACTGATGGTCGTTCATTCATCCATCCAGTGAATACTTACCGAGTGCCTAATACCTGCCAAGCACTGTCCTAAGAGCTTGAAATAGATCTTGGAACAAAGCAGTGACCCCTGCCGTGTGGAGTTAACGTTCTAGAGGGGGAAAGCAAGTAATCAGTAATAAACATTTTAATAAATACAATAAACACTCTAGAGAAGGAATAGGCTAACATCTTCTGTAAAGGGCCGGATAGTAAATATATTAGGCTTCACAGGCCATACGGTCCCTGTTACGACTCAACTCTGCCCTTGAAGAGTGAAGGCAGCCACGGACAGTGTGTGAACAAATGGGCGTGGCGGGGTTCCAATAAAACTTTATTTACAAAAGCAGACCATTGGCTGGATTCAGCCCACGGGTCATAGTTTGCCAACCCCTGTTCTAGACAAGAGTATCAGAAGGTGGTAAGTGTTCTAAGAAAGAAAATATGGGCCTACTCCAGGGTGACTCAGATGTGCAGGTTGGAAGGATAACGCGTGTTGGAGTTTGGACGCATGTCGACACTCGTGTAGCCTAGTGAGACTTCGCAGAACCGGAGGGTTCAGGGCCAGATGCAAGGTTCTCTCTGAACAGCGAGTGGAACGAGCTTGGTGGCACAGTGTAGACGGTGCTGTCTCGGGGCCCATCCTTTCCCTATGTCACCTTGGGAGACTGATGGGACCTAGACCCCCAGGGTGAGGTTAGTGACTGGTCAGTGTCTCGTCAGCATCGAGACACAGATGCTTTTCCCGTGGTCCCTGCCTGCCTTCCAGGAAGCATGGTGGCTGTCAACGTGTCTCACCAGGAACCTTCCTAGCCACTGTGGCCTCTGTCTGGAGCAGGGAGATGCTTTTCTTGGGGCTTCAGGGACCAGAGGTGAAAGCTACTTTCTGGGGTGTGTTTGAACTTGTGGGCTTAGTGCCGACCTTGGGCAAGAACTTCTTTACCCTTCTGCCTCCTTAAACCTTTTCTGCTTCTCTCTCCCTCTTTCTTACCCCAGCCTGCCTGTGGCCCCTCTGGGTCCCTGACCCCATGTCTCTTATCGGGATGTGAACCTCTTCCTCATGTTCCATTGCTGAGGGGAATCAGGAGCCCATAGCCCACAGTCAGATGCTCAAAGACCCCGCAGAAGGTTTCTGGAACCTTCTCTACTTTCTCTGACTCGTGAGAAGGCTTTGCTTAACTCTACATTATAGCCGAATCTTGTGGGGAACTTGAATGGAGGGAGAATTGGTGCTTTTCAGCCTTCCTGTCAGGAAGGTGATGGGGGATGAATCTTATGAAAGAATGAGAAAAGAGGGTGGGAGCCAGGAGAAGCCCTGGGTGGGGAAGGAAAGCGGGCCTCCATTCTTCCTGTGGGTTTTCGAGCTGGTCTGGTGAACGCTGGGTGCTTGTAGGCTACTACTTTGTGCCTTTATGTGGGTTAGAGAAAAGTGCCCACTCTAGGGAACGGACATGGCTTGGCCAGAAAGCAGTGCTTGTGCAGAGAAAAGATGCCCCTTCCTCTGAGCAGTGCAGTCCTGGATGGTGGAGTGTGACTAGATTTTCCCCTCACTGGGCACTGTATGCAGTGCCCAGCCTGTACATGGTGGCCCTGTGTAGGATGGCACGTGTATTTAGTAGCAGGTAGTCACTTTCCCTGGGCACCTTGCTCTCTCACTTCAAGCCTAAAGAGCTATTCCAGGTTTCTCTTATCCATGGGTGCTCACCTGAGTCCACTGTTCGGCTGACCCCTTGGCCCATGCCTAAGTTTTCAGCTGGGAGTTGGAATGGACTCTCAGGTATCCCTCGAGAGGCTGACATTGTGCGAGATATTGCCCCAAGGCCTGGGGCCTCCCCGCGCGATGTCTTCCTGCTTGTGTCCAGACTTCCTAAGGGTCCCCCACTCTTTATCCTGTTAAAAATGAACACCGTTTTCTTCGCTCCCTTCAGCTGCTGAATTGTGCCCTGGAGAACAAGCGTTTGTGTTTCCTCCCAAAGGCTTCGAATAAACAAACTGTAAACAGCTGTTTCTCCTCTGGTGACAGGATTCAGACAATAGACCCTTGGAGGGTATTAATCAGCTGCCTTTTCCGTGGCAACTCTGCGTTGCGGGCTGCCGAGGAGCCTCCATGCTGGGGTGACGGTGGCTGTGACTTCCTGAACGAGCAGGGGGCCGTTATCCCACATAGGCCTGGTGGCAGTCGCCACCTCAGCACAGCCGTGGGGGACTGGTGCACTTTCCAAACAGATGTCCAGGCAGCTGGTGGGAAGCTCCCAGCTTCCCTCACTGGCAGCCTCTTGAGAGAGATCCTCGGTTAGAAAAGTGGCCTCCAGCTGACTCACTCTACCTGGTCACCTCTTTCTTTGCAAATGGATGGCATTCACTCAAATACCCTTCATCCAACAAATATTGAGCACCTGCTGTATGCCAGGTACTATGCTAGGTTCTTGGGATAAATCAGTGACCAGTATTTAATTCAAGAGGTTATTTATTGAGCACCTACTATATGCAGGTGCTGTACTAGTTTCTTGGGACATCTGTGAACATTTGAAAACAGATACCCGCCCTTTATCTATTCATTCCTTCAACCGCATGTCAACAGATATTTACTGCGTACATACTGTGTGCCAGGTACTGTCCTAGGTACTTGAGATGAAATGGTGAGCAAGATAGGCAAGGCCCCTGCGTTCCACCTGAGGAGGATACACCGTCAACCTCAAATATATAAATAGGATCAGTTCAGGTAGCAATGAGTGCTCTCACGAAGGGAGAGAGAAGTATGTGATAGAGGGTGGTTGTGATGGGATGAGGCTGACTTAGCAGGGGTGACCAGGGAAGGCCTCTGAGCAGGTGGCATTCACACTGACACCTGGACATACAGCTTTCCAGGCAGAAGATGCGGCAAGGGCAGATCCTGGACTGAGTTTGGGATTCAGAGAGGTGACCAGAGGCCTCTAGGCCTGGGTACCCTGAGTGAGGGGCGTGAGGGTGAGATGGGAGGGGGTCAGCAGGGCTGAAGTGTGTGGGGCTGGGAGACTAGGGCCAGGAGCTCCGGTTTTATTGAAACTGTGGGAAATCATTGAGTTTAAAGCGGGAAAGTGATCTGCTTTGAGCTTTTACAAGAAATCCCTCTGGTCTAGACATGGTGACAAAATGCATT
The DNA here is from genome assembly GCF_963455315.2 of Globicephala melas. NCBI lineage: Eukaryota > Metazoa > Chordata > Mammalia > Artiodactyla > Delphinidae > Globicephala > Globicephala melas. The sequence continues at coordinate 1,001,564 of NW_027207256.1, forward strand.
GTGGTTTTCTGGATTGGATGCTGGAACAGAAGAAGAAAAGGTCATTAGTGGAAAAATTGGTGACATCTGTATAAAGGCTGCAATTTAGTGTCTTAATGAATAGTGTTGCACTAATGTTAACTTCTTGGTTTTGATGAATGAACCATGGGCAGGGCAAGATGTGGACATTCGGGGAAGCTGGGAGAAGGGCACGCAGCAACCCTCTGGACGATCTTTGCAATTTTTCTACAAATCTAAAATTGCCTGAGAATAAAAGGTATGACATTAAAGCTCCCTCTGGGTGATAGGTATTAGGGGAAGCACTGAAAAAAGGTGAGCGAGGAGACAGGGAGAACAGCTAGGGGGCTTTTGAGGTCAACCAGATGAGGGATTATGGTGGGAAAAGCACAGTGGGGTTTCTGACCTGGGAGAGGGGGCCTCCTTAGTTGAGTGGTGGGTCTGCAGCCCTAGCTCTTGAAGATCTTTCTGTCACTGATCTAAGTTGCCCAACCAACTCCAGTTCAGCTGGTGTTTTTTGAGCGTGTTCTAGGTGCTCAGTGCCATGCTGGGGGTCAAAGTTCGTCTTCACACCCCCTCCCGGTCAGTGTGGCCTCTTATTTCTACTTGCCTCATTCCCTTGATGGAAATTCCCACCATCACCTTTGGTAATGACTTGGAGTTAGTGAGAGGGACAGAGACAGAGAGATAGACACCGAGAGTGAGTGAGTGTGTGTGTTTATATAATGCCTGACCCTCCACTACACAGGCTAGGACACATGAAGCGGGGGTTAATTTTATTACTGGCAGGTAGCAAGCACTCAATAAATACTGTAATTATATAAATATTTTACTATGTATACACATAATAATATGTAAATACTATGAAACAACAACAATAATAGTGACAGTAAGCTCTTGATTAGCATTTGCTATTTGCCAAGCACATGTTAAGCCCTTTGCTTGAATTTTAATCCTTGCAGCCCTATGAGGTAATGACTATTTTTGTACTCATCTTACAAAAGGGTTTAAGATCATTGCTCAAGGTCACAGAGCAGCGCCAGGATTTGCACCCAGGGAGTCTGGCTCCGGCGCCCCCAGCCTCTAAACATTGAGCTACATGCCCGCCGTAGAGTGAATGCAGAATGAATTGGTAACTTTTATTATCTTTGCTGATTAAAATAACATATGTTCTTGGAGAAAAATTTAGAAAACCAAGACGTGTGAAGAAGAAAATCCAAATCCCCTGTACCACCACTCTCAGTTTCCTTCTGGAGGACAGGAATAAGGTGGTCATGTCTTCTTTCCTGGAAGAGACTAAGGATGCGGAGAGTTGGGCTCAGGAAGAGATGGGGGAAAGGGGAAGAGAGCTGCAAAGGCTTATGGGAGGATGTTCTGCACTTCTTCCAGCATTCCTTGGGGTGGCATCTGTCTCTTTCCTCAAGGCAGGAGACTCCACCAAGCTCACTGGACATCCAGAGCCGAGAGACCTTAGAAGCTAAAACAGATACTCCAGTCAGCCTGTAGTAGCTGGTGAACCTCTAGGTAGTTGAGTCTCCTCAGCTTAAACAGCGGTTCACGGGAAGAGATGGGGCTTCCCGTGGTTCTTTGATTATGATTTGCCATCAGTTGTAAGCTCTGTACCATCGATTTGATAACAGCTTTTTTTTTTTTTTTTTGAGAGGGGGTTGTATTAGCTTCTTCCAGAGTAATAGAACCAACAGGATGCATTTGTAGAGAGAAATAGATTTATTATAAGGAATTGGCTCATGCTGTTATGGAGGCAGAGAAGTCCCAAGATCTGCCGTTGGCAGGCTGGGGCCCGGGAGAGCTGGGAGTGTGGTTCCAATCTGAGTCCGAAGGCCCAAGAGCCAGGAGAACCAATGGTGTAAGTTCCAGTTTGAAGGGCAGCATAGCCAGGAAGGCAGTGTTTCAGTTTGTATCTGAAGGCAGGGAAGAAACCACATTGTCCCAGTTTGAAAGCTGGCAGGCAGGAGGAATCCTCCTTACTTGGGAGAGGGTCAGCCTTTTTGTTCTATTCAGACTTTCAACTGATTGGACGAGGCCCACCCGTGTTAGAGAGGGCAATCTGCTCTACTCAGTCTACCAATTCAAATGTGAATCCCCTTCAGAAACACCCTCACAGACACACCCAGGATGTTTGATCAGATGTCCGGGCAGCCGGCGAGGCACTCAACTGGACACATAAAATGAACCACCACAGCATGGGGGGAGGGCAAAATTTTTGATCCATAAGCTCTGGCAGCTCGTTTTTGGGTCACGTGCAGAGGGCTGTTAACAGAGGGCTGGATCTTTATCCTCCTTCTGATCTGACTCTGTCTGTATCCTCAGCCATTATCTGGCTCTTCCTGTTGCTGAGGATTTCCTTAGGGAAGACTTAATCTTATTCATTATCTATTCTTGCTATTGCTACCTCAAGTACTTAATATTTTTTCAAAAAAAAAAGTCATAGAATTTCAAATGGAGCCAAATCCTTAAGGAATTAAAGCAACGGTCAAAACCCCAAATGCCCTTAAGGCCAGGCAGGTAGGTAAGTGTGTTCTGTGGGACAGGTGTAGGGCGATTGGGAGTGGTGGGGACGGTGTTGAATAGAAGAGCAAGTTCTCTGTCCTAAGCGGACAGCGGCTTCTAGGCTGCAGCTGCCGGTGGCTGTGAGAGAGTCAGGCCCAGGGTCATCTGCTCTTTCGAGTTTTAAGAGAAACCAGAAACTTGGATTTTTTTCACTGTGATCTCATATATATTGGCAGCTAATTCAATTTTTTAAATTTATTTTAATAACACCCTGTGTGAACCAAACAAAACAGTTTTGTGGGCTGGATTTGTCCCATAGACCTCTGTGTAACCAGTGATGAATTAAATAATCATAGTGAGAATAATAGTAATCAGTAATAATTTTAACAAGATAGCTAACATGTATTTAATGTTCACCGTGGACCTGGCACTACTGCAAGTCCCTAATTACATTATTTCGTGCGGTCGTCAGAAACAAGGTGGGTGCTGATGTTATCCCCATTTTACAGATGAGGAAAAGTTAGGCGCTCACAGACACACCGTTAGTAGGTGTTGGAACTTAGCGTTTCTAAATCCATTGCCTTTGCCTTAAATTCCTATGTGTTGCTGACTCTCACACCCCCTGGAGACTTGAGCCTGGGTTATCACAGATCATAGCAGAGAGCCAGGGAGGAGCTTACACAAGGAAGCTCATGTTTTCTTGGGTAACTATGTGCCCTAGACCATGCTGAGCACTTTCAGATATAAACACGTTGAACCTTTGCATTGACACAGTGATGATTTTATCCACATTCCGCAGATGAGGAAATAAGACTCTGTTTCTGTTTCCCCAAGGTCATGTAGCTAATGAGGGTGGGCCTGGAACCCAGGTCCAGGTGTCCCTAAGGCCCGTGGTCTTGCTACTCTCCTGCATAATTAAGGTCAAAGCATTGAAAAAGAGCTGGTCCAAATCACTGAGCGAGAACATGGTTGTACTAATGATAGCTAGACATGGGTGTGGGTCCTCGTTCAGACGGGCACTCTGATTCATACCTTAGTGCTTACTTGTGTGAGTGAGCACATCTCCACAAGTTGATGAAATGGTCAACATTTGACAGCTGTTTGTGTTTCCATGTTGAAAATTTTTCTCCATAAGGGTTTTCATTCTCTGTCTTTTATGTTGATGGGTCCAGTGATGGTGTCTGTTCGTTTCTGTCTTCACAAAATAAGTGCAGATCCATCTAATGCCTTCTGATTGGTGACCTAGTTTTGGCTCTAGACTCTCCAAAGGTCCTCTCACACACCTCAGTCTTTATAGTGTGAAGACATTTACCGTCTATACTTTTAGACCCATGCATCCCACAGCATGGGATGTGTTCTGTCAGTGGTATTCAAATTGATCGTATGTGGCACTGTATTAATTACCTATTTTGCATAAATTACACCGAAAACTTAGTGGCTTAAAACAGCAGACATTTATCATCTCGGTTTCTGTGGGTCAGGGATCTACAAGCAGTTCAGCGGAGTGTTCTGGTTCAGGGTCTGTCTTGAACCTCATTTTCTAAATTTTTCTCAGTGAACATGTATTACTTTAATTAGAAAAGGTAACTAAAGTTATCCATTCGTTCTGCATTTGAACTGGTGAGTAGGGCTGTGGCCTCACCTGAGGGCTCAACCTGGGGGGAAGATCCACTTCCCAGCTCACTCACATGGTTGTCAACAGGCCTTGGCTTCTCAGAGGCTGTTGGACTGAGGGCCTCGGTTTCTTGCTGGTGCTTAACTGGAGGCCTTTCTCAGTTCTTCACCATCGGGCAGCTCACAGCATGACATGTGGATCCCCCCGGAGCTAGTTATCCAAGAAGGAGAACCATAGGAAAGAGAGCACCAAAAATGGGAGCTGCAGTTCTTGTATAACTGAACCTTGGACATGAAATACCATCGCTTCTGCCATATTCTGTTCATTAGACGTGGGCGTTTACCCAGTTCACCCTCCAGGGGAGGGATTTGCAGAAGACAGTGAATGGTCCGTCCAGAAGGGCTGTCTATACCAAGCAGCATCCAGTATTCAGCCCCTTTGCTACAAGTATTGTGAAGCATGATTTGGCCCTGGGGAAATGGTGCTGGAGTCCAGGAAAATGAATTTCACTCTGTTTTTAAAAATGGCCAGATTTATGTTTCTGCATACTTCTGAAAGATTCCCCCCGCCCCCAAGAACAATTTTCTGTAACTGGTGCATGGAGAGAGGTACTTCGAAGGAGTGGTCTGCTTCCTCTTTCCCTCTCCTCTCTTTATCTAGATAACTGCTCCATGAAAAGTAGGCTGTTGAACTTGTTGGACCTGGTGGCACTTTTCCAGGACGGCACTCCAAGAGAGACATAATTCCAAGTGTTGCAATGTGGTCATGAGTGCATGCCAAGCAGATGTGGGTGACATTGTTCATATTGGCTTAACATGGGACCATTTCCTGGAGTGGTCCCAATAAACATTTGGTACAGATAAAGATCACTTGTCCCCAGATGCCTTCTTGGTTTCAGTGGAGCCAAATATGATTACAGGCAGAGGATGCTGGGCTTGAAAAGCGCTTTTCTGTGGCCATGTGTGGGAGTTTAGCCCAGGGAAAATGCCAATAAAGTGGGAAGCAGGCAGCTTGTACCCGACACAGGCCCGGACGGTCCCAGCCGTCTTGCCTTCCTGTGTGAGATGTCAGGATTTTGGCAAGCATGTTTTTTTTGTTTTTTTTTTTTTCCCTTGACGTGATCTCCAGTGTTCTTTGCAGCAAAGTGTTGGAAATGTGATCTAAGGACTGAGTCACATGCCCCTCAGTCCCACGACCTGCGTTCACAGCCTGGCTTCAGAGCCTGGTTTGCCTCTCTGTAAAATGAGACCCGTGACATTTGCCTGTCACAGAAGGGTCTTACGAGGATTAAATGGGATAGCGCAGTTAGATCATTTAGTGTGGGTCTAGCAACCAGGAAGTACACAGGAGGGTCAGTTATTATTATTGTTATTATCAGGCTTAGCCATCTCACACGGATGGCCTTCCAGACTGTTCTCTCGGGGAAGCACGAATGTTGGAAAGTGAGTGGAATAAGTCTTCATTTCCCTGTGTGACCCAAGCAGTTATATAAAACCCTGTGCTCCTATATTAGGAGCTTAACAGAAATGCTAATTTTACAAAAGAGAAAGTACCAGCGGAGACTTAAATTGTGTTTCTGAGCTGTTGCGTAATTCTTCAGCACATCTCATTTAATCATAATATATTGAGGCCCTGTCTTAACTCTGTGGTCATTTGAATAGATTCCTTTCTGTATTCCTACCTCGAACTCCAAGAAATTCCTCAGGGTAGACTTCTGCTTTCCATTTTTATAGAATGACCTCGTTCCTGGCCCATAGCTTAAAAGCTGAGAGTGATTGCAGTAGCTTTAAATAAGATGATCAAATTCAATGTAGCAGACATTGGCCGAGCCCCTACTATGTGCCAGCCACCACGTCTGGAGGCTGGTGGTGCCAACGTCAGAGCCACGGCAAACTTCCTGGAAAGATGAGGGGGCATGGTGGCTGCAGGCAGGGACTCTGGAGCCAAGCAGCTTTCGTTCACATCCCACCACCTCCTCCTGTCTGTGTGACTTTAGGGAAGTCGCTTCACCTCTCTGAGCCTCGATTTCCTCAGCTCTAAGATGGAGACATTAATAGTACCCGCCCACCTTTAGCTGGACATAAATGAAGTCGTCTGTTTCGTGCCTCCTGTGGTACCCAAGCATCGTGCCCAGCTTCTGTCCCCAGCCGTTCACAGGTCACGTGGGACAGGTAGAAAATAAAGCAGATGAGAGACTCTTGAGAAGATTAAACCCTGGAGATTCCCTTTGGCCGCCTGTTGGTCTTGTCTGGGGAGGCCGTGCTGTCTCGACTGGGTCATTGGCCATTGGCCACCCTGCCTCTCCCCTGGCCCAACATCTGCTGTCTGCGTGTCCCTCCCCAGACTGTCATCTCCTGCGGGCAGGCCTGCTCTGTGCAGCTCCCCACTGGATGTCAGACCCTCGCCTGGAGCCTGGCACACGGCAGGAACTTTGTAAATATTGGCTGAAGGAGTCGATGACGTCTGCCGAGAGTCTTTTTCTCATCAGGCACAGTTTACCTCCGCAAGCCTAGATGTAACCAAAGCTGCAGCTGCTGTTCTGACAGAGACAGAGCCTGAAATAGCCCCAAAGCCCCTCATCATGTATATTTCTTCATTTACTGCAGCTGCTGTCGCCTTTTAAAAAAGCTCGCTTGTGTGCTAGGACAAAGTGAATAGATGTTGGGTTGCCTGGTTCTGGGGGACCCTGGCTGGGAAAGAGAGGGTCTCGGGGGGGCCAGGTGGCACTCCTTTAGCCTCACCTGGCTTTCAGAGGCGGACCGCTGCCGGCCACCTCCCTTTCTGCTCTTGAACCAATGATGTGAAAGGTCGGTAATCGGAGAGCTCTGCGTGCACGTCCAGGACAGGTCCCAGGAGGATGGAAACTGCCCGTAACTCGCTGACGCTTCAGCCTGATGACCCCTTGCCTCCCACATGTCACGCTGGACCCCTGAGCTACTTACTCCGAAGGCATCTTAGTGGCGTCCTGCCTGGCTGCCTGTAATGTAAATGGCCCCTATAGCCCCGCCGAGAGAGCGAGCTAGGAATGGAAAACTGAGATGTGTGCGGTGGATGCAAGGACCAGGCAGCCTGGGGACCCACGCGCTGGGCACCATCTCACGCGTCCCTCCTTTCATCTCTACGACCGCAGGCGTGTTGTTGCGACTCTGCTAAATCCATTTGCTTCAGTGGTTAACCTCAGGGTTAAAGAGAGGAGCTGGCTGCCGAGGATTCCTGACCCAGATCTTTCGCTTCCCTATTTTTTCCTATAGCTCACTTTTCTTTATAATTTTCCCCCCCACAAATTACAAGTAATGTGCTTTTCTTCCTGGAAACTGAAGAAATACAGAATACACATTGCATTGTTCACAGACCTTCACTGGCTGTGGCCAATAGAAAGAGGAATGTGGGGTGAGGTGGCCCCCGGAAGGGAGCCCCGCACGTAACTCACCGGGGGGTGAGGATGCACGGTCACCGAGGCTGGGACATGGCTCGTTCTGGGCTGTACCAGAAAGACTACTCCTAAAACATCACTTGACATTGATGATGATGGACATAATCTGCAAAGATTGGTTCCAGAGGGAGAGGGGAGAGTTTCTGAGCCAGAGCGGCTCATTCCAGGGCTGTCTACTTAAATAAAGCCCTGGCTTAGAAAACCCCAAACACGCTAAAGTGGATACTGTAATGGGATTTATGCAATACTCTGTTAAGGGCAAACCCAGCCCCATAAATACATGTCCGAAATTCAGTCTGCCAAATGAAATGTTAAAGGCGCCAAATGGATTTCTCGAAAGGATCAGAGCTAAGATGTAGTTTGCCTGCACTTGATAAGCTTATCCAGCCTTGCCACTGGGAAAGGAGAGAGAGAGAGAGAGAGAGAGAAAGAGAGAGAGAGAGAGAGAGAGAGAAAAAATGTAGTTAAGGATTTTACTGTGTTCTCCAGTATCTTAGATATTTTCTTTTTCAATGAAAAAAGAGACAGATTATCAGACTTCTAGCTGTGAAGCCAGTGTTTCTGATCCAGATACCTTCTGGGCTGCAGAGGGAGTTCTGTTAAATCACTAGCTGGAGCCCCAGTTCCATTCTCCTAGCCCTGAAGCCTCCTCGACAGGGTTCCTTCCATACCTGGTCAGCTCGGGTGCCTGGGTCTGGCACCCAGGTGGCTGAGGTCGTGGCTGGGCTGGCACGTGGGTCAGCCTGAGTGCCAGTTCCCATCCCCAAGTTCTGCCTTTGACTAGGCTGCCACCGTCAGGTGTGTTTGTGGGTGATGAAGTGAGTTAGGAGAGGAAAGCCGCAGTGGAGACTGTGCAGCATTCTGGGTACTTCCTCCTGATCTCCCCCTTCTCATGTTTTATGATTTTCCATCAGCAAGGAATACATCATCTCCTGCAAGTGAATTGGATTGTCCTGTTTTTCCGAAGGAAGAGAGAGCGTAATAGCTCAGAATTTCGTAAGATGTTTTTGGTACCATTTGGAGGTCAGCCAAAGCTGTATTGCCAGTGAGACTTTTGCACTTTCTTCCAGGCACAGGAGAGTTGCTTCTGGCATCAGGATGTGACCCCAGAGAGGCACTTTCAGGGTGACAGCATGCTTCAAAGAACATGCCGTCTTGGTGGGTATGTGAGTCTGTGGGTGTGGGTGTACTTGGGGAGTTGGTGAATTTGGCTCTCAGCATAGCAAGTTTCCTTTTTCTCTTCTACTTACAGCTGATGCATTAGACCTTCACCATAATTGCCCTCACTCTTGATTTTCCTCAGGCCAAGGCCTTTGGGAGCCTGGTGGGCCGGGGTTGGGTTGGAGCCCATGGCTGTGGGTGTGGAGGCATCTTCACAGGCATCGCCCTGCTGGGCCCGGATGACGATGCTTGGACCACAGACGAATTCAGCACTTGCCGGACACATCAGGGACTTGCTCCTTCACGTTGATTTCCCTCCTTTGGCGAGTCAGTTGATGTGCCACCTCCAGGGTGTTTGTCTGGGCCGAAGGCCTGGGTTCAGCCTCATCTGGAATAACCAAAGGGTCTTCTGGGTCTGTTGAAGTTTACGGGATCCCTAAGGGATCCCTAAGTATTTTAAGAACCAGAGAATGACACAGGAAAGGACACAACGGGAACAGTTAATTTTTAAAACAACTTTATTGATGTATGATTTCTATACCATAAAATGTACACATTTTAATACTATCCAGTGATTTTTCGTAATTTCACCAAGGTGTGGAGACATCACCATAATCTAGTTTTAAAACATTTCCATCACCCCAATATTAGATTCTTTGTGCCCATCTGTAGTCACTCCCCAGATAACTGCTCTTCTACTTTCTGTCCCTGTAGACTTGCTCATTCTGGACCTTTCATAGAAAGGGGCTAATACCACGTGTGGTCTTTCGTATCTGGCTTCTTTCACTTTGCATAATGTTATTGAGGTCTGTACTTGTGGCATACTGCTGAGTAGTAACGCACTGGATGAGGGCCACTTTCTTTATCCATTCATCGGTTGATGGCCACTTGGTTCGCTTCCACTTTGTTGACTGTTGTGAATGATGCTGCTGTGAGCATTTCTGTCCAAGTCTCTGTGCGGACATACGTTTTCATTTCTCTTGGGTAGACTCCCAGGAGTGGAAATCTGGGTCATATGGTAAATTTGCATTTAACTTTTTAAGGAATTGCCAAACCGTTTTCCGAAGTTTTCCCAAGCTGCATCATTCTGCATTCCCGCCGGCAGTGAATGAGCAGAACCGTTCATTTCTGATCTTACTGCGAACTGGACAGTGAAGGTGTTCATGAGAGACCACTGCAGGTGAAATCCAAAAATTGCCCCCGGCGTGTGGGCAGCAGGCCCTCAGTGGGATCTTGACAACACACCAGAAGGGTCTTGACCCCAGTTTCCACATAAGCTTCCCCAGCAGATGTCAGAGCTTCAGCCCAGAGGGGCCACTGGCCCTTACTTCCACTTCCCTTCCCAGCTCCAGCCTTGCTAGCCACACTCCCCTGCAGCCCATCTCATTCCAGAGAGGATTCGCTCTTATGAAAAAATGTTCTGCATTGCACTGGTGCTAATTTAGCAACTTTATTGGACAATGTGATTTACCATCCGTGACCTGCTTTCAAATGGATTCATTTACCTGCATTGATTGGTATATGTTAACTGCCGCCAGCAAATGCACAGCAGTCCTTAAAAACTGTGTAGCATTTTGCTTTCTGGTAATGATAGTTAACTCCATCCTTGATCGCCAATGACATGGTACTCCCCTCTTGGAGATGGACTTAAATTGCATAACTCTGTTCCTTGATGATGAGAAAATAAATTACTCTTCAATACCGTATTCTGCTAAGAACTTCTTAAATTTGCGTTCTTTGGTAGGTGTTCCTTCTTTTCTTTTCTTTCTTTTTTGTTTTGTTTTGTTTTGTTTTTTTGCGGTATGCGGACCTCTCACTGTTGTGGCCTCTCCCCTCGTGGAGCACAGGCTCCGGACGCGCAGGCTCAACGGCCATGGCTCACGGGTCCAGCCGCTCCGCGGCATGTGGGATCTTCCCAGACTGGGGCACGAACCCGTGTCCCCTGCATCGGCAGGCAGACTCTCAACCACTGCGCCACCAGGGAAGCCCTCCTTCTTTTCTTTTTGGGTATACTCTCCTCGCTATTCAAAGTGCTGTCCTTGGACCACTGGCATTGACATCAACTGGGAGCGTGTTAGAAATGCAGAATCTCAGGCCCCACCCCCAACTTCCAGAATCAGAATCTCATTTTAACAAGATCCCCAGGTCATATTCATGAACTTTGAAGTTTGCAAAGCGCCACTCTAAATCTGGAGTCATCAGAATAAGACCCTTGGAGCAAATCTGGCCAGCTGCTTGTTTTAGTAAAAAAAAAAAAAAAGTTTTATTAGAACACAGCCACGCCCACTCTTTCTGTATTGTCTCTGGCTCACTGGGAGTCGAACTGCAGAGTTAAGAGCTATGACCGAAAGTGTTTATGGCCCGCAGAACTGAAAGTGTTTACTTTCTGGACCTTTACAGAAAAGGTTGCCGACCTTTGCTCTGGAGATGGTTTTATTCTTATTTACTTATTTTTATTATATAATATATAATTAATTGTGATTTACTTATATTTTTGTTTACTTAATTTCTAAAAATATGTTAGTTTTTCTTATTTTACTTTTTTCATCTTCCATTTACTATAACCTTTGGGTCATTCCACTTTTTTTTTTAACTAAGTTGTGAGTGCTGTCCATCCCCAGGTTCTCTTAGGATCCTGCCTCTTAGAATAAAGTGACAGAACTTAAATGAAGCTTAGGCTTCGGGTTTCTCATCCACAAACTGGAAAGCTCTGAGGTGCCCTGATTTCTCAGATGCCATCCCACTCTGCTTGAAGAGTGCTCTGGGTAAGCTCTGTTTTATGTCATTTTATTCTTTGCAAAAGAGGAGATTATTTGTGAAACAGGAAGGCCATATTTGTTATTTTTTGTAAAGGCTTTAAAATGGAGATACAAAGTAGAAGAAAGAAATGAATTCCTTTGTCAAATCACAGGGTCTGGTTAGGGTGGGAAAATCTCACCAGAATGGTCATGGGAGGCACCCAGAAAGGGAAGTGGGCAGGACAGTCTTCGTGGGGTGCACCCTATGCACGGGGTCCCGCGCTCAGGAGGGCCCTGTGCTTGTTTCATGCTCTGTTGTCACCATCTTGAAATTCTTAATAACTTTAAAACCAGGAGCCCCCACTTTTGTTTTGCATCAGGCCCTGAAACTTAGGTAGTTGCTGGAAGCTAGTGATGGGGTTGGAAGACCCGCCCAGTGCCTGGTTCCTGGAAGCTGAGAGCTACGTGTGTGCCGTCCCGTTAGCCAGCACTGAATTATCCTGAACCAGTGATTCTATCACTGCCGAGCTGTCATCACCAGCCCGGCGTGTGTCTGGCTCTTTCTCTTACGTTACTTTGTGCCAAGGGAAGAAAGACCACTTTGGATGATTTCTTAAATTAAGCACTTCGGTAAATCTGCTCGAGCAGAGGCAACTCAAAGTGAAGTTCGGATTATCTCCAGTTAAGGTCGGTATTTGAGCCTCACAACTCGAATGTGATTGCTTTCAGGGGTTGTATGTTGCACTTTTCCCTGCAGAGCCAGTGAGAGATGCCGCTTTTCTGACAGGGGTGCTTCTTAAAGAAATTGGGCTCCCACCCGGTTTAGGTTAAGGTCTCTGGGGACATCTAAGCAGTCGGGGTTTTCAGGCCACAGGTCACTGGTGGAAGCCTCCCAAGGGTGCCACTTTCACCTGGTCCCTGTGGGGAGGAATTACATCCAGTGACCCTGCAGGTGGCTGACTGAGTCTGAAATAGCAGCCTCCCAACCCAGCAGGGACCAGAACAAGGAACATTGCTGTAATTTCTTTCTTCCTCCCCTCTGAACGATTGTTCATAAGGAGCCTTTTGGAAACAAAAAATCAAAGGAAAGCAAGAAAAAGGAGACTTAGTTTGGTGAACCCAATGGAAAACTATACTGTCCAGCCAAGAGGTCCCCAAAGGGTGATGAGTGAGCCGGACACTGGGGATGTCTCAGAAGTTTAGACATGTTGGTGACAAGATGCTTTTAGCACTTTTTGAGAGACCAAAGGACATTTGATGATCATAATTATAGCCCTAAAATAATTATGTATTTGTCATCACAGGTGTGGTCATTTATTGAGCATCTACTATGTGTCAGGGCCTGGGCCGAGTCATGCATATCTCTTAATTCTTACCCTGTGTGCGGCCCAGCTCTTTGTTACAGATGAGAAATCTGAGGCTCTCAAGGTTTGACTTGGCCCAGAGCTCACAGCTGGTCAGTGACAGGGTCAGATTTAAGCTCTGTCTGACTCCAGAGCTTGGGCCAGGTTCCCTAAGCTGCCCTCTGACCTCACCGCCCCCTCTGAAACCACTACAGCACTCCCTCCCCAAAGTCATGTCAGGAGCTGGTCCTGGGTTGCATTAAAAGAAGTTCCGGCAGATTTGAACGTCAGCACTTGTTTCCCAAAGAGTAGCTGAGATGAATTTAGGTGGTAGACAGGTGAACATTTAAAAGAATGTCTTTATTGTATTTTAAGGAAAAAGTATATTTTTTACTGGTATATTAAACCTGTGATTTTAGAGAGAACTAACAGTTTCTTTTAAAACACGAATGTAAGAAAAGAAACAGTCTTTTAAATAAAAATAGTGTGGGCGAGATGTGTACGGCCCACTGGTTCAGCTGTTCTAGAGACCCAGAGAGATTTAGCAATGCACCCAAACTCGCAGAGCTAGGAAGTGAATGGATTTGAACACAGATCTTTCTGGCTCTAAAGTCCGAGTGATATGCACCAGCTTCTCCGAGGAAGAAAAGGAGGAAGGGTGTCCAAACATTCTCTGGGGTGGGTGGACAAATTTAAAGCTTCTCAGGACAGGCACAGATGGTAAGGCCGCTCAGACCTCCCGCCCCTTCTTGGGAGGCAAAGACAGCTTCAGCCTCCGACATCTAGTTTCCTCTGGGTTTTGGCTACGGGACCTGCTTTGACTAAGAATTGTTCTTGGGACACTGTCACCATGGCACGGTGAGCCTTTAATCATCCCCTCAAATAACGGTGATCAATATTGACTCCCGCTGAGAAGCCCAGAAGGGTGAGGTGGGGGAGGGACGGCACACAGGACAGTCCCCACAGAGACACTGCCCAGCGCCCGGGGTGGCGGGAGTCCCCTCCTTTCTACCGGAGGCTCATTAGTAGTCAGTCCTCACGCAAGGACCTCGGAGGAAAAAAGTCATCTTAACAGGTTCTGAACAAGCCGAACCGGCGGTCGTTGTTGGACGGTGACAGGAAGCAGACTCGGCTGCCCTTGCCCTTGGGGCCGGGCAGTGACGGCCGAGCGCTGAGCTCTGCCCCGGGTTGGGCTGTTTCACGTGGCTTCGATCAACAAGCACCACCACTGAGTGAGCAGACCCGCTGGGCAGGGAGGGCTTCAGCCCGCATGTGGGGTTTGCAGCTTACGGAGAGAAGGAGGAAGGACTAGATTCAGTGGGCAAAGCCCAGCGAGGCGGCCAGGAGAGCAGCGGGAAGGATAACGGCAGTTGGCTGCGGTCATCACATTCTTCCTTAAAACTCATAAGTTTCCAGGGGTCAAGGTCTCAAATCTGGACAGCTGGGCTTGGGGTCAGTTCTGGTATATAGGGGCCCTTTCTCCTTGCTGGGATGATAAAGGCACCCTTTTCGTGGAGGACTAGAGAGAGTGTCCAGCTGGGCGAGGGCCGTCCTCCCCGGGCACAGCTTGGTGAGGGGCACTGGCTGGATTTCAGCCACCACTTTGCAGTCCGCACACTAGATGGCCATTCACAGTGGCCTCGAATGAACTTGTTTACAAAACAGAAATAGACTCACAGACATAAAAAAAAAAAAACTTATGGTTACCAAAGGGGATAGCAGGGTTAGGGGGGAGATAAATTAGGAGTTTGGGATTAAGATATACACACTACTATATATAAAATAGTAAACAACAAGGACCTTGAGTATAGTACAGGGAACTATACTCAGTATCTTATAATAACCTATAATGGAAAAGAGTCCAAAAAAGAATATATAGATATATTTGTATAACTGAATAATCACTTTGCTGTACGCTTGAAACTAACACTGTAAATTAACTATACTTCAGTAAAAAGAAAAAACGCAAAATATAAATATAAAAAAAATCTACAGGTACTAGTTCTCTAGTATAGTTTAACAAGCTCGCTGAAAACCTAGTGGCTTGAAACAACCGTTCTGTCTTGTTCATGATTTCGTGGGTGAGGAATGTAGGAAGGGCTCTGTCGGGTGGTTTGTTTCTGCAGCTGGGGCTGGAGGACCCACTTCTAGGATGACTTTTCCATTCATGTGGCAGGTGTCTTGTTCCTCCTTACCTTGTTCCTCCTCTCTGTCCGTGTGGCATCGTCTGCCAGAGACTCTTGTGTGGCTTGATTTTCTCACAGCTTGATGGTCTCAGAGGAGTGACACTTCTTCTGTGGCCACTGGCCTCCATGAGGCAGGAAGTGGAGGCTGCCAGAAAGCACAGCGTCGCCCTTGCCAGTTGTCCTGCTCAGAGCAGTCCAAGGGCCCGTGCAGATTCTAGGGGCTGGAAAAATAGATCCCACCTCTTGTCAGGATGGGGAGAGAGGGTGTGGGGGGCAAGGTCGCCTTGCAGAAAAGCATATGGGACGGGCGATACTGCATTCATCTTTGGAAAATACAGTCTGCCACTCCTTAATTGGCAGGGATTTTTCAGGGACCTCACAATGATTCTTGGACTCCCCTCAGCCTCCCATCAGAAGAACAATGAGCAAGACACAGGCGTATTCTTTTAAGATCAGAATATATGTCTAATTCTTAATTGTGTTAATGGAGTCCAGTTTGATCTGAAAGATGATGCTAATAAGGTAAACCAACTTGCAAAGAGAAGAGAACCCCAGCTGTGAGCACTGCTGTGGGGGAAAGGAGGCCAGATGCATGTCTCTGGTGGTTCAGGAGCGCCGTGGCAAAAGCAGCTGGCTTGGGTTTGGTGAGGTCTCAAAGATGGGGCCATTTGACTTGGAGCAACTCAGCGCCTGTCCTGGTGTTTAAATTCGAAGTGCATTTTACTGAGTCAATCAAGAAAGATTCAGTTGTTGAAATGGAGGCAAATTCAGACAGTAAATTGATGTTTTCAGTGGAAACTTGCTTCCAAGCCAAGCCCTTGGGTCATTACTGGACATTCGCCTCCCTTTAAAGATATGGTGTGACAAATAACATGCACGCCCATTCAATTGAACATTTGAACCCTTAGCTAAAAAAAAAAATCTGAATAATTAGCCAAGCACATTTTTTTTGGATGTTGCTAAACTTTGCAAAGAACGATGGAAAGAGATGTTGCATGTCAGTTATAACTGGAGAGGAGTTATCCCGTTCTCCTGAGGTGTTCCACGTGTAAGGGGGCTGGGGCTAGAAGCCGTGGTTTGCAGCCTCTTCTCTGCCACTTACGAGCTGTGACCTTGGGCAGGTCACTGGTACTTACTGTGAACGTCACTTTCTTTACCTTTCAAATGAAAACAGTTATACCTATGCCATCCACTTCTGAGTCTGATCTAAGAATAAAATGACACCATAGTGTTTTTTAAAATTGCTTTGTGAGTTCAGAAATCCTTTACATATTGAGTCATCATTGCTAATAATAATTAGCGTAGCAAATTTCTGTTGCCTGAGAATAAACACAAACATGCCTTTGTGGCTCATTTAAAAATTAAATGTATAGAGTCTATAATTATTTTAAAATACAGAGGTTGAGAAGTTAACTGTATAACTCTGACATCTAGAATTTGGGTACAACTCAGAATTTGTGCACTGTGCCTAATATGTTCATAAGTCCGGTTATTGTGCCAGTTTGGGCTAACACATGTAGTACTTTCTGAAATTAAAGGCTTGAGTCTACAAAGACAAAAGAGTAAGGAAGCCATTAGACAATGTTTCGCTGCTTTGCATAAACTTCACACAGCAGTTGAGCCCTATTGTTGAATGGACTAATGGTAATGAGTGGATTACTCCTATTCTAATAGACATAGATTCAGTTATTTATTAACAAATAATTTACTGAGGGCCTATGAGGGAAGTTCTCTTTGCCATTAGCTGCCTCAGTACTTTCCAGATGTCGTTCTCATGGGACGTTGCTCTCATGAGCTGGCCAAGGGCATCCCATACTCAACTCAAAGAAAGCAAGCTCACCCTCCCCCAATTTACAGACAAAAGAAGAGGTCAATGGATGAGATTTTCTCTACATTAATTTTTTTTACTGTATCTTTTTCTTACATCTTTAGCACCTGAACCTACTTGACCATGCTAAAATATGGTGAAAGATGCCATCTACAATGCAGTATTGAGTACTGAAAGTCATTTTCCATCACAGGTGTTGCCTGTTTCATTGGTCACTCCCAAATTTAAGGACCACTGGATTACACTCTATCCAGGGATGGGCAAATCTGGCCCGCTCTCTGTTTTGTAAATAAAGTTTTATTGGAACACAGCTGTGATCATTCATTTACATATCATCTATGGCAGCTTTCACCCTATGGCAGAGTTGAGTAGTTCCAACAAGAGGCCTTATGGTCTGCAAAGCTGAAAATATTTATGTGGCCCTTGACAGAAAAAGTGTGTCGGCCTCTGTGCAAAATACCATGGTGAGGGCGTGACGACACAAGAGCAAGCTCTCTTCAACTCTGAACTTTCCCCTGGCTTAGACAGCTGCTGAGGCTACCATTTTGTTGTGACAGGACTCGATTTGAGCATTCCATTTTTCCTCCCAAACCTGTAGCAAAAAAGAAAGGCAGGGGGAAAAAATGACGTTTTCCTTTCAAGGGAACATGAGGTCATGGTTAAAAAAGAAAAAAGAACGGGGATTTGGAGTTCTGCAACCTAGTTCAAATCCAGACTTCACCATTAGTTAATTCACATATTCAAGTTCGTATTTAATCCACAGATAATATGTTTATTAAGCACCTACTCATAGTTGCTGCCCCAAGAATGTACACCTAAGGTGTACATCATCCTGGATCCTATGGGATCCTGGTTATCTATTGCTGTGTAACAAACTTAGTGGCTTAAACAGTTACTTATTATTATCTTTTCAAGTTTTTGTGGGTTCACTGGGCTTAGCAGGATGGTACTCCCTTGGTTTTTCTCATGCGTTACCATCAGCTGTGGGCTGGGGCTGCCATCACAGGTTTGGCTGGGATGGAGCCCAACGTGTCTCATTCCCAGGGCTGGCAGTGGGTGCTGGCTGTTGGCTGGGAACTCAGCTGGAGCTGTAGACTGGAGCACACGTGGCTTGGGCTCCTCCAAGCATAGTGGCTGGGTTCCATGAGGATGCTTCCCAAGAGTGAACGTTCCAGGAGTCCCAGCAGGAGCTTCTTATAACCTAAGCTCAGAGCTCCCAGAACATTACTTCCACCACATTCTATTGGTCAAACAAGTCACTAAGGCTAACTCAGTTTCAAGGGGAACGTGACTGCACCTTTCATTGAGGGGAACATCAAAGAATCTGTGGCCTCTTGAATCTGCCACATATACATGCAGTGGGGAGCCAGCACACAGTGGCTCTTCTGTTAAATTGCAACATAAAGAAGCCCTGATGATAAGAGAGCTTTTAATAGGGTGGTTTGGTCTGGAAGAAAGCCAGAGAAGGCTTCTTGGTGGATGAATAAACTGAGATGTGAAGGTCCAGTGGAGTTAACCAGATGAAGAAAAGAGGACAGGAAGCAACCTGTGCAAATGTCCTGGGGCAGGACTGTAAGAAGGTTGGTGTAGCTAGAGCTTAGAGTGTGAGGGAATTGCAGTAGGAGTTAAGTTTACTAGCTTGGTGATGTCACAATTCCTCATCTCTCCAGACTTCTGTTTTCTCACTTAGAAAACAGGATAATATTTGCCACATGAGGCTATTGTGAGGATAAATTAAGAATGAGTCAGTAAAGCCTTGCACAGTGGAATATTTTTTCCTCTTGGAAATGGCCATTAGCAAATGAGAAAAGCATCCCCCTGGCCCCTCTTCTCCACCTCCTTGTCACTCATCATCTCTCTCCAGGGTCAGAAGTGAGCCTGCAACTCATGCCTTTAGAGTTGCAGTGGATCCATGAAGTCTCACCTAAACTGTGAAGTCCTGGGGCTTGTGAAGAGTCCCAGTGAACTGAAGCCATTGCCTGGCCGTTATTTGTTTTAAAGTGACACCAACCACCGCCTCAGCAGCACATGTGGGTACTGCACAAAGGGTACATTTCTTTGCCTGCCCTCAGTGCTGATTTGCATAACTTTTCCCCCAGCCTTCACCACCCCTCCCCGACCTGACCAGCTGTAGTTAACACGTGAATTCACTTACAGTGCACGGGACAGCCCCCAATAAAAAAGTATGTTCTGGTCCAAGATGTGAGGAATGCTGAGTCTGAGAGACCCCACTCTACTCCCATTCTCTATGGCTCTCCTCTTGTTACTAATTCGTCATCACTCTGGCTCCCTGGTAGTTCCGCCAACACGCTGACCCCCGTCTTATTTCAGGGCCCTCGTACCCGCCTTCCTTCTGCCTGAATGTGCTTCCCCAGGGACGCCTTCCCTGGTCTCTAGATTTCAGTCAGCCTCCACAGCAGCTCTTGCTTCCCCTTCATGGCTCTTTTCTCTGTCCGCAATGCTCCACTTGTGTCTGCCGCCAGCCACCATCCCCTATGACCCTCCCTCCCACTACCCTATAAGAGTCGTAAAGACTTGGTGTCCTCAGCTCCCTGCCCAGAGCCTGGCACAGAGCTCAGTATATATTCATTGAAGTTGGGGGACAAGGAATGGGAGAGGTTGAAAGTGGGGAGAGGAGAGGACTGTTTTTAGAATCAGAAATCCTGGCTGCATGCACCAATTTCTAGCTTTGTGATTGGGGAATACTTGCCCAACCTCTCTGAGCCTCGGTTTTCTCATCTGTATAATGGGGATGATAATCACTTCTACCTGGTTGGCTTGCTGTGTGAGGATGGTTTTCAGTGTTTGTACCAGATGTAGTAAGTGCTGAATCAAGGGTATACACATTGGGATGATCTTTCCTCCACAGAGGGCTGGCACCGATGCCCTGAGTGCCTGATTTGAAATGGTAGCAGTTAACACCCGGACGGCACTCTCTATGCGCTGGGCACCTTCGCTTATTAACGCGCTTTCGTTCTCACCCCGCTTCCGGTGTCACGAGTCCCACTGAGGAAGGGCAGTTCAGGATGGGAACAGCTGAGCCGGGCCCACGGTGAGTAGGTGGCAGAGGTGGGGTTCAAACACATCCAGGCCATCTGGCCCCAGAGTGTTAACCAGGACTCTGAGCTGCCCGCCTAGGATTTGTTTCTCACCTCACTTTGTGGAAATGTTTTTTTTCTCATTTCTCATTGCGTGTGTCAAGACTTCCTGTGGTTGCAGTCCAGACAAGCTGATTAGTCAGATGGAGTCGAGGCTGGGGGTGCGGGGAGGGCAGGACACTCATAAGGAGACCCACAAACACGCCCGCCCCATTCTGTGGCCTGGTCTTAGTTCATGAAGGTGACTGAGTGATGACCTGGAGAGGCCATGGAGAGAAGAGTTTCATGTTACTCACTGTTTCCCTAGAAATGAGATGCAGGAAGTGGAAGACGGGAAGGAGGGGACCGTCTAGGCCAGAGCCTTTATTGGGGTTTCTGAGGGAAAGGCGAGGTGGGGCAGAGTAAACAGCTTAGGATTGGCTAGTTTGATCATTCTGAAGGGCTCTGGGCTATAGGACCTGTAGTTGCCTAAAACCCAGCCCTGGGGCGATTTAGGGCAGGGGAAATATTGTCTCATTAAGGTCGTTGTTGAGGGTTGCAGACGAGAGGTCGGGTGGTGTGTATGTGGACCCAGGGCTGTCTCTCAGAGCTGGCTCGCCCTGGGGCGGTGGGGGGGGGGGCAGGGGACAGTCTCTCCCCGGGTCTGTAAGGCCATCACATGCTAGAGCATCAAGAATACAGAAAGTAAGAAAATACAGTTAATATAACTGGCCCTGTGCTGGGGATGCCAACTAGACAAAGAAAACACAGAGCATCACTTTCCCTTGCTAACGTGTGGGCACCTGGAGTGACACTGGGGAGTCCAGCCTGGGCCCCCTGAAGTGCAGAGCTGTGCGGTGTTGATTCATCTTGTCATCAGAAATGCCACCTCTTTTCTGAGTAGACTGTCAGGTCCCAGAGGCACAGACAGGCCAGCTGTCGCCATGCCGTTCTGCGGGCTGCATGCCTTGAGTGCCTGCTGTGTGTCAGGCTCCGGGTGAGGTGCTGCGGAGCAGTGGTGAGCAGTTAGGCTCATTCCCTGATCTCCAGATGCTCGCAGTCTAGTGGGGGAGGGGGAGGTTAGTGAGATTTGGCAACAGGGAGATCAGTCTGGGAGATCATGGAAGTCTTCTTGGAGAAAGTGACATCGTAGTTGAGTTTGGAAGGGTGTTTTGAGAATGTCCGGTGGAAGCCGGAAGAAGGGGGAAATGGATGTAGCAACGCCCAAGTACACTTTTCTTCTAGCTCTGAAGGACCTGTGAACATCTCTGTGCCAAGAACCAGGACCAGCGCCTCCTTTGGGGGTTCAGATCTGGCCTTTTGCGAAGGTTGGATTGCTTTGTGGGGTGTGCTTTGCCTCGTGGTCTATCTAAGCTTGAGCGATAATGAGTTTCGGGGAAAAGAGGAGTGTCATCACTGTATGTATTCACCCCTCCAGCCACACTCAGCCCATATTAGCCACTGGAGTAAGTGACTAAACAGATACGAATATTAAACATGGGCTGGATTGCGAATCAGGTGTAGGATTTGACAAGTTTTATACCCCTCCTTGCTTCACCCCAACAGTAGGACCATCAGGAAAACAGCATTGCAGCTGCAGACACACCCCTGTCCAGGTGTTTCTTGTCTGGGAAATCAAATGTGTTTAGACCTCCTCGGAGCTCCATCAGTTGGGCCACCTTCCAAGACGGCGGATGGTACTTGACAGGGAAAACCAAAGTTTGAGACCACCCTATTTCCATCAGGGCTGGAAAAGAACTTTGATTACTTCGATTCATGAGAGCCTCTCTGCCCTTCCCTACTCCCCTGAGAATTGATAATCTCAACGTGAATCTTTTTTCCCCCAATCCTTGGTATTTGTAAGGTTGGAATTTGGTTGTCATGGCATTTAATCTGTTTACATGGGTTTTATTCTGGCCTCTAAGTACACTGTGGGCAGTGGGGTCGAGTCCAGGCAGGGTTAAGCCTGGGGTTCTGGAATCCTTGGGTTGTGTGTGTGTGTGTGTGTGCGCGCGTGCCCGCATGCTGGGTGCTTCTCACATGGATGTGAGTGTTATGGTCTCCACACCTCCAGAGGTGCTATTCATGTAGTTTCTCACGTGAGTGATTCCCTTCGACTAGGGGTGAACTGTAGCCATGAGAACGCAAACTCCACCTCATCAGGATATGGACCTTCACCTCCAGGATCTGTGTACAGCATTTGTGGGGGGCGTTTGGGGACCCAGAGAAACAATCTTGCACGTACTTCTCACACATGCCCTTCACGGCAAGTTGGTGTGAGATAAGAGGCTCTGGACACCTGCGCATTAAAAACATGATTATATTACGATGGGGGCAAATCTAGTTCCCCCTTCTGTATCCTCCCCCCCGCCCACCCCGAAGAAGTTTGAAGGGCTTTCTAAAAGTCATGTGCCAGTGGAAAGGAAACATCCTTTTAGCCTTAGGCCTCCTTGCCACCTACTGTTGAGAGCCAGGCTGAGCGCCAGAGTAGATTTCATGGTTTAAACAGCTAGATCAACTGTGTCCGTCTAAGTCCGACAGAGGCCTCCAGGCACTAGGGTTTTCTTCTTGGATGGTCTCAGGAGCCCTGACTCTGTTTTACAGCCAGGTAAGCAGTTGGTTACCCTCACAGATGTACCCTAGTTACACTCTCTGACCCAGAGCCGCTAGAGATTGGAGGTCTCGGAAAAGTCACCCTCTTGAGCAGTTACCCTCCAATCCAGAGCCAGCCAAGGAGTGTTTTTATCCGCTCTTCAGATGTGATTTTTCTCAATTCAGTGTCACGAGGCCTCGTGGCCAAAAGACTTCTTCAAAAAGTAATAAACTTTCATCAAGTGAGTTGACAGGGATGCCTTCTAAGCAAGTTCGTGGTGGCAGGGCACTTTTAACAGCCCGCGGTGACACTGCCAGTATTCCTCTGAGAGTGAGATGGTATAATTCAATTTGGATATATTATAATTAATAAATTGGGGAGCAGATTGCATTAAGTAGATGGCTCTTGGCTTTAAGGGTACTCTGTCAAGAAACTAGCACCGCGAAGGGGGTTGTGATATTATTATTTTAATTTTTATTATCAGCATCAATAATAGCAACTCCAGCTAATATTTTGCACACATTTATGTTACAGGCGCCACTTTGAGGGCTTGGCTTTAATTCACTTGTATTCTATAAACCTCACAACTAGCCTGTGACAGGCGTGCTCTTGTGATGCGCGTTCTGCAGTGGGGGTTGGATTCATTGCCCGAAGTCCTCCAGGTCATGAGGGCTAGATTGCAGGGTTCAGACCCAGGCAGGTTGGTTCCAGCGCTCAGGTTCTTTACTGCTGAGTGGGCAACCCAACGTCTTTATTAGAATATTTACATCAGGGTCTGGAATATGCAAGAAGCCTTATGCAAGGCGTGATGGTCGGCAAAAGAGAGCCGAAGTGTGGTGGACCCGGTGGCCCGGCGATGTTCAGGTTTTCTCTCTACACACTTAAGGCTCTAATGTACCTTTCGTATCAGCATTTCTGGATTTCACGCGGAAGCAAATGAAATGAGGAAGCGGGCCCAGCACTCTGGTGTGAAGGGCAGCAATGGAGGTGTTGGCTGCAGGGCAGCCAGCCCAAACTCATGGTTTGGGTTCTGTGCCCGGCACAGGCGGTGTAAACTCGAGAGCAGCAATGGCAGGGTCTGTACGGGCCGGTCCCAGTGTGGTTGGGTCATCGTCTCCCCCAGCAGAGCCTCCAGACTTGACTCCCGTTGTCCCAAAGGCCCTGCAGATCACCTGGTATCATTTAGTGCATTCCTTTTGAATCTGTGTTTACAACTGCAACCTTATTGTACACACACCCTTCAGATATCAAAACTGCAAACACAACTGAGTAACTCAGGCGGGCATTCTTTCTCAGTCTGTGGCCACCCATCTGGTCTCCTAACTAGAGGAGCTAGGACGGTAACTGTGGTTCAGAGTGAAGGGCACGCACATCGTTGCTCATTGGCTTGTGCCCAAGGGGGCTTTGAGGGGCTGTGAAGATATGGGGAACCCAAGCTGTTGGATTTATGAATTCTTTGGTCCTAATATGTGTGTTTCAGTTTCCTCCTTGTCTTCAAACTGCCGGCCTCTCTCAAATCCCTTTCTTATTTTCTGCTTTCCAGTAAATTTCAAAATAGAATTAAATTGCAAGTTGGAATTTGACCCGTTACTCTTTCTAGCTCTGAAGGAGGAGGTCTGGGCTCACTTTGGCAGCTCCTCCTCTTTCTGTTCACTTTTAGAAGGTGGTTCGGAAGAAGGTCTTTGTAATTTTCATCTCTTTTTCCCCTTGACTAAGGCTTTCTCTGGTTTTAATGTGTGTCATTATGGGCAGATCCTTTGGCCCAGTTCCTAGAGCCCAACTTGGGTCCTGAGTACTGTCTAAATCTGGCATCTGAACTCAGAACAGGCCTGGGGATGTCGACCAAGTGCCTCCCGATGTCCCTCCCCACCAAACATCTGACGCTTCTTACTCTTCTAGCTAAAAACATATCAACCAGGGTTATTGTGGTCCCATCTAGTGGGTTTTGAATAAACTGGAGGAATGTTTCCAGTTTGAGGCTGGAAACTGGGTACGTGGTCAGGAAATTTCTGGGTGAGCTATTGTGATCACTCAGATGTGGAGCTTAGGAGTGAATGTCAACCACTCAGGAAGCCGAGATTGGTTCTAGAAGATCAGTGTGGTGGCCTTCCCGACAGCTTGGCTCTGAAGACTTCATGAGAATTTGTGATATATTCGTAGAGACCATTTAGTAAGTGCTTACCAAGCGCGTGTCACTGGGCCCAGTAGGGACTTTAAAAAGCAAGATCCCGTTTATTCCTTAAAAAGAAATCTGTGTGATTTCCGTTTTGCAGGAGAGGTAACTGAGGCCCTGAGAGGCTAAGTAACTTGCTTAGGATCACACAGCCTGTACTGGCAGGATTAGAATGCATACCTGCCTGATTCCCAGGACCGGGCTCCACATTGACCTTCACAGTGCTTGTTTCAGCAGGAGTCCCACAGATGGGTGGTGAGCAGGCAAAGAAATGAATGAATGAACGCGGCAAAGGGTTTCAAATAAAGAGGATGACTTTGAAAGACTGCGTGACTCTTGCAAGAAGAGACACTCTCCGTTCTTTTGTTTTCCTTTCGCATCCCCACACCCAGCCCAGTGTCTAGCATATTCTAAGCACACCACATAATTTGTTGAATGAACCCTGAATTCATGAGCAGAAGAAAAGGCCACTTCTTTTCTTTTCTTTTGAATTAATGATTTAGCTGTTTAACATCTTCCTCCTTGTCCTAAAGGGCCCTGTGGTCCCTTTTGACCCCCAGCTTCTAAGGGCTGTTGAAGAAGGTTGGCGTGAACACAGCTTCTTTTCCCCAGGACCTCCTTCTCCCCATCTGCTTTCCAGATGAGCAGATGACTCACCAACTCCCTGCAGCCTTCCCAGACCAGCTTTTTTGTCTTCTCCGCTCTCTTTCCTAGTCTCCTGGGCAGAACTCTTTTGGCCGCAAGTGATGGAAAACAACTCAGTGTTGTTCAGACCCTAAGGGGGAACTTGGGAACTTGGTCCCAGATGGTGGTTCACAGAACCCTAGGAGAGAATTCACTGAAGCACAGAGAGGGGCAGTGGTGTGCTCCAGATCACCCAGCTATTAACTGGGGGGAAGGCTGGGGAGAGCTTAAGGATTTTGAGAATAAACTGCATTAGTGTGGAGACTCTTTCATTCACCATGGTGTGTGCTTAAAACAATAACCCCCCGCCACATAGTAGGTGCTCAATAAATATCGTTGACTGGATGAATGAGTGAATGAATATGTGAATAGATGAAGTCGTAGTCTTAGAACCTCCCTCCTCCCCATGGTGGAGTCGCGGGGGAGGGTAACTGAGACCATGGAGGAGGTTCGGGAGGGCCGTTGCCAGCCCCGCTCAGCTGCCTCCTCCCCATCACGCCAGGCCCCGCCGCCTGGCTTCTGCTGGCTCCCGGCCCCAGGTTCTCTCTCTGCCTTGAGTCCATATCAGCCCCTGCCGGTGATGCAGAGCCTGCTCGCCTTAGTCCTGGCTTGAGTGTCTCCGGGCTCCCAAAGGCCCCACGGTGAATGAATGGGCTTTCAGTTCTTTTATCAGCCTGTCTCGGCTGTGACCACAGCAAGCTGTGGCCCCTGAGGAAGATGACAGAAGCGAGGTCTACTGCCAAGGGCTCTCCGATGCCATCCCCGGGAATTCCAACTCCCTGGGGCTCCCAGCCGGCGAGAACAAGGGCCTGCTGTACCCAAGCCCCCCAGTCTTTGGGTGGGGTGAGTGCTGAATGGAAAGTCAGCCGCCTGGGCCGCGTGGCTTGGCCTCCGTGAGCAGGGATGTTTCATAAAGTGACTTTTCAAGGCCTTCTCCCTCCACCGGGCCTTGGCAGCCACGCCGACTCTGCAGAACTGAGCGGGCCTTGTGTCTGTTGGGAAGAAAGACGTGAAAATGAGGGCTGGAACGGACGCGGGGCTCCGATTCCAGGAGAAACAGGGCTCCGTGTCGTGCTGCCCCTGAGGCAGGGCCGACAAGCGGCACATTCATTCCCGGGCAGGAGGCTCTCCCTGGGTGGCATCCCATCCCCCTGCACAGCCGCTGTGGGACAGCGGGGTCGCCGTGTGAGAGGTGGAGCTGGGGGAGCCCTCAATCCTGACTTCTCGTCTGAGTTACTCCTCCGGGAAGCTCTGTGCTCATGCTTTGTATTCTGTGTGAATGGTGCCACCTGGAAGTGTGCAGAGCGGTGGCCCTGGAATGGAGACGGGTGTGCTTCTTACAGACTGAAGGTTTGTGGCAGCCCTGCGTCAAGCAGGTCTGTCCGTGTCAGTTTTCCAACAGCATTTACTTACTTCGTGTCTCTGTGTCACGTTTCAGTAATTCTTACTGTATTTCACACTTTTTCATTATTATTATATTTGTCAATGTGATCTGTGGTCAGTTATCTTTAATGTTACCACTCCGACTTGCTAGAGGCTCAGATAATGGTTACCATTTTTAGCCATAAAGTCGTTTTAAATTAAGGCACGTACTTTTTTTTAGACTTTATGCTATTGTACACTAGACAATAATAAAGTATAAACATAACTTGTACTGGGAAACCAAAAAATTCGTATGACTTGCTTTATTGCGATTTTTGCTGTATTGCGATGGTCTGGAACTGAACCAGCTGTATCTCCGAGGAAGCCTGTATTTACGCCTGTCTTTTGTGTGTGGACACAACGCTTCGTCTTGTTTGTGTGCACATTACTGTGTGCACGAGTGTGGCTACCTAGATTCAGATCACAGCCGCGTGACCTTGACAGAGCAACTTAACCCAGTAAGCCTGGCTTTTCTCACCTTTGCAAAGGGGATGATGATTGTTCTTACCTCACAGGATAGTCACGGACAGTAAATGAGGCAGTGCCGGCCCCCAAGTAAGTGGTGGATAAATGTCAGTTCTGCCACTGTTACCGTGTCTTGACTGTGTGTGTGTGGGAGTTTCTCTGTGGCTCACTTCACATTGTCAGCTTTGACAGGAATTGTGTCAGCTTTTTCTCTTTCTTTCTGAGCTAAAGGTCCAGCACTTTGAGTTCTGAAGGGGAAGTGACAGCATCAGAGGCTCTTTGGGTCTCACTGAGGCTGCCCAGCCTGTTCTGTCTCACTGGACAGGGGACAGGTGTCCGTCCCGCTGGTGCCCTGTGTCCTCCTCAGCTCACTCATGCTTGTCACCCTCTCTCCGAGCCCTTCTACACACACACACACACACACACACGCGCGCGTGTGCGAGACTACAAACACACACGCACTCACGTGTGCGCGGGACTACACACACGTGCGGGACTACACAGACACACGCACGCACGGGAGTACACACACACGCGCGCGCGCGCGCGCGCGCGGGATCTTTCTGATATCACTGCAGTTTCCAGGGGGCCTTAAATAAAATTTTCCATGGCTGTGGTCTCAGCTGCAGAGAGAACGTCTTTGTCCTGATCCATAGAGTGGACCCTCCTTACCCAGCCTCTGGCTCCTAAGAGCGACTCTGGTGTTTCAGGCGGCCTGTCTACCCCCAGGGCTTGAGGTCTGGGAGGCCAGCTCTCAATGAGACCTTGTGTCTAAAGTAGAGACCGGGGTGAGCTATTCTGGGATGGGCCTCTGGGCAAGGGACCTCTCGCTTCCTCCTGCTGTGAGCAGCCTTCCTGGCTGTTCATCAGAGATGGATTGGTGGGTTGGTTGAGCGTCTCCCCGCCTAGACTGTAAACTTGACGAGGGCAGTAGGCACCAGAACTGTGTTATTCTCCAAGGTACCTAGCACCTAGCACAGTGCTGGTACATGGTGAGCTGTACCCACTGTTGGTTGACTGAATGCTTGATGTACCTCCTGGCACCTGTCCTTGCCATCAACATGGCCATAGACTAAGAAGACTGTGAGCGCCAGGGGAGAGTTTGAGGTTGTGATTTCCTTGTTGCATAATGAATGTGAACCCCAGAGAGGACCAGTTAATTTGATGGCAGCCCCTGGGGGAAATCTGTTGACTGGTCCTTGGTGCCTGGATTTAGAATACAGTGGTTAGGTTTTTTTCCTTCCCAAAGAAATATTTGCTTTATCTCTGACAGTGTGTATTTTATTGGCATAGACCAGGAGGATGTTGACCTGCAATGTGAAAACATAGTTTCCAAAGAGACTCTGTCAATGGCTTAAAATTAATAAAGGCTCAGCGGTGGTGGGTGGGGACGGGGAGGGCAGGGACCTGGTGATTGAAGTGCTGCCATTTTGCTGTGGGTACACAGTGCTTTTCTTTTAAAGGTAGGTTAAGGGGATGAAAATCTGAATTGGCCTATCTATAAACAAGTTATTACTTCAGCCGTGAGATAATTTGTTGAGAAAATGCCATTATTTTCCCAGTCTAGGTCCTTGGGAGTCTCTGGGTTAGCACGCTGCCAGTGTTGCTCCTGCACGTAGAGGCTGAGAAGTCGCCGAGTGGGAGAATGAACCTCGGGTTAAAGCCTGTTTGTTCTCAGATAAATCGAGTTTTCTGTTTTCCACGGTGTGATGAATGGGGAGAAGGGCTTTCGCTGCTGCTTGCAGTGCGGGGACCTGAGTTGTCCACCCTCTCCCTCAACTCTCAGGATCCTTCTGGCCGTATCGAAACTTCAGGCGGCCCTGGTTCTGCTCAGAAAAATCCAAGGGCACCCAGGTCCTTATTCTTCTCAGGGAGGAGGCTCAGAAAGGGTTCTGAGACTCTCAGCTCCTTGACCCCATGCTTTCCCGCCACCTTGAGGAAATCATCTCTTATGGATTGAACTGTGTCCCCCCCAAATGCGTTATGTTGAAATCCTAACCCTCGGTACCTTGGAATGTGACCTTATTTGGAAAGAAGGTCATTGCAGATGTAATTAGTAAAGATGAGGTCATTCTGGAGTAAGGTGGGCCCCTAATCCAATGTGATTGGTGCCCTTATAAAAAGAGGAAATTAGGACACGGACATGCACACCGGGTAATTCATGTGAATGTGAAGGCAGATGTTGGGGTGATGCTTTTATAAGCCAAGGAACCCTGAAGATCACCAGCAAGCCCCCAGAAGCTCAGAGAGAGGCATGGAACAGATTTTTCTCACAGCCCTCAGAAGAAACTAATCCTGCTGACACCTTGATCCCAGACTTCCAGCCTCCAGAACCGTGAGACAGTACGTCTCCATTGTTTAAGCCGCCCCATCTGTGGTGCTTTCTTACAGCAGCCATGAGAAATGAATGTGTCATCCAGGCTTGGCTGACCTAACATCCACCGCTAACTCCCCACCCCTAAAAAAACCACTCCTATCCACTCAAACCTCTATATCCACCCTGTGCCCGGGGTGGGCCCTTAACTACCGCTTGGTCTACCTAGATTTCAGCCCAGGCTGCCCTTCGCACTTTCCAGAAACACAATCCGCCTTGTATTGTTCTGTGCAGGTACCGGCCTCCCTGTGAGATTCTGAACCCCAGAAGCCCAACCAGGCCTCTCTCTCTGTGACCTGCTTCCAGTAGGTACCTAGTCAGTGCTGGTCAGATTCATTAGATTGTTGACCCTGACCCAGATCTGATACCTGTCCACTTGTCCTTCTTTTTCTGGAGTTTTAACCTCTTTCCTCATTAATCCCTTGGTGAGCATATGCTCCTTAATCTTTATGCAGCCTACGTGGATCCAAGATCTTCTGCCTTCTCTAATGTCTCACGTATGTGAAAGACCCTGCAAACTGTAAAGTGCCCTGGAAAAATCGCAGTGATGATGGATTCTTTTGTTCGAATGTCTGAAGAGGGGCAGTGAGCTGGAGTCAGAGGCCCTGGCTCCTGTCCAACTTTAGCATTTCCCAGCTGGGTGTCCTTAAGGAAGGCACTTAACCCCTCTGAACCTCAGTTTTCCCATCTGCACAGTGGTAATGATTACCTTGTTTATCTCCTGGATTAGTAGGGGACCGAAGAATATGTATGGGAGACCTTTGACAGCAATGGAGAGGAGGCCAGGTCTGTATAAACTGGGGGCGGGAAGTGGGTCCTCCAGTGAGCTGGAGAGGCTCTGTAGGAGGGCAGGCCCACAGTGTGCTAGATACTCAGAATTTTACAATAGAAGCCAGAAAGGCAGCTTAGCATGATATAGCCCAGTCTTCCAGTGCCATCTCAAGTACTTTTAAAGCCATACAGCAGGTTTGCAGACTGTTTCTGGTCCTATGAGCCACCGTTTGGTGGCCTCTGCTGTAGAATTTAATATAAGTAGGGGTTGGTGGCAGTCCTTGCTTGCTTTCTTTTACCCAAACCTTCAAGAACTCTGTGAAAAGCAAGAATTAATACTGACTGAGGAAAAGTTAGGATGTCACCTCCTTCAGGAAGACTTCCCTGATCTCATTCCCACCAATTTGAATTGGATGAGGGGTTGGTACACCTTTTCTTAAAGGACCAGGTAATAAATATTTTAGACATTGAGAGCCGTTCAGTCTCCTTGGTGACTAATCAACTCTGACTCTGCAATGTGAAAGCAGCTATATGTAAATAAATGGGCATGGCTGTGTTCCAGTAAAACTTTATTTACAAAAACAGACCACCAGCCGGATTTGGCCCATGGACTGTAGTAGCTTGCTGACCCCTGAATTAGATGCCTCTTTTATACATTATCCTAACACTCTGACCTTAGCCCCTTTCAAGCAGTCTACTACTACAACTAAGAATAAAAACATTAATGGAGCGCTGTGTGCCAGGAGCTGTTCTCAGTCTGTCATTTGCAATTACTCAGTTCTCACAAGTTTATGTGGAAGGTTTAGCTGCTATCCCCGTTTCACAGATGAAGAGACTGAGTCTCCGGGAGGTTAAGCGGCTTGCCCAGAGTCACCCAGCTCACAAAAAGCTCAGCTTTCACAGTGTATTAAAGTGAACTCTCTGCTTCTCTGGCTCACCCAGCAGAATGGTCCTCTTCACCTTTGTCTCCTCGGTGCCCAACACGGACCAGCTCAAAGGATATGCTCAGGAATCACTGAGCAAGTGACAGGCATTGTTTCAGGTCTTGCAGACCTGTCCAGGAGGGGGATAAAAATGCCACGTTTCGGGCTTCCCTGGTGGTGCAGTGGTTGAGAGTCCACCTGCCGATGCAGGGGACACGGGTTCGTGCCCCGGTCCGGGAAGATCCCACGTGCCGCGGAGCGGCTGGGCCCGTGAGCCATGGCCGCCGAGCCTGCACGTCCAGAGCCTGTGCTCCGCAACGGGAGAGGTCACAGCAGTGAGAGGCCCGCGTACCGCAAAAAAAAAGCCACGTTTCCAAATAGACTGCAACAGTCCGCCTGTGGCAGGAACCTGCCCCCAGACTTTTCCAAGCAGGTCCCTTTGCCTCCCTGGCACCAGGAATCTGGCAGCGACTGCTGGGGGTGGAAACCCTAACTTGGGCTTGCATGGGCCTGATTTTGAACATCTGGTTCTCTTAACGGCCCTAAAATCTGACAGACCTGTGACAGGGTTGATCTCTCTGCCTCGTTGCCTTGAGAACCATCACAGCCTCCTGCCCCTGATTGGAGGGACTTGTGAGCGGAATCTCCCACTAACCAACAAACAGATGAGCGTAACAGAGAAGACGCCGGAGGTCTGGGTGTGTCCCTGAAGACTTCCGTGTCAATGTGGTAAATTGATTCTATTTGAAAAGCCCTTCAGGTATTTCACCATGTTTAAAGAAGTTTCCGACGGGAATCCTCTGGACTATAAATGATCTCCTGGTAATTTCCCTGCTTTAGGAGTCTGGCTTCGGTTTAACTGGGGCACCTGTATTGTCCTGCATTTCTGCCAGCAGAGCTCCAAGTGTCCTAAAGAGTAGTAATAGTGAGTACGATGATTTTTATTGAGACCTTCTGTTTACCAGGCACCCCGCCAGCTGCTTTCTGTACACTGTCTCATTTGACCCTTTCGACTTTTCTATTAGCTTAGGTGCTGACCTGTGGGTAGATTGAGGCATGGGAGTTAAATAATGTGCCCAAGGGCACACAGCTAGTGAACGCTGAGACTTGAGCCCAGACGGGCCAGCTCTGGGGCCCAAGCTCTTCACTGCCTGTTGTGCTGTTCCCTCTGTGCGCAGTCTTATTAGCTTCCATAAATGATGTCCTTCTCCATGGTCAGACGCAGAGGCTCGGGAGCATGGCACACACCGGCCAAGGTCATGGCAGAAATCAGTGAGGATGGAGTGACCACCTTCTGTTCTCCCGAACACCTGCCTCCTTGGTGGAATGATGATTACCCCTGGGAGTATCACTACCTGTGTCACCCAGCATTGTGGCCACCAGCTATGGGCGGCTGTTGAGCCTTGAAATATAGCTAGTATGATGAGAAATTTAATTTTATTTGATTTTAATTAATTTAAGTTATAAATCGGATACAGTTATTGGAAAGCTTCTAAACACGTTTGCAACAACTTGGGCCTGAGAATTTGTTTTTCCATCTGACATTTTTACGAACCAAATACGGAGCATGTATTTTTCATGAAAATTTATCGTCTAGATTGAGATGTGCTGTAATGTAAAACACACACCGTGCCCTCCACATTCAGCTATTTTCTCCCTTAATGTAGCTCAGCCATGTTTTCTTCCAATGAACATTTATTCATTGGACAGAGATTTCTTGAGCACCAGCTATGGGCATGCTGAGTGTGCAGCAGTGAACAAAATGAGAAATCAAAAACGAAGAAAAAATTCAAATGATAAGCATTGTACGTAGAATTAAAGCCAGATGATATGATGGAGATGCCGGTCACCAGAGGGCCCTCTGGGGAGGTGACATTTGACCTGACATCTGAATGACCAGAGAAGCCATGTAAAAACCTGGAGAAAAAGCATTAAGGGCAGAGGGAATAGACCTTAGGCTGTCAGGGAGGGTGGAATGTTCTAGAAACAGAAGGTCGTCAGGACCGAAGCACAGAGGAAGAGGGCAGAGTGGTGTGAGATGAGCCTGAGAAATAGGCAGGACTCAGGGCGGACTAATAGCAGTCCAGAGTGAGGGGTTTAGATTTTATTCCCAGTGAGATGGGAATGTTGGATGGATGAGTCGCTATTTTGTATGTTATTTGGTTTATAATTTTACAGAGGTCCCTCCGGCGGCTGGGTGGAGACAGGACCCCAGGCAGGGAAGAGGTGTTGATCTGATGTGACCTTGACTTGGACTAGCATGATGGTGGCCGAGACCAGCAGTGGATGGTTCTGGACACTGTTCGGTGGTGGATTCTGCCGGACTTGCCAGCGAACTGGAGCTCGGTTGGCTGTGGGGGGCACGTGAAGGACAGAGGAGTCAAGGGGACTCCTGCATTTTTGGCCTGAGTGCCAGGGTGGGTGGTTCTGCCATCGACTTAGGGTCCTTCATGTTGCTTCCAACCTGCAGTATTGTTTTGATTTCCTTCCTCCCTCTGTCTGTCGAGCTCTTTCTGGTAGCTGGTAAATGTATATATAGCCTCAGCCTTTTTGGATACATCTGCTGTGAGTGGGGAAAGTGAGACTTGCTTGGTTCAGGGCTCTGCTTCCCCCCTGCCCTCCGCAAAGTCTGTTCCTGCTGTTGGAAATGACGTTGGCACTAAGAACAGACCTCTTAAACCTGGCGTTGACTTTCCTGGTGTTTTTCTCTCTGTGGGGAGATGCTAAAGATGCCAAAGAAGTGGGGGGTGAAGTGATTATTTAATTGTGTGCAAATGAGAAGCCACAGACAGAGGGCACGACGGGAATTCTGTAAGAGCAACCTGACACGATTCCATTTCCTGACTTTAGGGTCTAAATGAATTTCTAGCTGACTAAAAATACCTCAAGAGCTAGGTGGCAGCTTAAAATGCTGTCGGTAAATTTAAAACAGGTTTACATGCCACTGATAATAGCAGAGCATAAAAAGTTGGGAGAGAATTGTCGGCTGCACGTTTTAACTCCTGCTTCTCCAGCCTGTCTTATGTCCTAACCACTCTGATTATCTGGGGAGTTGGGATGGCAGGTTGTATATTTAACTTTCTTTTTTTTTTCTTTTAACTTCTTGAGGGCCAGGGACTCCATTGAATGTATTATAGGCTTTAGTTCTGTCCTGCTTAAGAGAAGATGAGATGCAAATGTCCTGGGGCTGAGTCCAGGGCAAGTTTAGTGTCAATCAGGCACGTCTCGTGCCTTGCTGCATAAACACTCCCAGGCTACATATTTATCTGCAGGACAACTCCAGAATGCCTCCATCCCATTCTCTACCTTCCAGCTCTAAGAGCCATCCTTCTAGATTATCCTGGAAATAAACCATCATGAACCAAAAACTAAAAGCAGCTAGTGCTGATGGAGTTTGTTTTAAACACTTTACGTGCGTTGTCTCATTGAATCCACACAACAGCACTCTTGAGTGTTGACAGGGTTGAATTTTACCTGAGCCCTGTGCTCCTGGGAAAGAGCAGAGGGCTCTCCCCACCACTTTGTGTTTTTGAAAATTGCTTACTGCAAAGAGCCACCCTTCTCCGTTTGAAGTATACGATGCACAGGTGCCCCCTTGTTTACCGGTGAGAAAGCCAGGCGTACCCTCCGCATTCCCATTCTTTGTCTCATAAATGATTAGCTGAAATGCTCGTCACCTCTGATCACGCAGAACAAAATGCTCGTTAACCAAACTTTGCTTAAGCTTCTCTCCTTCCGCCAGCCTCAGCCTGAGCCAGCGGACAGCCCCTCCTGAGAACAGGCTGGCTTCAGGATAAAACATCCTCTGCTCTATCAATCCCTCCACCCTTTCATCTGGTTTCCCCACACCCAGTTCTTTCTGGTCTGTTTTACTCCTGTCTAGAAAAGAAAACCCCCAGCTTTTGAGATGCTTGCAGATCTTACGGTTCAAAGCAGCCTTCTTATTGCAAGAGTCCCCATCCCCTTTTTGCAGTAGCCCCTTTCTCACCCTTGCGGTAAAGCCTTCAAGTAAAGCCTGTCCTTACTAAGTCCAGATTTGTTTTCTCTTGGACAGTACCCGTTACAAAGATCTCAGCTTTGCAGAGGAAGAAGTTGAGGTTCAGGGAGGTGGTGAAAGGCAGAAGAGGGAGCTCTGGTCTCTCTGAACCCAGATTCTTTGCCTGTGCCGCTGACGATTTACCGAGGCTCTGTTCGTGAATTTTGGACTTCATCTGAACTCCACCTGGCCCTCAACGTGCTTAGTATCTAGCTGGAAACTTAACACAGCGAGTTTGTGCAGCGTCTTTGTTTTATAGCTCTTGGAGGAGAGAAGAGCGTGCAAGATGCTGACTGTGTCCCTGCCCTACCCCCATCCCCCATGCTGAGCTCCCAGCTGGGATGTAGGAGGAGGTACTTGGCCCTGGAGGATGGGTCCGTTGGGACGATGTGGGGTGGCAGGGCTCTCCCATAGGGGATCATCTGGGATGAACGTGTGGGTGTGAGAAGTAGGATGAGGAGAAGGGCAGCGGCAGTGGCACCCGTGGCCTTGCCTGCCAGGCTGCCAACTGCACCATCTCTGGGCAGTGGGGAGCCACGGCAGGCCTTTAGGCAGGTGCGTGTCATGATGAAAATGACAGTAATAATGATCGTGCTGATAATAGCCTGCTCCTCCGTGTTTTTATAGCTGCTCTCCCAAGGTGCCCTTCTCCACGAAGCTGGGAGCGCTTCGCAGATGTTATCTAATTAATCACCAGCACTTCCCTGCCGAGGGAGGCGAGGGGGAGCTAATATCCCCATTTTTCAAGGGAGGAAAATGAGGCATGAGAAGCCCTCAGGTAGCCTCGTAAGGCGGTGTCAGCAATGGTGGAGCCTGTGCCGAGAGTTCCTCGTTCTCCCTTTATCCCCAAGGCCCACAGCCCACCTCTGGGGAGTAGAGGCTCCCAGGAGAGACTGGTTTGTGCTCAGAGAGGTTCTGATGTCAGGATCCCTAACATTAAGGACGGAAGAGAGGGTCTGGGCATTGAGTGTTTAGAGGTGCTGGAGCATGGACAACAGGGGGTCACATCTGGCTTTGGGCACAGCCTGGACCCTGCTTCTGCTCCCCGTCTTCTGCTCCCACAAAAGTCTCTCTTAGGGCCTTTATCATCTTTCTCTGTATCTGTTGGCCTCCTCGGCGATCTTCTGTGTCCTCCTTGAGGCAGGGATCCTGCCTTTTATAATATAACCTCAGTGCTTGGTTCCTGGATGTAGGCTTGAGTATTCACTCAGCCATCCACTGGCTGTAGGAGAATCACCTTCCCTCTCTTAGCTTCAGTTTCCTCATCTACAAAATGATGGTAACAATGACACCCTCTCCACTGGGTCGCTTTGGTAGCTAGATGAAATAATGCATGTCGTGTGCTCAACAGCACCTGGTACATTACAGGGACTTACAATGACATGTAGTAAATTGTCAGTGTTTTTATAGTAGGGGCTTAAGAATCAACATGCTGGATCACTGCTTTAAACTGGCTCATGGATACAAGTGCATCTTCTTTCATGCAGTTGACGCACAACCAAAATACTGGGTAGGAATAGGGTTCTTTGAAATGGAATAGTTTTCTGTTGTTGAAGCCCATTATAATTTTAAAGAAAGCATGCACACTTTTACATTTCTGGTTGGGCGTAATCAGGCCTTTGCTTCGAGTTCCTGGGCCCCTCTACCTCTCCATCAAGTATTTAGTAATCCATAAACAAGGCTTAAGCCGCTATTTAAAGCAACTCTGCTGTTAATCCTTTTGTAAGAGCAAATCCTTTTGGAATGTGAATAACCGTCTCTCCCCTGCCCCCCAGCTCCTCCCTTTGAGTCTCATTGTGTAGAATCTGGTTTTCCAATTTTATTTCTTTTTAGTTAGGATCATTCATGGATTGAGAGTTTGAGATTCCGAGCTGGAAGGTGGATGGAATTTTAAGAGTGTCTAGCCCAGAATTCTCATTTAAAAGATGGGAGGATGGGGGCCTGGGCCCAGGGGGCTTTACCCATCTGGGTAGTAGCAAAGCAGAGGCTCAGCCCTGTGTCTCCATAAGCGTTTTTTAGCTGCTACATCAGTGACTTTTTCTTTCTTTCAATTGTCATATAATTATTTTAATATGTTAAATGATACTGTTTGGTTTTTTTTTTTTCCTATAAAGATCCTAATACAAATAGTACTCATCGTGCTTACTGTGGACCAGGCACTTTTCTAAGCACTTGCTGTGAATTAACGTTACATGTTTTAGTTCATTTACCCCTAACATATGGAGGTAGCGCTCATTAGTCTGTCTTACAGATGGGAAAGTTGAGGAAAGAGATTTGCTCCCTTTTCCAAGGTCACACAGCTAACAAGGGATGGTTAGCTCCCAAGCTCATTGATTACAGGGGTCTCTCGATTGCCTAACTATAGTGTCAGAAAGTTTTATTTTTAAAAATAGACATAATTCAATTTAAAAAAATGAGAGTTGGTCAAAGAAAATACTCAATTGTACAGGTGGCCAGAGAAATATGGCAAGAATCATGAAACTGTCGTGTAAGCTTTGGAAGCGTGGACATGTTACAGGCACCATACATGATGTCAGAGAGGTACTAAGCAGGTTTTCAGTAAGGACTTGTGTGGTGCCAAGTACTGCTGAGGCTCCAGAAACACACAGCTGTTTGGAAACAGACCATGTCTGTTTCCTGCCTTCCCTGGAGTGTATAATCTAGTGGAAGAGAGACAATGCACAAGAGAACAAATAAGATATTGCACCTTGAGGGGAGGGTATTACAGTGCTGGGGAAAAGCAGACGCGCGTGTGCGCGTGCGCGCGCGCGTGTGTGTGTGTGTGTGTGTGTGTGTGTGTGTGTGTTACGGGGACAGGGACAGAAAGCAGGGGCCTACTTTTACCAGGTGACACTTCAGAAGAGACAGGAAAGTGACATGAGCGTGCTTGTGTCTTCACCTGCTTTATCTCCTTGTTCCATCATTTCCTCTTTGAACTGTGAGTAAATGCAGAGACCTTGCAGGCCCAGGTCTCTCGGCAGCTCCCGCAGCCTTCAAGGACTCTGCAGTCACCTAAAATCAAGAGTTCTTCCAGGCCTGAAGCTGGGAAAAGGACGCTCGCCTGACACCCGACTGTCAGGTGTAGATTGATATGCTGAGCCACGAGTGATTTATTTTTAGCTTTCTCCGTGAGAGAGGCGGCGAAGACATGCTTAGTTTATTATTAAACAGAACCATTTATTCATCTGTGTCTTTACATATTGGTGATGTCAAAGAGAAGTCAGGTGGGTTTGGAATACTGAGTTTTACTCAGACTCAGATCTGCTCCTTGCCTCCAGCTAAACCAACAGCGGGAGGACTGTTTCTGGCCAGATCCCTTCTCATAGGGCAGGGCTAAGTCAGATGCCTTCTGAGCGGGCAGGTGATGAGAACGAGGGTGGCGGTCACAAGGGAGCTGAGAGCTCCCACACCCCATTGCAGGTGGACACTTGCTTCTTAGCTCTGGCTGATTGGGAATGCAGACCCAGCATGGCCAGATTTTCTGATTTTTCAAGCGAGGTGGGATACCCAGAATTTGAATGCATGGTGTCTTCCTGAATTTTAGATATTGGCAACCAATTGAAAATTTTTAAAATGCTTCATAGGCCAAAACCAAAATCCATCTGAGAGTCAAAATATATCTGGCCGCTCAGTGTCTTTTGTCTGAGGGACCCTCAAAACCCAGGCCTGGCCAGCTGAGAAAGCCAAATGGGTGCAGTCTTCCAGAACTTAGTGAGAAATGAGGAGGAAGACATTGGCAAATCACCTGTTCGCCTGGGACTGGCTGTCCAGTGCCACTTCCTTCGCTCTGATATGCTTTCATTCTGAGACGTTGGGCCCAGAGCTGGCTGGTCTTTGGGGTCCGCCTGGATGAGCTCTGATGCATAAGCTGTCCTTTTAGGTGACTTTCCAGTGATCGAGGACATTTACCTTGTGTCTTATCTGAGCTGAGGTTCCATGCCAAGTGTTTTCCATATGTTGTCAGCTCAGGTGACCCTCACAATATCCCCTGCAGGTAGATCCTAATGGCATCCCACCTTATAGATGGGAACTGTGGGCTCCAGGAAGCTGAGATCCTTTGCTTAGGGTCACCCAGCTAGAATGTAGCCGAGTTGGAAAACTCACCCTGGTCCGTCTCCAGGGCCGGAGACGTTGAAACATTCTCACAACTCTCTCCCTTTGACATAAGCCAGTTCTTAATTCACCTCCTAAAATTTAAATCTTCCTTTTGTTTAAACCATTTGTCTTATCATTGCCGTTCAGAGTCTGAAGTGCATGGGCTCATCCCCCATGGAATTAGAAGTTCAGTTCCTTAGTTGCACCAGCCACATTTCAAGTGATCAGCAGACACAGGTGGCTAGTGGGCGCCGTATTAGATAGCCCAGATATGGAACATTGCTACCACTGTAGAAAGTTCTATGGGGCACTGCTGCCTTAGACAACTCCTGGACCCTTGCTGAATCTTTCCCTCAGAGGAGCTCTGTGTGTGCCTGTGATGGGGGTGATAGTGCTTGCCTACCCTAGAGGTGAAAAGAAAAGGTACCAGGACTGGCATCTTTACCTGTCCCTTTTTGCAAACTTATGGCTGAAAGTGGCTTCTGTCACTGTGAATCCAGCCTTAGAGAGGGCCTGACATGCAGTAGGCTCTCAATAATAATTGACAGAGGGGTCTGGCACAGTGGGTAAGAGCATATGTAAGAGCATGGATTCTGGAATAATCCAGCCCTGGTTCAAATTCTGGCTTCTCTGTGCCTCAGTTTCCTCATCCATTCAATGGGAAGAACACC
This sequence comes from Globicephala melas, assembly GCF_963455315.2. Taxonomy (NCBI): domain Eukaryota; kingdom Metazoa; phylum Chordata; class Mammalia; order Artiodactyla; family Delphinidae; genus Globicephala; species Globicephala melas. Next base: position 1,041,660 of record NW_027207256.1, read on the forward strand.
AGTGATGTCCTCATAGACTTGCTGTGAGGATTTATGAGGTAAGGTTTACAGAGAACTAAGCACAGTGCCTGATGCATAGTTAGAGCTCATTAGATGATAGCTCTCACTGTGATTAGTTGAGTAAATTCCTAGAAGTCTTTTATTTTCTTTTGGTATTTTACCTGGACTTAGAACTATAATTCATAGACTGTCAGAGTTAGAAGGTTAGAAATTTTCTAATCTAACCCCTTCATTTTGTTTTATTTTATTTTATTATTTTATGTTGTTACCTTTTTTTGAAGAAGAAGAAGAAGATGTTGGGGGTAGGAGTTTATTAATTTATTTTATTTTTGCTGTGTTGGGTCTTCGTTTCTGTGCGAGGGCTTTCTCTAGTTGCGGCAAGCGGGGGCCACTCTTCATCGCGGTGCACGGGCCTCTCACTATCGCGGCCTCTCTTGTTGCGGAGCACAGGCTCCAGACGCGCAGGCTCAGTAGTTGTGGCTCACGGGCCTAGTTGCTCCATGGCATGTGGGATCCTCCCAGACCAGGGCTCGAACCCGTGTCCCCTGCATCAGCAGGCAGATTCTCAACCACTGCGCCACCAGGGAAGCCCCCATGTTGTTATCTTTTATAAGTTCTCTTTTGTTTAGTTGTATAGCATTAAATTTTTTTTTTTTTTGGCCACGCCCTGCGGCATGCAGGATCTTAGTTCCTGACCAGGGATCGAACCCGGGCCCCCTGCATTGGGAGTGTGGAGTCTTAACCACAGGACCACCAGGGAAGTCTTGGCATTAAATAGGTTTTTAAAACTTTTTTTGGTCCAGCTTTATTGAGGAATAATTGACCTGTGATAATTGACTTGCACATGTTTAAAGGTACAGTTTGATGAGTTTTGATGCATATGTCCACCTGTGACACTGTCACTGCAGTAACTGGAAAATGAACATCATCCCCAGGATTTCCTTGTGACCCTTTGTAATGCCCGCCCCGCCCCCAACCCATTCCATGGCAACCGCTGATCTGCTTTGCGTCACTATAGATTAGTTTCCATTTGCTAGAGTTTCGCATAAGTGGATTATAGGGTACGGACTCTTTTTCGTCTGCCTTCTTTTACTCAACATACTTATTTTGGGATTCACTCGTATCAACAGTTCATTCCTTTTTATTGTCAAGTAGGCTTCCGTTCTATAGATGTACCACAATTTGTTCATTTTTTCATATTTGGAAATTTGGGTGACTACTTACATGGAAAGTTTACAGAAGAAATAACAAGTTATTTATAATTCCCTGGCTCCAGTAATCCCTAATGCATTTGCTTTAAAAAAATTTTTGTTTTGTTTCTCGGTAAAACCTCTATCTGATTCCAAAGTCAAATCTACAAAACAAGAGGCATTTGGAACAGTCTCTCTTTTTACCACCAAGTACCAATTTTTATTGGTTTTTGTCTTCTATTTTTTTTGTCTTTCACATATTTTATTATGGAATGATATATGTAACATAAAACTTACCATCTTAACCATTTTAAGTGTACAGTTCAGTGGCATGAGTACGTTTACATTGTTGCACACCATCGCCATCACCCATCTCTAGAACTTTTTCATCTTCTGCAAACCCAACTGACACTCTGTAACCATTAAACAACAGCTCACCGTTCTTACCTCCCCAGCCCTGGCATCCACCATTCCACTTTCTGTCTCTGTGAATTTGACTGCTCTGGGAACGTCATATCAGTGGAATCATACAGTATTTGTCCTTTTGTATCCGACATATTTCACTTAGAGTAATGTCCTCAAGGTTCGTCCACATTGCAGCATGTGTCAGAATTTCCTTCCTCTTTAAGGTTGAATAATAGTCCACTTTATGTGTAGACCACATTTTGTTTATCCATTCATCCCTCTGTGGCCACTTAAGTTGTTACCTGCCATATTTTGGCTATTGTAAATAATGCCATTAGGACAAGGGTGTGCAAATGTGTGTTTGAGTGTCTGCTTTCAGTTCTTTTGGGTATAGACCCAGAAGTGGAATTGCTAGGCTCTATGATAATTCTATGCTTATTTTTTTTATGATAATTCTATGCTTATTTTTTTTGAGGAACCATATACTATTCTTTCATTTTTAAGTGACATTTGCTTTTTAAATAAAAGGAGTTACAAGCATATGACAAGAAAATTCACCCATGAGAGAAGGATACAAATAAAGTAGAATTCTATCTCCCCCATTTTTTCCAGTCTCTCTTAAAAGAAATCATGGCTAACAAATTCTTGTGTATCTTTCCAAGGGAAATATCAACATTTTCAAGTGTGTCTTGAGAGTGTGTGTGTGTGTAACTGAGTCATATCCCTCACTTCAAGGATGGGGAAACTGAGAGGGTACACTTGGCTTCTTGCCAGTCCCGAGAATGACATGAGCCTCAGAGAACGTTTAGAGGTCACCGCAGCCCCTGGCGCACAGATTACTTACCCACTTCCGCCTCACCACCGCAAGACCCGCAGCCCTGGCGTGGCTCCCTCCAGCCTCCACCCACTGCACCCTGTCTAATTTCACTCCAGCACCCTCCCTGGGATAAGCTCTCGTTTTCTTGCGGTAATAGTTTGCTCAGAAACGCTGGGGCATCACTGCTGGGACAGGCTGTGCTAACGCACAGGGGTTTCCATCTCTCAGCCGGCCTTTCTGATTTCAAACTGCCTGTGAGATGCTGCAGATTACATTAGAAATTAGCCGTTTGGGCTGAATTTTGGAGAAGCTGCCGCCAGATGGGAACTCTGGAGTGTTTTTTTCTATGTATGGTCTTTATGATGAGCTAACTGAAGTGAGCATGGTTTATTTTAGGAGGTAACTCCTTGGAGCAGGGCAAGGTAGATGGGGCTGCTCGCCCAGGAGAGCATTTGAGAGATTGGTAAGACCGACATCCTGCAGGGAGATCTGGCCTCTGAAACTTCTGTGGCATTAGTACATTTACACTAATGTGTAAGAAGAAGATGCACTTTGGCTGCACTCTCCTCTGTAGCTGGCAACAGTCCTGAGAGGTGGTTGAGAATTACACCGATTTAACAGATGAAACAGTTGAGACTCAGTGATTTTGCAATGTGCTAATGATTGCGAAGCGGTTGTAATAGAGCTGAGTCAGGACGGAGGTTTTCCAATTCCTTGTTTCATATCCTTCTGGTAAAAGTTAAGTTCCTTGGAGTGTCCTGTGCATGGAAAAATACTAAGAAAAAGTAGAGGGTGGAAGTGGGCTTTAATCTGAGATGAATAGGACATTGTGTAAAGAACTTGGACTTCAGAGTAAGACCCAGGTTCAGTCAGCCTCTTACTAGCTCTGTGACACTGGAGCAGTTATTTTACTGTCTCTTAGCCTCAGTTTTCTCATCTGTGAACTGGAGATATCTCCTTATGGTGTCATTATGAAGGTGAAAATGAGAATCCAAAAGCGTTAAGGCCAGGACTTCCCTGGTGGCACAGTGGTTAAGAGCCCGCCTGCCAGTGCAGGGGACATGGATTCGAGCCCTGGTCCAGGAAGATCCCACATGCCGCAGAGCAACTAAGCCCGTGCGCCACAACTACTGAGCCTGTGCTCTAGAGCCCACGAGCCAAAACTACTGAACCCACGTGCCACAACTACTGAAGCCCATGTGCCTAGAGCCCGTGCTCCGCAACAAGAGAAGCCACTGCAGTGAGAAACCCGCGCACCACAACGAAGACCCAATGCAGCCCAAAATAAATAAATTTAAAAACAAACAAACGAAACAAAACAAAGAACAAAAGAGTTAAGGCCAATAGAGTACCTGGCACATAATATATGCTTAATAAAAATAGCAGCTCATTACTTTATTTGAAAGAAAGGAAGCCTTTAGCAATATCTGCCTAGAAATTACTTTAATTAGAAGGAGGCAGCTTTGCTAGAATACTAAGATTTTAGGTTAAATTATGCAGATGTGTATATAGGGTCACCTTTTGGAAAGTGGCCACTTACTGGTGGTCTGGCAGAAGGAGACTTCCATCAGGTTTCCCTGCGAGGGCCTGGCCTCTTTGAGCAAATCTAATAGACATAATCGAGATTATAGAATATATTGTTTAAGAGGTGGTTATAATAAAATGATTTTTTTGGTAAAAACAAAAAACAAGAGAACACCCATTTGGTATGGGGACCGCAGTGTCTCTGTCTCTCTGTCTCTGTCTCTCTCTCTCTCTCACACACACATACACACACACACACTCACACACACACACACACACACACACACATATTGTCCCTCCAACAGTATACCTACTAAATGCTTGCTGAACATTCACTGAACATTTATTGTCAGCTGTATGCCATGCCCATTGGTGTGAAAACTCCTAGCAGTTGAGTAGTTATGTTTGACCTGCCCTAATTCAGCTGTGGAGAAGGAAGCAAAGGAGAAAAAGCACAATGCGAATCGTCTGAATGTCTCCTTTGTTCTTCTAAGCCTCAGTTTTTCTGTCTGTACAATGAACACAGCTGGATGTAACTGTCTCTAGGTTCTTTGTAGCTCTTTGCTTCTAGAACTTTGCCAAGGTCAGGAGTTTCTTTTCCTTGATCGGCACCCCAGCAGGCCGATTCAGAGCTGCTGGTGAGGCCATTCCACCATGTGATGGAATGCTCAAATGCTCACACTTGCAGTCATCCTGTGGTCAAGCCAGAGACAGGAAGAAAGTCATGTCTGGGCTTTGAGGGCTCCCTGATCATTCTAGTTGTCTTTAGAAAGGGAGTTAAGGATAGAGTGGACTGATGGCATGGGATTGTATCTTCCATTGCACAGAAGTTACAGTCATTCAGCCTTCTTAAGTGGGATGTGTGTGTGTCAGGTGGGGGTGAGAGTCTTTAAGGGTCTTGGGAGGGGCAGTGATCCAACTGAATGGTTTTCTAAGTCCTTCCCCAGGAGGTGGAGCAGGCTGGCTGTCCTGCACACCAGATTTGAGCCTTGGTCCCCACTACTTACCTGCTGTGTGAAGTTAATAAGTGTCTTTAGCTCTCTGAGCCTGTGGTTTCCTTATATTAATACCTATGGTTATGGTGGGTTGAGTGACCAATTCATCCTAGTTTGGGACTTTCCTGATTTGAGTACTGAACACCCAGACAAATTGGGACGGTGGCCACATTAGTTACGAGGTTAAAGTAAACCAGAGCACAGGGCACGCAGTAGGTGTCAGGAAATGGGAGCTTGCAGGAATTAGCATATACAGCTTTGGTGTGTGTGTGTGTGTGTGTGTGTGTGTGTGTGTGTGTGTGTGTGTGTGTGTGTGTGTGTGTGTGTGTGTGTGTGTGTGTGTGTGTGTGTGTGTGTGTGTGTGTGTGTGTGTGTGTGTGTGTAGGGGTAGGGGGGACGTTTTTGCTATTCATCTCTTTTAACTGAAAATGCCTCTGGCATTTTCCTAAGCCATAGAGCTCAGAGCTGCAAATTGACATTTGTATAACCTAGATCAATTTCTTTTTTGTAGACGTACGAAAGATATCAGACTTTCGTATGCTGTGACATAGCAGCACTTTTTTCACTGTCTATAACAATAACGAGGATTGAATAACTCACGAGGTTGGTAGGTCGTAGCCACCTATGGCTTAAGCTTTATGGGCTTTGTGACTCCTAAAAGTGGGAAATAGAAATGACTTGAAACTCATCTTGACTCTTCAGCGTGTTGGTTCACTGAGTTGGTTTTCGGAAATACCTGTGGAGCCGATACGGAAAGCCAAGTATATGTGATTTAGATGGTGGCACTGAAAGCTGGCTTCTAACGAAGATACGTGTCCCTCCACACTAAGCCTTGTCAGCGACTCACCATGCTCTTTGGATAAGATCCAGACTTCTTCCTCGGACCCCGCGGGACTCCATCACCCAGCCCCTACACCAGTCTTCCCACCTTGTTGGCCACTCGCCCGTTCGCATTCTTAAGTTCAGACCTCCTCTCTTTGTTTCTTAAAAGTTATGTGTTCTTTCCCACCTCAGATCCTTCACTAATGCTGTTCCCTCTGCCTAAGATGCTTATCCTTTCTCCCATCTCAGACAAGGTGCCCTTTCTTTGAAGCCCAGTTTAAGTCTCACTCCCTGAAAGAATCTTTCTGATCCGCCACAGTGGTCAAAGTCCCCTGTTTTGTGTCCTCCCTCGCTCCCCTTTGGCAGTGCTTATCACAAAATTAACTAAATCACCAATTTGGTCATCAATTGTTTGATATATGATGATTGAATCAGTCGATCCCTCCTCTGTCTCTTTATGCCTTTTGTGTTCATTGAAAAGGTGACGGTCATCGAATTTTACAGCTATTATGAGAAACTACAGAGCAGAGGGTTCAAGATCAGGGGGTCTGGAGCCAGATCTCCTGGATCTGGTCAAATTCTGACTCTAACACTTTGCAGCTGTGTGCTTTGGGCGTGTTGCATAACCTCTCTGAGCTCAGTTCCCTCATCTGTAAAATGGGGGCTAATAACAGCCCCACCCTTACAGGGTAGTTGTGAGGATTAAGTGAGTTAATACCTGACAGTGGCTCAGAATAATGCCGGGCACGTTATGTGTGTTGGCTGGTGGTGGTTGTTACCATTTGTTCTCCTACGAGCAGCAGTAATCGTCTTCAGACATGTAGCTTAAGAAAATGTTAAAGGAGAGATTGTTCATTGTTCGTGCCACGTTATGACTGTTTTATTAGCAAGCTGTGGTCACAGAAGAGTTGTTTAAAGCCTCAGCCTCCTTATCTATAAATGGGTTCGGTGCCACCTGCTCCATGTTACCTATTCACAGGGCTTGTGTGAGTTCAGAAAGATGGGGCTGTGGATGGCTGAGCCCAGGCACACAGCAGGTGCTTGGTGACATTTAGCGGTCCAGGCACTGTGAGAACCTCCTCAGGGGCTCCTCAGGTGCCACAGCCTGAGCTGTGCTTGGGCTCTGAGGAACCAGACTGTAAATCTGGGCTCCCACAATAGCCCTTCAGGGAGAGGTCTGCTTCTCTGTGATTTAAAACAAAACAAAATGAAAAATAATGATGGATGATCTAAGGTGCTGGTTTTAGATGGCAGCTAACGGGATAGAAGGACAAGTAATTGGAGAAGTTATTGCTAACAGACAACAGTAAATACAGCTGCGATTATATATTAGCCATTCTCAAATGTCTCGTAATGCAGTGAGTATGCATGAGGTCAAGAAAGAGTTAGAAAACAGATGTTGTTCACGTGCGTTACAGCCTTATAATAGAGCCCATGCTTTTTAAAAGAAATACTTGTTGGATGATTCTTATGAACCAGACATTATTTTAAGTGCTTTACAAATGTTAATTCAATCACTCCTGATAACAGGCATGGGAGGTAGGCATTATTATTATCCCTATTTCTCGTAGGAGGAAACAGAGGCACCAGGATAGTAAGTAACTTGCTCAAGGTTGAACAGAGCAATTGACTGACCCAGCATCTGAGCAGAGGTCATCGGATGCAAGAGTCCGTGTTCTCAACCACTACTCCATGCTGAAGCCACGTGGAAGAATATGACGAATGGAAGTAGAATAATTGAATGCAAAATACCCCCTTTCTTCTTGCGTGGGCAGGACCAGCTGTCCTTGGTCCTGATATCTACAGGTCTCTCCATTGATGAAACTTGTCTAGTGGATTCTGGAATACTAGCGTCGGCAGAATGTTAGCCCTCAAATCAGTGGAAGCTATACAATCTCTTCTCTTTACCTTTGACACTGTGCCCACCCCCGCTTCACGCCTTCTCCCCAAACTGATTTTCTTTTAATTGGTTAAAATGAGTGAGCCGTTTACCCTACCTGCTGAAAGCAGGGTCTTAATTAGCCTTAATTTTTGAAGTTGGCAGCTGTAAACGGTGTTGAAAGATTGAAAAGATTACTGCACTAGTAATAAGATAATTGTCCCTGAGAAATGCTGTTAGCATGTAAACACAGTTAGCATATGAAATCAGAACAACTGTAATATTTCCCCCTTTTGGTGTTTAAAGATGCTCCTGTATGAATAATTATAGCTAAGTGCAAAGTGCAGAAATGAAATTCTGCATGCTTTTATTCTTTCTCGCTTGTGTCACAGCTCAGAAATAGAAGTCTGCTTAGTGGAATCTCTCCTGATGCTGCTTCCCCGCCCCCAGTGGCCATTTGAAATTAGTACAAGAGTGGGGTGACTCAGGGGAATTCCCCAAAATGAGAGATGCAGGGCAAACGAAATCCACAGATCCCTCTGCAGCTTTTTAGCAGGGCTTTGGATGGAAGAGACCCCATATACGTGCATGTGAATGTTCACAAATGTTTGCATGTGTGCACATACATACAGGCACACAAACATACACACACACTCATATACAGAGCTGGAAAATGGTCTTGGCTACATACAGCAGAAGCAGATACAGTAAAACCTCAGTCTACCTTTTTAGACCTAGAAAAGCTGCAAGAGAATATGCTGCATCTGCCCCGACTCTGAGGGCTACCTTGTCTCTGGTGAGGTTTTGGATCCTTGGATACCTTGGGAACTTACTTTCATTTTACGATGTCAGCACATGTCATATCTTCCCAACAGACCTTATGCTTATAACGTGTATATCAAGTATACTGTGTGTCATATGAAGATGACCTCTCTGCTTCATCATCTCAGACGTCCGCCAACCAGTAAGTAGGTTGAGCTCATCTACTTCTGCTCAGTCTTTCATTCCCAAGGGACTTGTCTTGACTTGCAGTTAGGAAAACATCCTGCACCTCTTAAGTGGGCTGGGTTCAGAGCATATGCGTCTCTTAGGTTCCAACCCAACACGACTTGAGCTTCGGTTGATTTTGGTTCAACAAGAATTTGCCCAGTGCTGTCCGTGTGGCAGGCCCAGGACTTCGTTAAACATGAACACAGAGAAGATTGCCTTGGAAAACAGGACAAGTTGTTAAATAGTGTATAGCAAAGAGTGAGGAGAGCAGAAGAGCCTCACCCCTATTCGTGGGCGTGGACGCTTTTCCTCACCAAGGGTTCCTGGTTGTGTGTTTGTGTACATTTCTTGAGTCGAATTTTGAATTTTGTAGCCAAGTTTGCTTACAACCAGTCCATATCCCATCCTTCTCTCCAACCCCAGGGCCTCTGCTGAGAGCTTTGGGACTTGATATACTAGAGATTGCAAACGTCAGTGCTCACAGCAGCCACGTGGCAGCCTTAGTGAGGGAAGCATGTCAGGGGGTCAGTGGCAAGCTGGAGGGCGCGTGCCCCATTAAGAGAGACAACCTCTTTCCAGATCTGAGCTCACAGTCAGTGCCTTACGGAAATGATGAATTCCTGTTGCAAGATCTTCTGATTTTCAAAGAAATGCCAGAGCTTTGTAGTTTTACATGAAACCTCCTGAACTTTAAGTGTTGGCATCACACGTAGCATTCTTTTGAAAACATCATGCGGGCTGAACAAAACACGTCTGAGCTGAATACTGCCGATAGGCCCCCAGTTTGCTGTTTGCTCCCTGTGCGATAAACCCTCAAAGATGGTGTTCTCAGGGAGCCTGAAAAGCAGAGGCTCGGGGCTTCCCTGGTGGCGCAGTGGTTAAGAATCTGCCTGCCAATGCAGGGAACACGGGTTCAAGCCCTGGCCCGGGAAGATCCCACACGCCGCAGAGCAACTAAGCCCATGCGCCGCAACAACTGAGCCTGAGCTCTAGAGCCCGCGAGCCACAACTGCTGAGCCCGCGTGCCAAAACTGCTGAAGCCTGAGTGCCTAGAGCCCGTGCTCCACAACGAGAGAGGCCACCACAATGAGAAGCCCGCAACGAAGAGTAGCCCCCGCTCGCCGCAACTAAAGAAAGCCCGCGCACAGCAACAAAGACCCAGCACACCCGTAAATAAATAAATTTTATAAAAAAAAAAAAGAAAAAGCAGAGGCTGCTGCTGGGTGGTCAGCGATGAGTTCCCACTGCATCATGAATTTGGTCAACTTGAGACGGCAGACTTGAACTTGCATCGTGCTTCTCCAGTCTCATCCTTTCTCATCCTGCCCTATCCCCTCCCTCCATACAGATGTCTCAGTGAAGTTCGTGAGAAAAGAGCACTTACTATCCTGGGGAGATCCTACAGTTATGCCCAACAGGTCACGCGTGTGAGTGAGGGGCCCCCGCCCCCGTGCAGAAAAGCGTAGAAATCAAAGGGGCTCATTGTAGATGCTGGGTCAGCCGAGCAGCACTGAGCACAGTGGTCATCTCCTGGGGGCTGATATCAGCTTGCTGGGGGATCTCAGGCTCTTTCCTGACCTTGGCACAGGGTCTGGCAAATTTGGCTTTCTGGGTGTAGAATGGGTCGTTTCAGAAACAAAGCCATTGAGGCCGAGTCGAGGAGCGTACTCCATTCACCGCTGAAAGGAGCTCATTGTACAGGATCGGTGGGCCCCACTGGATCCCCTTCCTCTGGCCTCCCCCTCCTCCCTTTCCCCCAGCTGGGGCTTTGTCTGCGGGCCCCGCAGGATGCTCTAGGCCAGGCTGCGCTTTCTTCCCATTTTCCTGTCTCGGCAGCTCTGGGGCTGTCCTGTACAGAAGAAGAGCTGGGCTCGGAGCCCCCGCGCACGTTCTTGGCTCTTTGGGCCAACTCTGTTGTCGTGGGTGATGAGAGCGCTTCCTTCCAGGAGAGCTGGGAACAAACGGTCAGTTCACAGGCAGCTGCACGCCGCGGCCGTGCAGGAAGCAAGAAAACAGTGGGCGCTAATCACTTCTTCCTGTTCCGCACTCTGCACTGAAGCCTCCCCGCCCGCCACCCGCTGTGCCTGATGCCCACCGCCCCCGGGAAAAGTCAAGACCATTGAGCTCCAGGTAGAGGCTCGTAGATGAATGAACTGTAGTGCTCAGCTCACTTGTGCAATATTAGAGCTTGCCTCTTTCTCCTCTCAGGTCTCGGCATCCTGAACTTTTCTTTCTTGGGATCCGGGGTGAGCCTGGAGTCACGTAGAATAAGTTGTCCAGTGGATAAAATGGTACTGTCCTTTGGTGGGAGAAATAAAGTATGGTAGTTAAGAGGTGGGAGGTCACAAACTAAGATGCTTCTGGGGCCAGCCCAGGTGGGCGGGGTAGGGGCTGTAGCCAAGAGGAGGGTGTGTACCCATCGTCAGGGGGTAGCAGCAGTGGTTTAGAACCCGCCTGCCAATGCAGGGGACACGGATTCAAGCCCTGGCCCGGGGAAGATCCCACATGCCGCGGAGCAGCTAAGCCCGTGCGCCACAACTACTGAGCCTGCGCTCTAGAGCCTGCGAGCCACAACTACTGAAGCCCACGTGCCGCAACTACTGAAGCCCGCGTGCTTAGAGCCCGTGCTCCGCAACAAGAGAAGCCACCGCAATGAGAAGCCTGCGCACCGCAACAAAGAGTAGCCCCCGCTTACCGCAACTAAAGAAAGCCCACATGCAGCAACGAAGACCCAACGCAGCCAAAAATAAAAAATTAATTAATTAAAAAAAAAAGTGGTAGCAGCTACTCAGCTCCAGCTGCAGCCATGCCAGCCTGCACACCTACTTGGCTGGATCTTCTGACATTTAAGAAAAGCCAGAAATCTGGGTATTGTGAAATCACCCAATTTTTAAATGTTGGCAACTAGGTTTTTTTTAAACGATATTGTGCACTGTGTAGGTCAGACCATACCACATCCACGTATTTTGGTTACTTTATTTTTTTAACTTAGAAGATATGAAGGTTAAATGGGCCTGGCTCTGACTTTTGGGCAGGTCTTCCTGAGCCTCTCTAAATTAGGAATACTACAGGAAATCCATAGTCTGGAGACAGAAGCAAACATATAACGTCATCAGGAGCATCTCCCAATGGTACGAGCATAAAATAAAATCATCTGTGTTTCCAGACTCTATGGCCATCCTGTAGCCACCCCATGAGGTGAAATAAGGATTTACTGAAATAATGCATAGAAATTGCTAAACAGGGTGCTTCATAAAGACTTAAATGAAAGCTGTCCTAATGGCCATTGTCACCCATCCCGTCATCTTCATCCTCATTACCATCATGAGCATTAAGAAATACAGGAAAAGGCTGGGGAGGCAGGAAGGGGGCAATCAATCCCCCCAGGTCCCACCTCTTTGAAACTTCCTGACATTGAACCTGACTCTCACTGTAGGAAGCCTCTGCCCATCTGTCTCCTGTAGGCCCACCTGTCAGCCATCTCTCTTCCAGCCCAGGAAGGAGGCTCCCCTGTTCCGAGGCACAGCCTGAAGTGGGGGATGCGCCCCCTGTACCCGCTGTAGAGCTCTCCACTCCATCACCATGTGTCCACATCCTGGGATCCATTTTCCCCCAGTTTGAACCAGCAGTTCTGTGTGCACCTCTTGGAAACATTCCAGACATAAAGCACTGCTGGATCACAGTTTTCCCAGAGCTGGGATCCGCTATCTTTTGAACAAAAGATGTCCTAGTTAGAGGCTCTGGTGAGGAGCTGAAGAAGAAGAAATGAAGAAAAGGTTGGGGGGGGGGGCGGGCAAGGACACACGTAGACATTTATTTTGGCAAAAAAGGATGAACCCAGGATTTTCTATCAAGAAACTTGGATTCTAGACTGGGTTTTGCTATAAATGGTGTGTGGCCGTTAGGAAATCCACTTCCCATTTTGGATCTCATATGCCTCACCAGAAAATGATGGGTCTGATTCAGGTCAGGGCAAGAAATACGTTTCATCTCACTGGAAAGCAGGAATCTACTGGTAGTGTCTGCTCGTAGAGCCGTGTCGAAAATTTGAGGCCTATCAAATTTTCCATCATTGCTTAGTATCCACCTTGGGCATCCTATAGAGAAGCTGCTGCTTACCTACCCTACATAAGTATCTTTCCAGCATTCACAGTCTTAGATTCTGGGGCTCAGATCTTTAAACTAGATCCCCGTGGAACAGAAAACCCACTGAGCGGTGCCAGGAGCTGTAGAGCAGAGCATAGTGTCTTTGGAACTCTGGACAGTGTCTACAGGACACCTGGCAACGTTGGTTGCAGTTGGGCCACACGCCATCTTGGCAACCACAGCCAACGGGTGCCAAGTTGGCAGGTGCCGTGCGGCCTGTGCCTGGGAAAAGGTAATTATTGGGCTGAGCTGGAGATGCGCCTTGTGTTCTGAGCTTCAGGAAGGCTTGTGTACAGGCCGAGCCCAGGTGGCCGGCCTCAGAAGGACCTAGAGCCCTGGACGGGCTACCAGAACCTCTTGTCCGGCGTTGCTCAGCTTTTTCTCGGTGTGTGGCAGGCATGCCTTCTTTCTGGTCCGAAATGCCTTCGAGCTGTGAAAAACAGAACGCTGTAAAGTGACAGTAATTGTCCTCCGAGAGGAACTACCATTTGTGGCTTGCCTCCTCAACACCAGGACTAGGCAAGGCTCTGATACACCATCTCAGTCAGTCTTTACAGTGACTGTCGAGATGGTTATTATATTGTTATTATTATCATTATTATAAGTTAAATAATTAGCTGAAGATCCACAACGAGGAAATGGGAAGATCCGGTATTTCCTAAAACCATGTAATCCAATTCCCTGCTCTATAAGGCTTCCTAGCGCTAGCAACTCACAAAACTATGAACTGTGGTTTAGTGATTACGATTTACCATGTGGTTGTCCCGCTGGAAAACAGTGTAATTTAGTGGTCCAAAAGCGCAGCCTCAGGAATTAGGCTGTCCTGGTCCAAATCCTGTCTCTGCCACTTAGTAATGAATGCGTTTGAGCAAATTACTTTCCCTCTGAGCCTCAGTTACACCATCTGTAAATTGGGGCTATTAATATCTACTAATGATACCTATTAATACTCTAAGAGTTGTTGTGAGGTTTTAATGAGATGGTTCTTACAACCCACTAAAAATAATGTCTTGTGATCAGTATGAGCCCCGTGTTAGCTACTATTCTGATTATTGTCATTATTGATCAGGCATGTGACCCTAGGATAACTGCGTGATTAAGGGGGAGGTGACAATACCATTGTTTGCCAGGCAGCAGCCATACGGCCGAGAGCTTTGCTTTCTGGCAGAAATACATGTCCAGTGTCTCAGGCAGGTGTATTCAAAACGTTGTCGTTCTGAGAACTGTCATTCTGTGTACTTTGTAAAGAATTACAAAACCTCTGTAGGCACACACAGAACAAAGTGTTACATATGATGGTTTAGATTTTTGGTAACCGAAGATACACACACCGAGCTGAGAAACACAAAAATCACTGCCGAACTTCCATGAGTCTGTGGTTTCTCCTATCTTCCCAGGCTGGGGATGGTCAACTACCAACTCCAAGGGCTGGAGCTTCATTTTGAGGCTCTGTTGCTCATTTCTGGGGTCTGGACTAAAAAATGTGGAGGGAGTGCAGAAGAGCAAAGAGGGCTCTAAACTTTTAAAACCTTTAAGACAAAAGAGAGACAGACGGAGCGAGGAAATTCCACCCCATTTTAAGGTGCTAACCACATCTGTCACCATCTCTCTGAAGCAGTGAGAGTCCCCTTGCCCTCATTGTGGGGTTTCTGCTTTCTCCCCTGAGTCCTATTTGACGGTGAGTTTGCATTTTCTAACAAGGTGAGTCTGTGTGGTGCTGGCCAGCTTCACATTCCAAGTGCAGCCTTTCTCAGAGAACAAGGGCGGTCTGTGTCCTTGGCATTTCTCCCTGGTCTCCCAGTGCCGCCTGCCATGCACGTGCCCCGCCTTCATCTCAGGAGCCACGGCCGTGCGAGATAAGCTCGCTGTGACATCCCACAGGGACGTCTAGACAGAAAGCCCCATTGTGTGAGCACCCTCATGGCCGTGACCAGATCTCGAGAAGGAGTTGAGAAGGGGTCACACACCCCTGGGGAGGGAATGGTGGAGGGAGGAGGGTTGATGACAGGGTTTCTGGGGCAGGAGGGATACCGTCACCATTTAAGTGGGGAGAAAGGAAGGGGTGGAAGCCACCCTGCTAGAGGCTGAATGTGTGTGTCCCCCCCAAAATTCATATGTTGAAATTCTAACTCCCAATGGGATGGTATTAGGAGGTGGGGCCTTTGGGAGGCGATTAGGTCATGAGGGAAGAGCCCCCATGAAAGGGATTAGTGCCCTTATAAAAGAGACCCCAAAAAGCTTCCTCGAATCTTCTGCCATGTGAGGCCACAGCAAAAAGACAGCTATCTGTGAATCAGGAAGCTCTCACCAGATCTGCTAGCACCTTAACCTTGGACTCTCAGGTTCCAGAACTGTGCGAAATAAATTTCTGTTGTTTATAATCCACTCAGTCTGTGGTATTCTGTTAGAGAAGCCCGAATGGGCTAAGACACACCCATCAGGAAATTTCTTGGGGGCACAGAGCACGAGCACCAAAGTCCTAAGCATGCGTTAGACACTTGGTGGCTGGCAGGCTATCAGAGGTTGGGGTCGTAATAGAAATTTTTGGTTTTTCGCTGACTGTCCTTCTCACCTTGGATGCTTTCAGTCTTGTATTATTCGGGATATAATCAGGGGTTCTCAGGTTTTGGCCTGCGTAAGACTTGCCCAAGAGTATCTAATAAAAATGCAGGTTCTTTGGATCCTTACCCAGAGATCCTGATTCAGTAAGTTCACGCTATTAGAAACACCAGGATATTGGGTAAGGGACCAGTTTCTGGCAGTTTACAAACCTGAGCACCGGTCCAGGCTCCATCCCTTATCAAATCTGTGTTTTAGAGCAAATTGTCCTGCCGGAGCGTCAGTTATCTGATCTGTAAAATGGGGATATGAGACTTCCCTTGGCAGAGCTGCAAGTGGTTCACATGCTTGGCACAAAGTAAGCATTCAGAACAGAGTAGGTAAACTTACCCATTTCACGGCTGTCCAGTTACCTGCAATAACTCTCAGTTCAGAAGAGCTGTGGTTGAGTAGGGTTGGGTGTGGAGGGTTATGTCTTAGCCTTCATAAGCCTGGAAGAAGAAAACAAAGGGAAGGTTATCTTTGAGCTTAATTTTAACCCAGGGACCAGACAGTTAAAATAGCGGGTTTTATTTAATGTTCACGACAACCTGTGATGTCAGTGGTATCCTGTTTTCAAGGCAGGAGGTGACTGTGTATCTGGGTTCCTGTGAGACAGTCCAGGTTTACACCTGTTAAGCTGGTGTAATAGTTATCAGTACTCCTTCTCACTTACAGAAGTGGCCAGACAATACACTCTGTGCTTTACTTTCTTGCAGTAGCTCTGTAGGAGAATACAGACCCACCTGTTTACATTGTGTAAACGAGAAAGGGAAAGCTCACAGAAGCTATGGAGGTCGCTAGTCTAAGTGGTTGTTACCTGCTGACTCGCCAACCCCAGTACTTGGGAACATGATTGCATTTGGAGACAGGGCCTTTAAAAAAGTGATTCAGTGAAAATGAGGCCTTTAGGGGGGCCCTAATCCAGTCTGACTGGTGTCCTTGTAAGAGGAGGAAATTTGGGCACACAGAGACACATAGAGGCTCACGCACAGAGGAAAGAGACCACGTGAGGACACAGGGAGAAGGTGGCCGTCTGCAAGACGAGAAAAGAGGCCTCAGAAGAAAACAACCCTGCTGGCATCTTGATCTTGGACTTCTAGCTCCCAGAATTGTGAGAAGATAAGTTCCTCTTGTGGAAGCCACGTAGCCTGTGGTATTTTGTTATGGCAGCCTGAGCAGACCAAAACAGTGGTTATGCATGATTTGAATCCAGAGCTGACCCCAAACCTGCACTTTTTTCCCGTGAATGAACCTTCTTTGCCCTATGCCAGGCTGCAGTACAAGTGACCTTATCCGTTTAGGTCTCTGGCCTGACATCCAAACTCAGCTTCCACTGGGTGGTCTCCAGTGAGCCAGTTTCTCCAGCAGGCAAGGGTGCTGAGTTTTTGATCCCATGAAGAGCTCATTGCATTTCCCAAGGCACCTGGTGTTTGACAGTGACCAGAGTAAGGTCCAGTCTCTGGATGGTGGAAGCTTCCTCCTTCTATCGCCAAGCAGAGGGCTCCCGGGGAGAGCACCACCCAGCCTTCTGCAGTGTTGTCCTGGGTGTGTCTGTGCTGAGGCTGTACTATTGGGGCCCATTGTCTATATGCTGACTTGATGGGCCTCGGGGAAACTGGCTCAGAAGGCTTGAATCACAGGATTGTCTCACCTGTACACCGAAGTCATCACTCAACACGCAAGAGCAAACGCTATCTTATGATATCATCAAAGCCAAGGAGGAGAACGCCCCTTCCATTGACTAAGGCTTACGCAGGTCTCAGCATAACCAGGAAAGCCAGAAATGTTTGATGCATGCCTGGAATGAAAATGAACAAATTCTTCCTCCTCTCTGCTTTCTTTATGAAAGTTTAATTGCTTGTTAAAATTAGGGCTTTGGCCCTGATGGGCTCGAAAGTTTTTGAGCCTGGCTTCCTGGTCTTACGGGCAAGACTCGAGGTGCAGACAAGTTTCAGTTCTGCAGGAGCTGTAATCAGGCTCTTGCCTCTCTTTTAAACAGCTTTGGGATGGAAGGGCACACAGGGTCCCTTTAAACTCATTTTTGTCTCCCTCAGGGTACCTGCCAGGCATAGCGCTAGCTGCTGAGTTGGAAGACGGTAAACATTTGTGGACGGGTTTGGCTAACCCTGCATGGTTCCTGCCGTGGCACAGTGACTGCATTTTGTTTTTAGTCACGACACATGTACTGATTTCGATCAACCATGTCCACTACCTTTTTAAAAAAATACAGATACTAAAAAAGGATTCCAGTAGTTGTTAAGGTGGTACCTTTCATTTGCTGTATTCTTCCTTTAGATAGACATTCTCTAGGTTGCAGGATTACATTGTCTAAGGTGGGACGATATTCTCAGATAAGAGCTGGTGTAAAATAGTGGAGCACAGGTTTCCTGAGTGTGGGGCGCTGGGATTGAATCCGGGCTTCAACACTATCTGTGTAGCCTTGGACAGGTTATTCAGTCTCTATGGTCATCAGTTTCCCCATCTCTATCATGGGAGTAATGGTGGTTCCTACCATAAAGTTGTTACAGTGGTAAATGGAAAGATGCAGGTATAGAGGTTAAGCCAGTGCCTGGAACATGGGAAGAACTTAACAAATTATTAGCCATTACTTAACAAGTAACTTGGGAAGTTAATAGCTACTACTAGTATTCATGACTGTTCTGAACTGTGGTCAAGTAATATGCCTATGGGATAAAGTTTAGAATAAACCAAAAGAATGAAAAATGTCTTCATCTCAGGGCAAGGGCACTCTGAGTGATGATTTCCATTAATGTGGCTGTAACGGCATCTAAATGAATTCAGAAGGACTGGTATATTTAGCAAAGAGGGCTGAAGGCTAACTCATAAGTAGTGCAAGATCCTGATGGTCGAGTAATTTCTTTGCTTGGTGTAATGTACATCTTGCATGGAGCCTGGCACGTAGTAGGTCCTCAATAAATGATAGCTATCAGTTTGGTTATTTCCGGTTCCTGGGATGTATTTGCAGACTTAGGGAGAGTATGCATCATTTCGTTTCCAAGGCTGGACTGTCTGTACAGTATGTTTTGGTTCTGTCAAGGTCCATGTTTGGAGAGTGTATCTGCCACAGTGGTGCAGTATGACAGATCAACCTGAAACTCAATGACTGGAAAGAACAAGCATATATTTTCTCCATGTGTGAAGGTTGGCTAGGGGTTGGCTGATCTAGGCTGGGTTTAGCTTCAAGCTGCAGATTGGATGGGGTCTGCGCCGACTGTCTCTCATTCTCCTTGGACCAGCAGGCTACCTGGGGCACATTCTTCTTGTGCTGATGGCAAAAGCACAAGAGGTCATGCTCAATCACGCAGCCACATTTCAAGCTTCTCTTATGTCCTGACTGCTAATGGGCAAGCCCAAGTTCAAGGGATGAGGAAGCACGCTTGGCAAAGAAATGCAAAATCACAGGAACAGAGGGTGTGGATCTAGGGAGTGGTGAAAACGAGGGCCACTTATTCAACCTACCCAGTTCCCCAATTGACTTCCTCCATGTAGTCATCGCAGTAGATGATATGAAAGGGCTTTCCTTGCTTTAGGTGGTTCCCTGGTTCCCAGTCCCCACATTAAGATTCTAAAAGCACTCCACGGTAGCATCCAAGCACGTTGCAGGTTCCCCTTTGGGCTCTGGGAGCCTTTCCTCTGACAGACAGGAGTTTACTGTAAACCAAAGAGTCCCAATTTAGACAGACAGGATGGATTAGGCAGACAGCATCAATGACCTGGTTCCACTTCGTTAGCCTTTCCAATTAAGGAGGATGTTACTGAAAGTGAGACCTCACAGAGGTGCTGTCGTACCTTGAATCCTCTGCACTGAGCCTCCGTAGGGAGAGTCTTATATTTCAAATGTGCACAGAGGAGGGGAACACAGCTTTCTTGGCAAGTGAATCCCAAGTGTCAATGACATGGCCATTTGTGAGTTACTTTGTCTTCTTCTTGGCTAGGTGATTAACATGCTGAATAGATAGCATTTTTGCTTTTGTTTTTCAGAAGCTTTTTAATGAATATTAGTCCCCTGACCCTGAGCCCAGAGGGTCTTCCTCTCCGTTGGAACACCAAATAAAGAGTTGGTGCGACACTGTATCCAAGGATCAGGCTCTGGGTTTTGTCAACACAGTTGTCAGAGGTTCCCTGTGGTTTCCCAGGAAGGTTTTTTCCAGTGGAGTTGTTCATAGGGGTTCAGGATGGCATTCTCCCCTCTCCACCCCACCCCACCCAGTGGGATTCTGAGCAGTGAAGAGTAATCCCCAAACAATAGCCGAATGGGCTGTGAAGTACAGCTTAATTAATCTGGGCACGCACCCAACACCCTGTGCAATGCTTTGCAAAGACCTGGCTTTAAAAATGAGGCTAATGTCTGAGTCTGAGAAGCAGCTTCTTCTCTTCTAGTCAAAATCTGGATGGTAGGATCTGAATAAGGAGAGGGACAGGGCTTCCCTGGTGGCGCAGTGGTTGAGAGTCCGCCTGCTGGTACAGGGGACATGGGTTCGTGCCCCGCTCCGGGAAGATCCCACATGCCGCAGAGCGGCTGGGCCCGTGAGCCATGGCCGCTGAGCCTGCACGTCCGGAGCCTGTGCTCCGCAACGGGAGAGGCCACAACAGTGAGAGGCCTGCGTACCGCAAAAAAAAAAAAAAGAGGGACAGACAGACACACGGAGACTGAGCTGAAGCACAGACTTGCCTGCTGTCACTCACTGAACAGCACGGTGGGATCTGACCCACACTGCCTGGCACAGACCAGGATGATGGCCTTGCCTCCTGGCAACTAGCATGGGCCCTGCCCAGCATGCTTGCCTGACACAGGGAAACTGGGAGTACAGGGTCCACTCTCCCTGCATACGAGTGATACAGGAGCTGGCTGGGGGGCTTCGTGAGAGATGCTAAAATAATGAACCTCACTTGAAAAAAAGTGGTTCAGTGAAGGTTCTCCCCCGTCATAGTTGCCACTGCTTTCCCCTTGAGAAGGAGCTAGTAAGGGTTTGAAGACAGAGGCCTGCAGTATTTCTCTTAAGACTTCTCCAAGTTCCTTTATGGGCCAAGGCTGCAACGTGGGAGAGAAAATGCCCCTCAGTCTCTTCCTGAGTACGAGGAATATTCAGTGCCAGGGTGGAATGTGAAAATTAGAGTGAGACGTTCTCTTGGCAACAGTCTTTGAGCTGCACCGTTGGAGAAGTGCTGGGAATTAGAACAGGAATCAGGAGAGAGCATTCCCTCGTCTTGAAGGAAAAGTCAGTACAGACCAGAACGCAAAATGATCCTGGGGTCAGGACTCCACGCTCATCACAATTAGGTACCAAAGAGAAATGAACAAGAAATGAGTGACAGTTCACCTGGGGTAGGGGTTTAAGATGTTCCGCTTTCTCTACACTTCCTTCTTTTAAAGTTGTGGAAAGAACACTTCACATGAAATCTACCCTCTGGGCAAAATTTTCAGTGTACAATATAGTTTGTTAACTCTAGGCTCTGTGTCGAACAGCAGCTCTCTGGAGCTTATTCATCTAGTGTGAACAAAATTTTGTACCCGATAAATAGCACCTCCCCATTTCCCTCTCCCTCCGGCCCCTGCCAACCACCCTTCTACTCTCTGCGTCTATAAGAGTTTATTTTAGGTTCTTCATATAAGTGGAATCATGAAATCTGTACTCTCATGTTTATGGCAGCCAAATTTGTAATAGCCAAAACATGGAAAGAACCTACATGTCCGTTGACAAGTGAACGGATAAAGAAAATACATAGTATGTACATGCACAGAGGAATTTTTTTTTTTTCTTTGTGGTACTTGGGCCTCTCACTGTTGTGGCCTCTCCCGCTGCGGAGCACAGGCTCCAGACGCGCAGGCTCAGCAGCCATGGCTCACGGGCCCAGCTGCTCTGCAGCATGTGGAATCTTCCCGGACCGGGGCACGAACCCGTGTCCCCTGCATTGGCAGGCGGACTCTCAACCACTGCGCCACCAGGGAAGCCCTGCACAGAGGAATATTATTCAGCCTTCAAACAAGAAGGAAGTCCTGCCGTTTGTGACAACATGGATGAACCTTGAGGACACCATGCTAAGTAAAATAAGCCGTTCACAGACAAACAGATAGGGTGTGATTCCTACATCTCCTTCTTGTTGACAGCAGAGGCCAGTGAGCTGGGGCTAATTTGCACGGCTTCCTTGAAGCCTGTGTTGGAAAATCTGCTCGGATAAAGCAAAGCTTCCAATTGAGTTCGCACTGAGGGGCCGTAAAAATCACGCCCATTCTCTGTAAGAGGCAGCTTGAGGTTACTTTCCCAGAATCAGGAATCCAAGATGATGAAGCTCAGAGCTGACATAGTCCAGACAAAAATAGCCTTTATGTGCCGAGCTTCCTGTTTTCTTTGGAATCCACTTGCTGAAAACCATTACCTCCTCCCCAGCTGCCCCTTCCTCCTCCGTACCCACCCTGCCCCCCACCCAAGAGTTCACGTTTAATGACCCGAGACATTACCTCCAAGCATTTCCAGTCAATTGGCTTTTGTAGCCAGTGAATGAATGGGACTTTCTCTGGCCTTCTCTCGCCTGAAAGGAGTCTTCCCCAGCCCATTGGAATGTGCCACACAGACCAGGAATTAAGCTCTTCTTTTCCTCTCAGTCCTTCCCTCATTCTTTCCAAGATCAGACACAAAGTGGTGGCCTTGCCCCTAATGGGGATTTTATATTCTTTCAGGTTTATTTCTAATCCTCTTACGGACCCATCTTCTCCTTCACATCAATGATTTGAACACGCTTTGAGATACTCGGCGAGGGGCCGTTGTTTCTTATTTCTTTACGCTGACACTTCATGGTTGTGCACGATCTCCACGCGGGTGTCCCTGTATCCCCCTAATGAAAGATTACAGCCTCCTTCGTCCTGTGGGTGTGGGAGGAGGTGTGGTGGGGGGAGATTGGGCCGGGCTGTCCTCCTGTCACGTGGAATGGGGGCGACAGAGGGGGGCCAGCTTCCCTGCCGGGGTTGCTTGATGCCGGGGCAGTAGGTTACACTTCTCCCACCGCTCACGTGTGTTTTCTCCTCTTTTCCCACAGGCCGCACAGCCAAGCCCTGTGATCACCCTGGAGGCCCAGGTGAGTACCTTCCCGTGGTGTTTGTCACTTTCTCTGCACTGATGTCCCCGGACCAGCTCTCCAGGGAGCGTTCGTGCATCCTCTTGGCTCCAGGACTCAGGAAGGCTGGACGGACACATAAGGCCATCCTCCTGCCCGGTTGGGATATGTGCGTGCACCCACGTGTGTACACACACCAGCTGATTGTTCATGAGTGTGTGTGCAGGCATGCATGTACCCAGGTTCTGAAAGCACCGTGGGAAGAACCAGACGTGTTTCTTTTGAGTTTTCTTCTGCCCTTTGCTTCCACCCAGCAGTCGCGAGGAGGTGTATGCAGGGGGAGAGGGAAGGCAGAGAGGAGGCATGCAGTGGGGGATGGCTGCCCTTTCATGCCTTGGGTTTGGAGAACTTTCTCCTGGGCAGTTAGTTGTGTGCTTGTGTCTGCTTGCGCGATGGGCCATTCTGAGGAATGTGAATCACGGTGGCATTTCTGTGCGGGGGGGGTGGGGGGGGCAGGTGACCAGTGGGCCTTGTAAGGAGGGAATGGCCCTTACTGTCTACTTTCTGCTTTCCGGGGAGCTAGGACAGCGGGGCAGCTGTGAGTCCAGCAGACCCAGGTAGAGCCCCAGAGCTGTGTCTTCTGGACCTGAGGGTCACTGAACCGCTCAGCCTCTGTCTCCCCATCTGGAATATTATTACCACAGGGATCGTGCCTGCCCTGCAGGGCTGTGGTGAGGAGGAAAGGACAGGGTGTCTGTGAAGTCATCAGTATGGCTAAGTGCTTGTGAGTGTTAGCTTTTTTTTTTTTTAAACATCTTTATGGTGGGAGTGTAATTGCTTTACAGTGGTGTGTTAGTTTCTGCTGTTTAACAAGAATGTTAGCTTTTTAAACCAGTACAACGGTGCTTTTCTGACGGGACTTGAAGGGGGTGTATCTTTGTATGGATGGTTTCCTTAGCTCTGGTCAGACAGTAAACAGAGAAGCCAGGGTGGATGCCACCAGCGCCCCACAGCTAACGGCGTGTCAGACAGGCGAACGCAGCTGAGCTTCTCAAGGCTTCTCGGTGACTCCTGCACATCCTGGGACCAGCTGCGCCCTGCTCTTCACCCTCATTGCGGGCATCTCTGCCCTGCCCCTCCTTCCTTCATCAGAAAGGCCGGACGTTGGGAGGACAGTGGATTCTCAGGGTTTCTTTGGGCTCTTGTGGCCTCTCACTACCCACCCCCGCTCTCCCCACACACACTTATGTCGGCTTCAGGGATGACCAGACAACAAAGCTGGCAGGAAGGAGCAGTGCAGGGGGACTTGGAGGGGATAAACGCCCAGTTTTTAGCCTCTGTTTGGCCATCCTCTGGTCTGGTTTTTGGCAGACTTCGGCCAGTCACCTGTCACCTCGGCCACGTTTGGCAAATGTGAATTGTACCTGTGCCAAGTCACCTAGAAACACATCCTCCCTGAAATGAACATATTTTACTTTCAGAAGTAATGTTAAATTAATACAGTTGAAAAGCTCCTTTGGGTGCCCGCTAAAATCACTGCAGCGTCCTCTCAGAAGTATGGGAGCCATACTTGGGGACACGTGTCTCTCTCCACGTATTTTGACAGAACGTCCAGGGCGGGTTTTTGAAATGCTGGCCCTTCTCTTCTTTATCAGTCTTTCCCCAGAAGGAAAAGTTACTAGACTCAGGGAGACCCCTGGGCGGATAGTCTGCACCCAGAATTCTGGAAGCCAAATCTGAGGTGGAGTGGCTGCAGCCTGGATGGTTCTGTCCTTTGCCCTGCTGTATCTTTCGCCCCACCAGCCCTTCAGAAGCTCCATGGGAAAGAACGGTCACATGCCCTGGCTCTGGGCTGTGACAGCTCACCCCTACCTACACAGTGACCTCTCCCCGAGTCACATCCATCGGCCTGAGAGACCTGAGCCCTGGTCCGCACGCAGCCAGCTGTGGCACGTGGCCGGCTTTCTGGAGCTCGGTCTTTGGGGAGCCATAGGATGCTGTTGTCTTTCCCCGAGTTCTGGTTTCCCCTGTTAAAGGGACGTTGGAACCCAACCAAAGTGCAGATGTTTTATTTTTGTTTTTTTTTGTAACTGTTGGCACAAGCCCGTGGCCAGATCTGACTTTGTGCTGGGCCTCAGCCCATCATGGGACTCAGGATGGGATCCTCTTCAGCTGCCTGCAGGCAGGTCAGATGAGAGGGGCAGGGAAAGGTTCTCTGGCAGGACATGGCACCCCAAATATTACCCATATAGCACAAGCGAGGTGGCAGATGTGGCCGAGCTTGGAAGAGCCAGCCATGCAGAGGTGAGTGGTAGATGTGCTCTGAGCCCTGGGTCAGTTCCCACTTCCTCCCCCTGTGCCCTTTGCTCCCAAGAAAGCCATCACCTGCTCCATCCTGGAGCACAGGTGCCACAGGTGGGCCTGAATTTGATATTTCACCGTGAGCCATGTCCGTACGTCATGCTTCAGTGGCGTGCCTGTCCAGGGTCCAGTCTGCATAGGGACATTGGGCCAGCCAGGGACCCTTCCCTCCACGCGTTCCCTCTCTCCCTAGTCCTCACTGCATCAGCCCCCGCCCAGTGCTCAGTGCATCTGTCCCCGGGCAGCTGTTCTGAGTTGGAGGGGGCGTGGAATTGCTTGGCTGCTGAGGCCTCCTCTAGTGCTCTGCCACTGGCACAGCAAAGCTTCGCATCTGTTGGCATCAGCAGGACTGTCTCTGCTTAACGGCCAGATTAATAGGATGAGGGCGTCGAGTAAGGTTTAAATCCCTGGTGTCAGCTTTCCCTCAGCAGGTTGCCCCTGGGCGGTACCGAGGACTCCCTCACTTGCAGTGGTGAATACTTTTCTAGTCTCCAGGTGGTGGTTACCCGGGAACCAAGTGACCTAGAGATGAAAAAAAAAAGTGTCTGAAAGGAATTTGAATTTGGTTAGCAGCATCGTCAATGATCCCCGCTCTTACTGATATTTACCACTTGCCAAGAACTGGCTTCTCCCACTGAATCCTCAAGTGCCGTTATTACATAGGTCGTTTCATGATACCCGACTTCCAGATGAGGACCCTAAGGGTCAGAGAGGTTAAGTAACTTGCTCAAGGTCACACAGGACCTAACATTGGTGAGTGTCAGACTTGGGGCCATATGACATCAGAATCTACCTTCTCAACCTCTCTCCTATTTTTCCAGGGAAAAAAAAGTTGCCTAGAAAGATTTGCTGATGCTCAGAAAAGCTGGAGGGACGAGCCTGACGTATGCACCCCAGGCTCAATATAGATAAATAGATAGACGGATGGATAGTGCTTTGTACAAGTATCCGCAGATGTACTTAGGTAAGTAGGTAGAGGGATGATAGATAGATGATAGGTGGATGGATATATAAATAAATAGATAATAATGCTTTACATGGTGAGTGATTCTTTGACCGATAGTTTTGCCACAAGGCTGGTAGGTAAAAGGGTTTAAGCCATGGACCCAATAGAAAATTTATTTTTAAAACAACACAAATGAAACATCTCCCCGTGCATCAGTAGTGTTTTGGTAAATATGAATGCTCATTATTTGATTCTCATTGATCGCCACGATGGTTTATCATTTCTGAATTCACTCCAACTGGCAAGGCCTCTCGTTATTCAATTGTAGCTTCTGTCTCCCTTCCTGCCACCCCTTCCCCCAACATCTTCACTGTCAAATTACTTCATGGCCTCTGCGCCAACAGTGAGATCCCCTGGGAGGTGTCATAAAGGAACTCTCAGGACCTGAAGATCAGGGGCATCAGGAGGAAAACTCCTGACTGCTCAGCTTTCAACAACCAACCAGGTACTTGAATTTCTTTGATCAACCAGCTGGGGGTATAAGGGGAGGGAGTTACATTCACATTATTTAATGATGATGCTGGGGTCATTGAAGATTGTGAGCAAAACTCACGAAGAAAACGAGTAGTGGGTGGAAGGAAATCAGTCGGTGAGAAATTCATCCATTCATCCAGTTGGTTATTTAATAAATAGTCTGGGGTCCAGGAAGAGGCCAGGCCTTGATGCTAAATGTACAGCAGTGAACGAGACAGAAGGCACCTTGCCCATGGGGCCCCCATTCTGTCTGGGGGAGTCAGACAGTGAATTTAAGAGCAAATAAATAAGCCCATGGTTTCAGGGAGTAATGAGTGAACGAAAACAAGACCAGCGTGTCTGTAAGTGGGAGTGACCGGGCGCCACAAGGGGGAGAGTGTTCAGGGAAGTCTGTCTCTGGAGGTGAGTTTTAAGCTCAGGAGGTGACATCTGAGCTGAGAGCTTACAGTAGAAAGAGTTAACCAGGCAAAGAGATGGCAGTAATTGTGTTCTGAGAGTTTTGCATATTATATCTGGGTTCCTGTAACAATAATGCCAGTTCTCCGTAGAATCAATTAAAAGTTTTAGCTCCTTGGAGCTCCTTCAATGCCTTGGTATCATTAGAACGTCAGGATGAATAAGGAATTACCTTATCAGACAAGGGTGAAGGGCAAGGACTGAGGGGGTGGGACAGAGGAAAAGGGGCTTAAATTTGGGACCATCCAGTCAAACTAACACCTGCGGTGAGCATTTTGACAGGGAACTTCTGACCTGAACAATGTTGTGCTGTGATAATGGGGCTTATGTGAGAAATCGGCTAATATTCATCATTAGCTAATTAGCTGGCTCCCTTTCAGCTGAACTGAAGCCTGAGTCTAAACCAGTGGTTCTCAACTTGGGGCAAGTTTACTACCTTCACACCTGAGGACGTTTGGTGATGTCTGGAGACTTTTTTTTTTTTTTTTTGGAGACATTTTTGATTGTTACAGCTTGGGGGCTGGGGAGTGCTACTGGCATCTAGTGGGTAGAGGCTAGGGACATTGCTAAACACCCTACCATGCATGCAGGAAAGAATTATCTGGCCCCAGATGTCAGTAGTGCCAAGGTTAAGAAGTGGTGGTGTAACCTCATGTGCTACGCGGACAGCTTATTTTACAAAGACAGTCCCAGCCACATAATTGTGACCGTGTAGAAGGGCGAAACTTGTTCCTTCCCACCTCCGCCTCCAGGCTCTTGGCCGTGACACCTCCATCCCCCAAAGCCTCTAGGTCTGAGTTGCCAGGGAGTGACTGCACACAGGGTCATGATTCATGATGTGTGTGAGCATGTGCACAGTGTGTGGAAAGGGGAAAAAACCTCTTAGAGCTAGTTTTCTGAGAGATGCTAGGGCCCAACGGCATTTGGAGAAAAATGCAGCATTTAAATAAAAAAAATGAAAAAGCCCATCTACGTGGCTGAGTTCAGAGAGGGTTGGGCTAAGGTTTCTGGACCAACAGAGTAGGACTTGTGAAAGCCTCAGCTTCAAGGCCCAGTTCCTTTTTCAGAGGCAGACCACAGCCTCTTCTGTGCAAACTTCTTTCTCCTGAAGCTCTTCCCCCACTCCCGGGATTAAAGCAATTGCTGTCTCCTCACCTCGCTTCCAGCTCTGGGCTTCGATTAACCTTTTCCTCCGTGGAGAGCGGTTTGGGGAGTGATCAGGGAGCTTCTGAATGGCTCTTACCTGAGTCTCCAGCCCATTAATTCTTGTGGTGCCTGGCATCTGTTGAGAGGACGTTGAGACCAAATTGCTTGTCAGCCCATCTGCTTTCCTCTCCAGAGCAGACAAGGCTGCTTTGGGGACAAGGCAAATCCCTCCGCCACAGTCTTTTCCTCTGGCTCTGATTTGCTGGGTCTGTAATTAGACCTGGTGGGAGAGGTGGGGCAGGGAGGTGACCAGCTGGACCACTGCCCGGGCCAGGACTTGGCTTGCCAGGCAAGGAGGCCGGACCTGGCGGTAGAAACGTTCTCAGGGAGGATTTGCGTTCCTATGGCCATGGTGCCTCTCTAGTCTGTATGACTCAGGGCAAACGAAGTGATGCAACATTCCATAAATAGCCGGCAAGTTCCCCAAAGTGTAGCCACATGCGCCGTTTCAAAAAATAGATCGTGTTGAGGTCATTATTCCTCTATTCTCCATGCGAGATGGCTTCTCCCGAGACATTGGAGGTTTGAGTTTAGCTGTTGACTGAGAACACTTCAAACTATTGCTCTTGTCAGTAATGACCAACATACATCGACTATAAGTTTACTATGAGCCGAGAACTGCACACTGTATGTGTATTTGTAAATTTAGTACATTTAGCCAGTATCCACTAAGCACTGGTAACATGGGCTGGGTGCTCTTCTAAGTAAGCGCTCAGATTTCACAGCTGCCCTCGATGGGAGGTATTAAATCCTTCCTGTTTTACAGATGAGAAACTGAGGCATCACAAGACTAAGCTCCTTGTCCAATAGCTACCAAGTGGAGCAGCCGGGATTTGGACCTGGCAGTCTAGCAGGTACAGATCTTAGCCCCATTTTACAGACAAGCCGACTGAGGCCCAGAGAGACCGAGTTTCCTATAAAAGTTATACAGTCAGGGCTTCCCTGGTGGCGCAGTGGTTGAGAGTCCGCCTGCCAATGCAGGGGACACGGGTTCGTGCCCCGGTCCGGGAGGATCCCCCGTGCCGCGGAGCGGCTGGGTCCGTGAGCCGTGGCCGCTGAGCCTGCGCGTCCGGAGCCTGTGCTCCGCAACGGGAGCGGCCACAGCAGTGAGAGGCCCGCGTACTGAAAAAAAAAAAAAAGTTATACAGTCAGTAAGTGGTTGAGGCTGGATTAGAGCCAGGCTACAAATGAAGCACCGTCTCCTTCGCTGCTATGTTGCTAAGACATAGATGACATATAGACAGAGAATAGATACAGATGATAGATAGGTATAGGAGGTAGAGATGTAGGCGTAGTTATAGGTCTGTAACTTAATTACATAATGTGTATGTGATGTACAGTGTATACAGTCAGCCCTCTGAATTCCCCATCCACAGATTCAACCAACCATGGATCAAAAATATCTGGAAAAAAATTCCAGAAAGTTCTAAAAAGCAAAACTCGAACTTGCCATTTGCTGGCAGCTCTTCATGTAGCATTTACATCGTATGAGGTGTTGTAAGTGATCTAAAGATGATTTAAGGTGCACAGGAGGATGTGTGTAGGTTATATGCAAATACTGTGCCGTTTTATATAAGGGACTTGAGCACCTATGGATTTTGGTCTCTATGGGGGTCCTGGTACCAATCCGCCTGGAAATACTGAGAGACGACTGTATACACATAATACATATATACATTATGATATCCATTATACATTAGATGTCATATATTATACACTGTACATTAGAAAATATAATTCTGTATCTATCAATATATCTAATTTATATCTCTATATCTGAACCTATGTCTGTCTAATCTATATCTAATGTATATATGTATTATAGTGCATATATTATTATAATTCATGTATGTGTAATGTATACAAATAGCATATATATGCTACATATAGATTAGAAAGATACAGAGATTAGGAATAGAGAGATAGATTAGATAGAGAACATATACAGATATGATGTAGCAATAAATGTAGATATAGACATAGATAAGATTTAGATATAGATACAGCTACAGATATATGTATAGTTACAGATATAAGTAGAGATAGAGACAGAGGTAGAGATCACTCCCTTGGCCATCCCCAGCAGACGGGTTTGGAATTATCTGTCCGTACGGAGTGAATTCCAGGTGCGGAGCCGAGGTTCCATGCAGCGGGAGGGTCCCCCTGCAGAGAGCAAGCAGAGTGGTCTCACAGTGAGAAGGAGACACTCACGTTTCCCTTCCAGCAGATGCACCTTCTTGAAGAGCACCCGCCCACACAACTTCCAGCACTGAGGGGAAGCCCACAGTGCCACCAGCTGAGCAACATGGCAGTGTCTCCAGATTTGCATCAAATTACAAGCTGGAGTCTGGGTGAGCAGGCGTTGCTCCTGTCTGGCATCCGTAGCACATGGACCAGGATCTTTGAGGCTTAGTGTGTCTGCTCCGTGAGGTTTCCGGGCAGGGCGGTGTGAACCCAGGAGCTTAAAAAGAGAAGAATGTTCAGGCTGGGTTTGAAGGTTCTAGCTGTCGAGATAATTCAGTCAAGAAAATCGCTTTCACATAAAATAGCACGACAGAGGTCCAGGTGGAGGAGGGACATCAAAGTCAATACCCAGAGCCCAGACCTGGAGGATTTAGGAACCAGAGGGGATCTGGGTGCTGCTTCTGCAACATCGCCTGCATGTTTGCTCCACACCAGGGACTTTGCTAAGTGCTTTTTTTTTTTTTTTTTTTTGCGGTACGCGGGCCTCTCACTGTTGTGGCCTCTCCCGTTGCGGAGCACAGGCTTCGTACGCGCAGGCTCAGCGGCCATGGCTCACGGGCCCAGCCGCTCCGCGGCATGTGGGATCTTCCTGGACCGGGGCACGAACCCGTGTCCCCTGCATCGGCAGGCGGACGCTCAACCACTGCGCCACCAGGGAAGCCCTGCTAAGTGCTTTTTATGTATCATCTCATCTAATCGTGATGGCAGCACCTGGGGAAGGGGCTCGCGTTCC
Source organism: Globicephala melas (assembly GCF_963455315.2). NCBI lineage: Eukaryota > Metazoa > Chordata > Mammalia > Artiodactyla > Delphinidae > Globicephala > Globicephala melas. The sequence continues at coordinate 1,072,583 of NW_027207256.1, forward strand.
CCTGCTTTGCAGGTGAAGACACTGAGACATTGACAGGTTAAGTACTTGGTTCAAGGCCACAGCCCTCCTGAATGGCAGAGGGAGGACCGAAGCCAGACCTCCGTCTCCTGCAGCGTTTGCTGTGCCCCCTGCCCCTCAGGGCTCACCTTTGTGCTTTATATTTGGAAAAACCCAGAGTGGCTCCACAGCTTTCATGGTCACCCAGCACGTTAGTGGCAGACCCGGATTCAGGTGACACTTCACCATTGCCAGTCAGATAAGCCACACGTGGTTCCTGGCCACAGGAAGTTCAGGCTCCGTGTGGAGGGTCAACAGCCCCACGTCTCCCTCACGTACCCTCTTGCTGATGCCACCTCGGATGTTAGGCCTCAGCTGAGATGAAGCGTGTTGGCTGTATTCTGTCCCCACCCGCCTCAGATCCACTCTCCACCCATCCTCCCTTCCCTCGGCCCCCAGAGGCTGACCTCGATGGATTTCATCAGCATGCACTTCTCATTGCTTGGGTCCAGGGGAGGCCATGGCAGGAGATGGGAGGAGGTGGGGACAGTGGGATGGGGTCATTTTCTGTGGGTTGGCTGAGTCGCCTGGGAGGGCCACAGCTCCTGTAGGGCTGCCCTGTCCCACAGCTACAACTGTTCTCTCCAGGACCTGATCACTCGGATCAGGTGGTGACAGCTCCCCGCTGTGGCCAGAGCTGCTTTGTCGGTCCCCCTTAGAAAGTGTCTCTTGGTAAAGTGTCCTCAGCTTTCCCTAGGAGAGTGGCCTCTGTTTCCTCGGGGCCTGGACACGGAGCCTCCAGCCCTTTCTTCCCATAGCACTGCCAGTGGGTTTTCCCAGGGTGAGTCACTGTCGTTTCCTGTCCTGTTGTGATAAAGTGGGGGGGTCTTCAAACCAAGGGGTGGTCCCAGAAGGGGTGGGAGGGAGCAGTGATTCTTTTGAAACTGAATGCCCAGTTGTGGGTATCTGAGCATTTTTCTGGGCAGAGGATCAGAGCTGTCATTCTATTTGTGACAACCTCCCCCCAAAACCAAATCGAGAAGCAAACATTCTCAACACCGCTGTGCTAAGTAAAGCACGAGAGGACCCACATGCGTGAGAAAGATGCCCCAGGCAGGGGCCAGTTTGCTCTGAGTCTTGTCACTCACACCCCTCTGTCTGTCTTGGCTCTGAGACAGTGAAGGACTCCTTCACCCGGGAGGGACCAAGGTCTAGGCTGACAAGGCGGGGAGGGCAGGACTTCAGCTCCTCCCTGTAACCCCAGAGCAGACAGGCAGACAGAGACAACAGGCTATTTCTGCTGGCAGGGAACGCCTTTGCAAACTCTCCTTTTCTCATTCTCCATCACACCTCCAGGAAATTAACTGTCTTAGCATTTGAAACTGATTTCTCAAAAGTGCCACCACCTCGCCTCTGCCTCTGAAAGGCCCTGGGAGGTCCAGCACGTGGCCATTTCTCCAGTCCAAGTGGTTCTGGCTGGGGAACTGGGCTGTCCTCTCCCAGGAGGTTGGAGAGGTGGGGTCCCAGCTCCAACCTCAATGCAACCCTCCCTGCTGGGTTCAAGTGCCTTTCTGAAAAGGAACATCTTATTAATAATAACCCCTTCTGATTTTCTTCTGGGAACTATAGCACTTATTTTTCCACTGAAAGGAAGGGGACTGGATGGAAAACTCAAGTTAGCTGTGGTACCAGATGGGTGGGGCTGAGGACAGTGGGACAGTTTTATCGTCTTGAGAAGGAAGAGCCCAGCCAGCTCAATGCTAGAAGAAAGAAACTCCAGCTATACAAGGGGCCTAAAGCAACTTCTTTGCCACACGCTCCCTGCCCCAATTATAACCGGCACCAGTTATGCGGTGGCAGGAGGTAACTTTCTCATGACATCATCCTAGACCCAGAGTCATACACAGGCCTCCTGGTGGCATCTCCAACTGGCCCACGGGGTTTTGGGGGGCAGGGAGGGGGTTTGAAAGGTTTTTGAAAAATTGGAAGGTAAAACTACATTGAGCCTTTAGATGTCAGCTAGTGGCAAGGACTAGCTGCCCCCTTTGGATGGAGCCCAGTGTCCTGGATTCGAATCCTGACCTCTTCACTTACTGAATGCATCACCTTTGAGAAGGTATTCAGCTTCCTGAGACTCAGTTTCCCCACTGGTGAAAGCAACCACGTCACCTACCTCCTTGGACTTTTAGAGGCTGGGGTGATGATGCCCACTTGTCACTTATAAACACTAACCCCACCCCGCTTTCTCTCTTGTGTCAGGAGCAGACCCCAGAAGCAAGGGCTCTTCAGTCTCCTTCCATTGTCTCCCCGTGCAGGAATTTGCTTTGTCCTTTTTCTGGAACATTCTTCCTTCTCTGTTCGGATGGCTGCTTCCCTCTTTGCAGAGAGGGAAGTAGCATTAGTTAAATTACTGGAATGTTTCTGGCAGCTGAGCCAGGTGCTTGCGTCCTGTGAGTGGGCTGGGACGTTTGCCTTCACGCGGGACAGGGCAGGCTGTGTTGTCACCACATAAGCAAAGCCCAGGTCTGCCTGGACTCCGAGTGGTCAGCAGAGTGGCAGAGGCAGGCACAGTTCTTCTAATGAAAAAGCGTCTTCTGGAGGGGAGGGGAGGGGAGATGAGGCTCTCCCACTAGCCCGGCGAGTGGAACTGCCCCTGGTTAAGAGCCCCACACAGCTTCCTTAGACGGCTAGACGGCCAGACGTCGAGCATCTCAGTAGCCCTCAGGCCGAGTGTGGGCCGGGTCTCATCAATTCTTCTGCCTCCCGTCTGCCCATCACTTCAGGGTCTCCCTTCCCCAGGGCAGCCTCGTCGTTCACCCTGCGCATCCACCAAGCTTGCTCAGCCGAGGCACTCCTGCCGTTTTGGACTTCACTGTGGGCGCTGTTCTGTGCAGCGGACCTGGGCTCTACCCACTACGTGCCAGCGATGCCCCCTCCCCAGTTGCAACAACCCAGAATACCTCCAGACACAGCCAGATGTCCCCTAGGGGCAAAGTGGACCCCAACTGAGAACCACTGGCCTGAGTGTGGTTTGCAGGGACCATGTCATGAAACGGTGCTGGGGAGGGTTAGGTGAAGTCCATGGGTTGGATACCTCCTATAAATATCATTGGATTTGACGTCTTTGCTCTCAAGTGACTTTATATGGGTGGGGCGAGAGGGAGAGTTTAAACAAACCGGCACATGCCAAGCCTTTCATTGCTGGCTAGATGAGATACGAAGGAAAACTCAAATGTTCCAGCAAACTCTGAGCACAGAAAGGTGAAGGGCCCGGCGTGCTCCTGGGGCCTGGAGACCCTAACCCCAGCTCTGAACACTGGCCGAGTTGCTTTTAGGCTGGGTGCCTGGTGAGTGAGGGCCAAGTTCCAGGCAGGGCTCCCGAAGCCTGCAAGCGTGGGGTTGGCAGATTTGCTGTGGTTTGGCGCTCTCAGGAGGGCGTGGGCTTGCCTGACACCCGGAAATAGTCTGTGGCTTTGGGACTGACTCTGTAACGTGTTCAAACCGGCTGGTTTTACTCCCCAGTTACTAACTCTAACTGTAACGCATTCATACAAGCTGCTCTTCACTCCCTGGACTCCGTGAAAGGGTCCTATGTGCGGAGCATCAGCTTAGAACAACCAGGCTGCTGTGTGCCGTGCCGGAGGTTACTTGTTTACGTGTTAGTTTGCCCTTGAGCGTTTCTCCACCCTGTTCTCTATGGCTAGAAACATGTTGGTTTTTAATTTTTATTCATTTATTTATTTTTAGGTTTTCCTTTTGGGACTTAAGATCTTTTTCTGGATTTGTTTTTCATTGTTGCTATGATCAGTAGTATATTGTATTCTCCGTTTAGTACTATATTATTGATTAGTTCATTCATTGAATATTTATTGAGTGCCTCCTCTGTGCTAGACACTGTTTCAGGGGCTGGAGATACAGCAGCAAACAAGACAGGAGTCCCTGCTCTCACGTGCCCTCATTCTAGACAGATGGTGAACGAGAGATGTGTGTTTCAGTGTTATGTCAAATGGTGACAAGTGCTAAGGAGGAAAGTGAGGCAGGGGAGGGGTGGGCCAGGCCAGGTCAGTCGAGGAGGGATTGCCCTTTGACTGTGGTGGGGCTGGGGAGGGCCGCCTGGAAATGAGGCAGCGTTTGAGCAGAGTCCTAAAGCGTATGCGTGGGCGAGGAACCGAGAGCAGCCAGTGCAAAGGCCCTGAGGTAGGTTTTGCTTGGCGTGGTTTTTGCACCGTAGAAGCCAGTGTGGCTAAAGCAAGAGTGAGCAAGGGAAAGAGGGGTGGAGGTGGGGCCAGAGCGTTAGGATCTTATTGAACCTAGAAAGGACTTCGCTTACACTCCGTGCTGGGAAGCCTCTGGAGGAATTTGAGCAGAGGAGCGACATGGCCTGACTTTTGAAAATGGGATTGGTTGCTGCCCTGGTGAAAATGCACGGTTGTTAGTCAAGGGCAGGCACAGGAAGACGGGTGAGGGAGGAGGCTTTGCAATATCCAGGGCAATGCAGTGGCGGTTGGGACCAGCATGTTCACAGTGGAGGCCGAGAGAAGTGGTTTGATTCTGGACACTTCTGAGAATAGAGCCAACTGGACTGACTGTGGGTTGAACACATATAAAGCGATACAGGCACACAATAACAAATAAATAAAATCAAATAATACAGAAGAGTATCAAGTGAAAGGTAAATCTCATACCCCTTTTTCCAGTGTTCAGAGGTAACCACTATTAACAGTTTTCTTATTTCTCCTTCCAGGTTTTTCCTTTGCATATTAATGTAGGGGGGTGTGGGGAAGGGTACATAGGCAGGGATTTTGTTTCCTTTAAACTGAATCTGAAGAAACATATTTTATAATAACTTGCTGTTCCTCTCTCTGTATCTTAGACGTCAATTTATATCAGCACCCATCACTCTTCTTCATTGTTTTTAACTGCCTTCCATTTTCTCCAAGTATTCCCAGCACCCAGCATGGTGTCTGGTATGCAGTAACTGTTCAATAAATATTAATCAAATGAATTAAATATCCCATCATCTATTTAACTGATTTCTTGTTGGTGGACATTTAGATTGTTTCTCTCTCCCTTTTTTTTTTTTCCTGTCTTAATGCTGACATTCTTGTACACGTACCTTTTCACAATTGAGCGTGTACGTCTGTAGGGTGAATGCCTAGATCTGGGACGGCTGGCTCAAAGGGTATGTGCGTTTTAGGTTTTGGCAGGCATAGTGGATCTGTCCTATACAGAGGTTTCTTCAAATCACCTATCGAAGTGATTTCCTGTTTCCTCTCTCAAAAGCACTGGGGATTATCAACCTGTATAATCTGTGTCAAACTGATGGGTAAAAACAGTACTTACTGTCTTGATTTGCATTTTAGATATGAGTGGGCCGGAGCATTTTTAAAAAGTCGTATCTGTTGATGAATCCCTTCACTCTGTTTTCCTGGGTGCCGGAGGCAGCACTCTCATCCTTGGCCTCCTTGAGATGTGCCGGGTGATACCCGAGACTTGCCGGGCGCTTGCTGTGCCAGCACGGTGCTGAGTGCTACACGTGCGCTAACTCCTGTGATCATGCGCCATAAACGCTGTGAAGGAGCTGTGGTTATGTCCTCCCTCTCAGATAATGAAAATGAGGCTCAGGGAGGAGTTAAATAAGTCCTCGGAGGTCGTTTGTCATGTGGAGTGTATGTGGGGAGCTTGCAGACCTCGTTTTATTGCACTTTGCTTTATTGCACTTTGAAGATACTGTGGGGTTTTTTTCTGCTTTTTTTTTTTTTTTTTTTTACAAATTGAAGGCTTGTGGTAAGCCTGCCTTGAGCAAATCTGTTGGGGTCGTTTTTCCAACAGCGTTTGCTCACTTCACGTCTGTGTCATATTTTGGTAATTCTCACCATATTTCAAAATTTTCATTTGTTATGGTGAGCTGCAATCCATGATCTTTGATGTTACTATTATAATTGTTTGGGCACATTTTAGCGATAAAAAATTTCAAATTATGATAGGTACATTGTTTTTTTAGACATAACGTTATTGTACACTTAATAGACCACAGTATGGTGCAAACAACTTTTATATGCACTGGGAAACCAAAAATTCGTGTGACACGTTTTACTGTAATACTTGCTTTACTGTGTGGTCTAGAATCAAACCCACGACATCTCCGAGGTGTGCCTGCATTGGACCTGGGCAGAACTCTTACCTGCCGTGCCAGACAGATCAGTGGATTTGGTAATGGCCACGATCCCCCACTTTAAGACTTGGCCTGATATTTGGAAAACAAGCCAAAGCATTCCCTGGCTTTAGGGAATAAATGGACTGGACCTGGCACGTGGCCGCACGTGGGCCTGGGGCCCCAGCCCGTGGGGTGAGAGCTGGAGACACAGCTCTGAGCCAGGCACGCCCTGCCCAAGGCCACACAAGAGACCGGGGTCACCTTTTTCCCCCCAGGAACACATCTCCTCCTGGAACTGGATCTGGGGGCTGACTGCAGAGATGTCAGTAGTTAGAACTGTGGCTTGGATCAGGTAGCTGGAGAGACGAATGGAAGATGACGGAGGGACAGATGGAAAGAAGGAAGGATGGAAGGAGGGGAAGGAAGAGAAAGGAAAGTGGGAAGGATAGATTAATAGATATAAGATCTCAGTTCATATTAAAAAATCCCTACTATACACTGACCACTGCTTCAGGTACCTGGGATTGGAAGATGACGGACCCAGTGCCCTGCACCCAGGGAGCTCACATCCAGAGCAGGGTGTTTAAACCTTTTGTGTCGTGGACTCCTCTGGCATCCGGCAAAAACCTGTGGCCCCCTCTCCTTAATAATCTTTTTAAATGCAAAAAAATAAATGCATAAGATTACAAAGGAAAGCAGTTATATTGAAGTACAGCTATCAAAATATATATAAAAATAACATACATTGAGAAATAATGCATTTGCATCTTTATTAATACATTAAGTAACTAGATTTGGTGGCAGGTCTAATAACTATGGTAATTTTGAAGTAGTGACAAGTGTGAATAATATTTTGAGACATCTGGTACCAAAGCAATGTGATATGAAAATATCTGTAATTTCTATTGGTGTCGGAGTCTCAGGTCTTGCTAATACCTCTGCAGCCTGGTGCCTACATTCATAACTGAAGGACATGCTAAATTTCAGTTAGATTTAGTGAAAATAATTATGAAAATAAATACGTACACATTCAAGACCCCCGGAATTCTCTCCACAGACCCCCAAGTCCATGGACAAGGACCCCTGGGTTAGATGGAGAGAGAAATCATTGCAAGGTGGTGTATACTCATTTCACTGAGTGCAGTGGTGGACAGGATCACCTGTATTATTTAAATGAGTTGTCTTGCTGTCTCTCTGTCTCTCTGCCCTTTTGTGTTTTTCCTGACCATTTATAATTGAAATTGTTGTAAGATAAACGGACTTTTGATATTTCTTCCTGTGGAGTGCTGTCAGGTCTATAATAATGTAGGAGCACCCAGTACAACCCAGAACACTCCTGGAAGGCTCCCTGGAGGAGCCGTTGCCCACACCATTGTCCTGAAGGGTGAGTGAGAGTAGGCCAGGAGAGGCAGGGATGAGGGGATGTACAGGCCATTGCCAACAGAGAGAACAGAGTTGAAATGATGGGTTCTATCAGGAAATTACAAGAAATATGATATTAGTGGTGAACAAGGAGAGGAGCAGAGAATGGCAAGAGATGGGCCTGATGAGATGAGAACAGGCCCGGATGATGTAGACCATTCAGGGAGCTTGAGATTTATCAGGTAGGCAATGGGGAGCCATTGAAGGTGTTTGAGCAGGAGAATGACATGGTCCAAGACCAGTGTGAGAAGATCACTCTGGCTGCTGCTTGGGGAATAGATTGGAAAGGTGAGCCTGGAGGCAGGGGGACCAGAAAAGGGGCATTCAGTCCAGAAGAGCTATGATGAAGGCCCGAACGGGGCAGGGACAGTGGGAAAGGAGAGGAGGGGACAGGTCTAAGGGCCATTAATATGTAGAGTGGACAGGGCAGGATTTTGGCAAGCAGTTGAGGGGAGCACGGGATAGGGAGGGCACAGAAAAAATTGAGGTAAGGATGTGTAAATAAAGGACCAATTTGGAGGGAAGATGAAATCTTCTTTGGACACGGGAGTTTGTGCAAAATCTTGTGGGGCTGTCGAGGAGCAAGTGGAGTGGAAAAGCCCTTCAGGAGCCTCCTATGCCTGTTTGCCCAGAAGCCCAAGCCTTGGAAGGGGGTCCTCTCTGGACTTAGCAATATGGAATCTTGCACCTAGGACCTATTTGGGGTGGCATTGCAGTGCTGCAAGTTTAATACAGGCCACTATCTCCCAGGAATGAACCCAGGCAAAGGGTAGTAAGAACTAAACCACTTTTTAAAAGAAAAACCTGCACTTCGCAGGGATTTATATGCCTTTCTGTGGCTGAATAATAAATTTTTTACAGCTACAGCTGGCGTTATATATGACCTTATAAAACGCCATGATAGCGTCTAACGAATATCGTATCGTGGAATATATGAATTTCTTTTCCAAGGGCTTTTTAAAGCATCGTCTGTGGCTTGGGCAGGCAGGAAAGCCTCACTGCACTTCATCCGAGTGGGCAGGCGAGCATCTTCTCTGGGACTGCTTGTCACTGTCAAGGTCTCCAGGCCCTGAGGAGGCAGCCACTGGCAGGGAGCGGGGTGCTGATCTGACACACATGCAAAAGCCCTCAAGTTTGGGGGATGTCAGCTCAGCTGGATCAAAGGTCAGGCTGGCTCTTCCCCATGGCATTCAGCCTGGCTGGACTTTCTGTGACCAATTTAGAAGTTGACCTTTTACAAGATATGAGTGTCTTTGATGGCCTGGAGGAGCCCTGGGAGAATACACACACACACACACACGCACGCACGCACGCACGCACGCGCGCGCACACACACACACGCACACACACACACACACGGAATGGGATTCCAGTGTCAACATTGTCTCATTGGCCTTTGACTACCCCCGCCTTTTTCTCCATTCCTATCCCCCCCACCCCGACCTTGGACATCTGCATTCAGAATTCACCATCCTCCAGAAAACAGGATTTTTTCCCTGCCAGAAAAGTGCAGTCTAATGACAGTTTTGGGAAACACGGGGGAGTGGCAGCGGGGGCTTGGGTTAATTGTTTTCTGGTTAACTGGGAGTTATGAGAACACTATTGTTTCAACCCTTGCTTTTAAAGTATTTCCAAAGTATGTCAGTCCATATTCCCGGTGTGGTAAATGCATTGTGGGTAACTGAACCTGTTTGTAGTGATTTAATTACACAGGTGTCAATTTCCTCTCCACATTACATGCCTCCACACTCCATCCGTGTCCACCTCTGCACCTTTCTCCGTGCTGTGCTCCCCGCCTGGGGTGCCTTTCCTCCCCCTCCTCCTACACAAAGTCTTCCCAGCCAGCCAGGCAAAGCCAGGTCTCGACTTCTGATGGCAGCCTTTTCCAAAGTGCCGCATGAACTGGCAGAGCACGAGATCGTTCCCAGCAGTGCATGAACAAACTTCAAAGAAATTAATTGCTATCTGTTTAAATTTCTAGTTACATTCTATTTATGGCAAAAATTATGCTAGTGTTTCCTCCAGTTTATGGGTAATATTTGCTTTTTAAATTAGTTCATTAAAGATAAAGATAGATGAGCTGATGTAAAGAGCATTGGTAAATAAAGAAAACAGCAGACGCTACATGGATAGGTCAAAATCGGAAAAGTTAGCAGATGAATGATTAAAATTTGGAAGGGGTGACTGTTTCTTGCTGTCTTCTTCCTCCTGAAATTCCCAGTGCAGCGGCGGGTAATTCATTCATTTTTCTGATCTCAGTTTTCTCATCATGGTACCTGTCTTATATGTCGTCCAACCCTCGTTCCAGGTAGCCAGCAGCCAGTTTTTATTGGACCCATAATTAATTGATCTTTTTTCACGTGGGATCTGTCACTGCCCCTGCTAGACTGCAGGCTCCTTTGGGGAAAGTCTTTGTAAGCATCATCAAACTCTGTACATTCCTGGGTGGTCAGTAGGAAAAAGGTCTTTTTAGAGAAGGATTTACTTTTTTTGGCTATAAAGCGTGAGTTCATTTAAAGTGAAAGATGGGGCAAATACTGTCATAGTCTGAGTCTGAGAAAGAGGCAGGTGGTTTGGTGGAGGCCATGGTCGGCAGCGCCTACTGCAGCCACCTTTCTGCTGGGAAAGGCCCTGGCAGCCCCTTCTCCAGGTACGAATAGACCCACTAGAGCCCAAATTCAACTTGTCCATTATGACGCACCAGTTGGGAAGAGACACGTAAGCGGTTGTTGATTGACGATCAATTAGTTGTAAACACCCAGAACCAGCGTTCTCAACAGTCAGTTGAGACGTCTGCTCCAGAGCTGCCCTGTCCCGGACGGTGGCCACCAGCATGGGGGTTGCTGAGCACTTGAAATGAGGCTGGTTCAAGTTGAGTTGTGCTCTAGCAGAACGAGTACCAAAGTATCACATCGATACTTTTTCATCTTGATTACATGATGAAATTATAATATTTTGGATATATTAGGTTAAATAAAATAGATGATTCAAATCAATCTCTCTCATTTCTTTTTCTTTTTTTTTTTAAACTGGCTACTAGAAAATTTTTTTTTAAACTGGCTACTAGAAATGTAACCATGAAGTTACATTCATGGTTCACACAATGATGAAGGAAATCGGGCTGGATCAGAGCCAAACCTTAGAAAACAATTTTTCTTTTTACTTTTTTAGAGTTAAAAAAAATTTTTTTTGACCACGTGTCTTGTGGGATCTTAGTTCCCCGACCAGGGATCGAACCTAGGGCCCCAGCAGTGAGAGCGCTGGGTCCTAACCACTGGACCGCCAGGGAATTCTCCAATTTTTCTTTTTAAATTATAATGTTCTCAGTTCCTAAGCTCGGGGTCTCCTGAGAGGAAGCAAAAAGATTTCAGTTAATTGATGGTTCTGGTTAGTTGAGTTCACTTAATCAGGGCTTTGCCTCTAATTGCATCTACTGTCACCTCTCACCAGGTACAGGGCACACCACTTGTTATCAATTGCTCACGCTTTCTCTGTGGCTCCTGCCCAGGCTCCATTAAGAAAGGTACGGGTTGCAGAATTCAGGGCTCCTGCCTGTGGACACGTGGTAGGGTGACAATGGAATGTTGAAAGAAGTAGGACTGCTGGATGCTGTCAGTGCCCAGTCTGGGGATGAATCGAGACCCGGTTATCTGAATGCCAGAGCCCTCGGCACCTGCGAGGAGGCACTTTGCCAGATGACCTCTTGAGGGGGACTTGGCAGCAATATATTCTCTCAGGAAAGCAAGGCAGTGTGCGAGGCTGGGGTTCCCACCCAGGGTCCTGGGGATGGCTGAATGCACGACACCCAGTGCCAACAGGTGAGACGGGCAGCAGTGTTTTAGTCCCAGATACAGCCCCAGGGAGGAGGATGTCACATGCCATGAAGAGCCATGCAGGGACTTGCACTCAGGGACAGAGTGACCATCCAGGTCCTCCGGGAGGCTGACTTTGTAGTATCAAGAGGATGAGGGGACCACTGGTTCCCACAGGAGGACGTGGTTACCTTCTTTGAATAATTCCGAGGACTGGCAGGGAACTGAAGCAGGGATGAGCAGGAATTGCACCTGGTGCCTGTAATAGGGAGGGTCCTTTGGCTAGGGGACCTTATCCCGGGGAGCAGAGTAAAGGGGGAATTACATTCAGGCCCTTTGAGTCCCTCCAGGTTTTCCGCAGATATCACGGCAGTGCATATTATTAATTTTAGCCCTTACGTCACAACGTGGTGGGGGGAAAACTGAATGGTGGAATCATCATATCTGGGTTTGAATCTTGGCTGTGTTACTTATTAGCATTTCAGCTCATGGATCCTCAATAAGCCCATCGGGGATGTTAACATCTACCGTGTGCGTGAGTGTGTGTGTGTATGTATGTCTGCCTGTATAGCTATCTACCTATCTACCCACATACATAGATACACACACACACACACACACACACACACACACACACACACACACACACACACACACACACACACACACACACACACACACATTTCTCCTTTCCAAAAGGGTGGTTTAATCCCCACCACCAGCTTTAAACAACAACATAACCACAACCAACTCAAGAACAGCATTTAATGAAGAGCAGATGCGTCAGTTAAGCAAGCTGAGTTCTTCCAGCCAAAGGCTACATCTGGCCCTCCATGTACTATTTCCACTGACTTACTGAGGATTTGGTTTTGCATGGACAGAGGCAGACATTGGCTCATTCTGATTCAGGGCCAAGGAGCCAGGCTGTTAGTTTATGTAATGCTAAGAGGACACAGCCTCCGCCCTAGTTCAGATAAGGAAGGCCAAGCTCCAAGGGCTTTCCTTGGCATAGTTGAAGGCAGCTGCCTGGGAATCAGGCAGCCCGTAGCACGATGGCCCTGTACGCTGCAGCTCCTCCAGAGGTGAGCTATTGCCTTCTTAGCTTAGCGGTGGCCTCACCTGCACAGACACCCAGGGGACCAGCAGGGACCTGGTTGAGCAGAAGTACCCCCTGCATGCAGAGCAGTGGGGCATCCGTTGGCTTTTTCCTTCCAGATACACACACTGTCTTTCTTCAAAGACAGAGCCTCATCCCAGCAGTTCAAGGGACCACCCTCAAGCCTCCTTTGCTGCTTCAGTTCCATCTGTGTGTTGAGGATTTTGCTTCTCCTTGTTCACCCTCCTCCTTGGCAGGGACATTCTCCGTGGAAACCCCAGCCTTGGTGTGTCCTGGGATCCTGGATTCGCAGCTGTGCTGAGCACCTCAGGGGACTCCACTGGTGTGGTTCTTTGAGCAGTGTGGGTGGTGGTGTTCTGGAATCTGGCAGGCAGCCAGCAGAATTTCATAATCCCACGCCTGGGTCACTCCTCAGCACCTTCCAGGGGACGAATGGATGTGGATGGACAGTTGTGAGGACCTTGGGTAGCCCAGCCCAGCCCACCTATCAGCTGTTTGCAATTATCTGTTTACATGCATGTGTGTGTTCATAAACAAGCAAACAGCTCTTCAGTGAGCCCATGCTTTGTGTCAGATATAGTTCTTGCCTGCATGGAACTCACATCCCTGTGTGCATGTGTGTGCATGTGTTTGCATGTGTGTGTAAGTGTGTGTAGGCCTGTCACTAACAAAGCAATGATCATCGATGGGACATTCCCTGAATGTCAGGCCCTGGGCCTGAGAATACTGTTCTCATGTAATCCTCACGACCACACGCAACAGAGGTTGGTGGAACACTTACTATAATATGTGCGAGGCATTATATTGAATACTAAGCTTAGCATTTCAAGGTAGAGCCTTCTAGAACCTATCCTATTATTAACCCCATTTCACAAATGAAGAGACCCAAGCTGAGTTGGTCAAGTGCCTTGCCTGGGGTTATACATCCAGTAAGCGGCCGAGCCGGAACTCATAAGTCATGCCCCTAACCATGGTGCCTCGTCTATCTACATGGATAGATTTCTCAGTGGGCATGTCTACAAATTCGTGTGCATCCGTGTTTGTATGAGTAGCCCCAAAGCCGGGGGTTACTGGGTTTGAGAGTATACTTTATCCCTCCGGCTCCGTACGGTATCTACTGCCATGAGTCTTTGTTTCCTTATCAGTGAATCAGTTGATGATGTCTGTCTATTAGCCTCATGGAATATGGGCAGGGGGGTTGGGGGCAATGAGATAATGTTCAAGAAAGGCCATTGTCTGAAAAGAATCATATGGATAAAGAACCAAGAAAAGTATCCTGTAGATGGAAAGAAAAACTATTGGGTGAAGAAAGTTAATTTTTATCAATTCTCTACTAAGTTTTCCATTTGAAGCTCATAATCACCCAGCCGAGTGGGTATTATTGTCCCCCATGTTACAATTTGAAAGAGGGAGAATGAGCCTCTGAGTAACAAGATGGTGGAGACAGGGTTCTAATCCAGGTCTGGCCCTGCTGGAGCCCATGTTCTTTGCTCTAGACCAACGGTTGGTCAACTATGGCTCACCGGCCCAATTCGGCCAGCTGTCTGTTTTTGTAAGTGGAGTTTATTAGGAACACAGTCATGCCCATTCCTTACAGACTGTCCGTGGCTGCTTTGAGCTACAACAGCATAGCCGAGCCATTATGACCGAGACGGAAGACTTTACTATCTAAGCCTTTACCGAAAAAGTTTGCAAACTCCTATTCTAGACTCTGATATAAGGCCTGTGGTAAGAATGATTTTTTAAAGTAGGTAAAAAAGAAATGCTAAAAAATGCGAACATGCACCTATACTGTGTATGTTGCATGGGTACAGAAAAAAACTCCAGCCCTCTGGAGCCTTTGGGAGATAAGACAAACCTCATTTCCTCAAGTTACATTTTACCCATAAGGAATATTTCTAAATTATATCACCCCCTTTCCTACCTTCTGAGGCAGAGTATGCTGGGCATGTGTTAAACTTTCCTTGAAGAAATCTCACCATCATTTTAAGCACTAGATTCTGGGTTCTGCTAAAAGCACTAATGACTCCTGATGGAATCGAGAACGCTGCAGCTCTTCACTCAATGGCCCCGGAGTCCTTTTTTTAAACATAATCCTTCTGTCTGCTTTTCAATCATTTTTCCTGCTCTTACATTTCTCGCCCACTGTTATTTCTCCCCGCTTTCAATGTGGCTGATTGTAACCCTCAGCTGGCTCTGCTTCTCAACTCCAGAAATCATCGCACTCATTAGAAATGGACAGAGAGTAAATAGGTTGTGGTTCCGAAGCTGACACCTGTGTATCCTTCTTGTCCTTGGCTGTTCTGTGTAGCTGAGCTCCATGGAAGCGAGTTGACACCTTATGTGTTGGTTTCCTGCTGTTGTCTGAAGGCAGGAAGTGGTCCGTGTTTCCCTCTCCATGATGGCCCTGGTGTCCCAGGGTTCAGATTGACGGTAGCCGAGGAAACAGCAAGCACCGGAAGCAGATGGTGAGTGTGGCTGGCGCCTCTCACTTTGCAAAATACCGAATCTTATCCTCAGGTTTGAGCTTCAGTAGCCAGAGCTGACTGACTGACTTTCATCTTCATCACAGATGGTAGCAGAAATAAGGCTCAACATGGTGGAATTTAAGACTTGGGAAACTCAGAGTTGCCTTTGAAATCCAGGCACAGTTTCATATTTAGAGACGTGTCTTTAAAATAGAAACTGATTGTAATCAAGTATGAAAACGCAATTGTTACTCGTTTTTTAATCATCCGACCTGAGTGTGGTTAACTATTTTTGTTGACATGTGTGAGTGTTTCTTATTGAAAGTAAGAATTGGGAGTAATTCTTCTTGAAATGTACACACTTGGTCTGCCAAACACTTTTAAATCCGCTTTTGTTTCGGTGGGTGGTTGCTGGTAGATGGCAACAGCTAGAGATGAGGGCAGGGCTAGATGGGCGTGTGTCCCGTGCTCAGTGGGACCCTGCACTTGGTTGAATGCTCTCTTGTCACTGCCTTGAAATTCTTAATACGTTTTTAATAAGAGGCCATGCATTTTCATTTCGCACTGGGCCCCGCACATTACGTAGCCGATTTTGGCCGTTACGGAATAGGATCATGGAATATCAAAGTTGGAAGGAGCTTCAAGATCAGCCTTCCAAACCCCCTATTTTGTTAATTTTTTAATGTATTTTTTATTGAAGTATATTTGATTTACAATGTGTTAATTTCTGCTGTACAGTAAAGTGATTCAGTTATACATATATATATTTTTTTCCGTTATAGCTTATCACAGGATATTGAATATAGTTTCCCGTGCTCTACAGTAGGACCTTGTTGTTTATCCATCCAATATATAATAGTTTGCATCTGCTAATCCCCAGCTCCCAATCCATCCCTCCCCCACCCACCTCCCCCCTGGCAACCACGAGTTTGTCCTCCATATCTGTGAGTCTGTTTCTGTTTCGTACATAAGTTCATATGTGTCGTATTTTAGATTCTACATACAAGTGATATCATATAAAACCCCTCATTTTAAATACGGAGGAACTGAGGCCAAAACAAAAATGGAAGTGACTTGCCCAAGGAAACAGGGCAATGGACGGCAGATTCAGAGACGTGGGACCCCCGATCTTCAGGTCCCTGTGATTACAGCCCCTTTCTCCTACACAGAGGCAGTGCTTCCTGCCCAGTTCATGATTAGGGATGATGAGCGAATTTAATAATAATCTAAGCAGTTAATACTGATGAATTTAAATTTGCCATTTATCCTCCTTTCCCCAACATACATGCACACAGAGTAAGTAACCAGTTTTGTCTGTAACATTCGAAAGTGGTATAATGGAATTCTTATTGATAGTATAAAAATTAGGACAAAACTCAAAAATGCTAGCAATTTCCCTGAATTAAAAATTTGAATGGCATTTTCTTTCTTGCTTACAAAAGTAATACATTCTCATGGTTGGAAATTTGGAAGATGACCAAGAAGAAAAAAAAAGTCACCATGCCACAGTTTATGTGTGTTTTTTCCAGTCTTCTTTTCCATGCATGCACATTTTTTAAATAGTTGATCTCTAAGTCTATTCGTTGAACCTTTATATTCCGTTTAACATTATATTCGCTTAAACCATATGAAATTGCTGTTTTTGTAGAGCAAAAAGGGTTGAATACTGTATTGGCAATTTGACGTTCAACCAAATTGCAAAAGCATTTCCTTAAATCATGGAGTATTCGTTGTAAACGTCATACTTATTGGCTGTATAAAACTCCATCATGTGTCTGCATGCAGTTATGTAACTTTTACTGAACAGTATTATCCTATTTTATGTAGTAATTAATATACTTATTATAACATCATACATAAATAATTATACACAAATAACTATGTCTTATGATAAAGCATCTTATCCCCTTGCCTTCATAGATGGAATATTCTTTGCTAAAAATCACTTTGATTCTTTTTTATGTTAAAAAAATGGTGTTTTATTTAAAAAGCTTAAAAAAGGTGGAAAGAAAGCAAGAAGTAAAATCATCATCCTGAAATATAGTCTTTGGGGCATTTCTTTCTGGTCTTGGTTTCCTATGTTTGTATGCATTTGAAAGCCTGCATTTTTTTGTCGCTGAACAACATGTGGTGAACATTACATAGAATATTATGAATCTGATTAAGTGCATTCCCAGTGACTGTGGGAAAAGAACTCCTCAAAGTGAGGTCCATGGGTCAGGGCCAGTCACGAAGCGTTTGTTTGTCACCGTCTGTGCTGAGACAACTTCAGAAACTGAGGGCAAGCTTTTAGAAACTTTTATAGTAATTGGGCATTGCCTGGCGCCCAAGCATGGCCAAGCATCTCTTTTTTTTCCCTTTTTTTCCGATACTTCATTTTTTGTTTTATTTTACAAAGCCATCAGTCTGAGATAGAGAGGAGGAAAAAGACCTTTCATCCCAGCGGGATGGAGAAGCATTGCTACATAACCCAGCCAACGCCCGGGCTCCAGCACAGGGAGGGCAGATGCTTCTTCTCTGATCCTAACCACACGTGTGGTACAGGCTTTTAAAATTCCTGGGTTTGCTCTCTTGCTGTCTTTTTTGTCTTTTTCTGTCCCTTTTTGCTGCTCACATTGAGGATGTCTTTCATTTTCTTTGTTCCTGCCTTTTCCTCTTCTCCCTTTTTCTTCTCATTTCTCCCCCTCTTATCTCCTGGTAACAAGGGAGGAGGATAGCAAACCCCAGTTTTACGCTTGTTAGAATGAGTTGGGAAGTGTGTCTTACTGGGGTCTCAGAGTGGCTTCGTGTAAAGCGAACATGCTTTTTCATCCAGCTGTTGTGACACATCCTCCCACAGCTGGAGAACGAGGCTTTTTCTTGTTTAGTAGATACTGGTTGCATTTTAGATCTGAAGTTGGCCGTCTCTGAATAACTTCAGTGTGTTTTACAGCTGAACATTTTTTTTCACGTTAGCTACACTTTGTCACCTTCTCTATCCCTGCCATCCTTCCTTGATGGAGAGTCAAGAGCTAACTGGGCATTTTGGGGGGCATATGCAGTACCTGATCTTTTTCTCAGCGGGCTTCAAACCCAGAGAAGACAGCTGCACGTTGGTGACGTCTTGTTGCCGGTGAGCAGGAGTGAGTGACATCACGCTTTGGAATGTGCGTCTCAGGCTCCACCAGCCTGATGTCCCCTGGATGACATGCACAAGGCCAGTGCTGAGAATAAAGCAAACCGCGATGCCAAAATAACTGGCTTTAGTTAAATAATTTGCTGTTTACGGCTTCTCTGTTTATGAATCAGTTAAAAGCCCTTTTAAGTGAAATTGGATAGACTACAGAGTGTTGGTTTCATGTGTTTTATTTGCAGTTTAATCAGCGTGGTCCAGCTGCTGGAGTGGGAAGAGTCGAGCAGGGGTTTTAATTATCCCTGCTTTGACCAAGTTAGGAATTCCCAATGGTGCAGTCTGTGCGAAGATGCCAAAAACTGCATTGTTCTTTAATTAGCTGTTGTAATTGTTTTAGTCTAATCTCCGTGATTAGCAGCAGCATTAAATACAGCAGGAAGAAAAAGGCCTGTCCTCTACGCTCTGCCCCAGTAAACAGAGCCTTTCTCCCTTCTGGAGAGGGATATCAGAGAGAATCAATTAGAACTCAACCAGCGTTGATTGGAAGATGATAAAGACCAGCGACCATGAAGAAGAAATGGCTCCGGCGAGTTGGTTTATGGCCCCCACTGCCGGCTGGCCTGGGGCGCTCTTCAGCCCTGCCCTGTCCTGGAGGCGCTTGGACAGGCCCCGCTAGATGGCTCTGTCCCTCTCTGGGGATGGGGAAATGGACAGGTCAGGCACCAGCTGTTGTTTTGGCTTCTGGTCCTCTGCTTCATGCATTCAACCACAAGCTTTTCTTAAGCACCTCTTTTGTGCCAGGCATCATGCCAGGCGCCCGGGCTACAGCTCTGATCAAGGCAGGCACAGTCCCTGTCTGCACAGAGTCTGTAGTCTAGAGGAGGAGACCGATGTTGATCAAACACTTGCATGAGTCTTTAGTTCATTGTAAACTGTGAAATGCTGTGAAGGAGACCTAGGAGGGGGTTTAACGGAGGTAACTCACCTGGTCTGAGGGTCAGGGAGGGTATCCCAGAGAAGTGAAGTATATAAGCTGAGTGCTAATGGGGAAGGAGGGTTAGCTGAACCCAGAGGCCAGAGGAAGGGTGTTTAAGGCAGAAGGAACAGCTTATGCAAAGGTCCTGAGGCAGGGAGGAGTTTGATCCTTCCTTTGCATCATTTTCTTGGAGGCAGTAGTATGGTGGCAATGAGCCAGATTCTGGATACAAGCTCTCTGGGTGCAAATCCCACCTCTGCTACTTACGAGCTGTGTGAAATTCTTCAAGTCACTTCACCCCACTCTGCCTCAGTATTTCCAGGCTGTAAAATGGGGATGATGATGATAACCATGGTAGTATCTGGTTCACAGTGTTGTTGTGGAGATTAAGATCATACATGTTAAGCATTCAGAACATTGCCTGGCATGTGGTGAGGCTCAGGAAGTGTAAGCCAGGGCAGCCTCGACTTTGGAATCAAACAGAATGGGCTAAAATCTAGATCTGCTGTGTGCAAACTTTGTGACCTTAGCCTGGTTACCTGCCCTTGCTGTCCCTGCTTGCTTTTGGATGAAGTGGGGACATTGCCTTGTGGTTTAGTCCTCTTGTAGTCTGTTGTAGATACTCAGAGACTAGTAGCTATTGTCATTTTTCATGAGACATCTGCTTGGCACAGGGCTCGAGGTTGATACTCAGTAATAACAAATTCCCTTGGAGTTTTCTTCTTTCTTATCATTGTCTGTGGTCCTCCCCACACCTACAGAAAGGGTATCTCTATAGCAAGGTTTCCCAACCTTGACATTATTGCCTTTTGGGGCTGGATAAGTCTTTTCTCTAGTGGTGTCCTGTGCACTGTAGGGTGTTTAGCAGTATCCCTGGTCTCCGCCCACTAGGTGCTGATACCATCCTTCTCCCCTGAGGGGTGATATCCAGAGTGTCCCAGACATTGCTAAATACCCCTGTGGGGCAGAATTGCCCCCAGCTGAGAACCACTGCTCTAGAGAAAAATAGAACAAGTAGACTAGCTGTTACTTTGGGAATGATCGTTGGATAGT